>NC_089791.1:66390155-66695155 GCF_040412425.1 Macrobrachium rosenbergii
ATTCCATTTTGCACTATGTTATTGCACCCTCAGGGAATTCTACAAAAGATATAAATAAAACGTTTTGAAAAATTGTACAGCTTGAAGAATAAATTTTTAATTATGAAATTAAAATTAATAGTTACTATAAGTTAATTTAATAGGAAATTATTCTTAAAAAAATACACCAAGTTACATTAAAAAATTCTTACAATCAAATTGCACAATAATTCATAATTAAACAAGCTGTGGTAAATTGGCATTTGCCATAATGACCTGTTTGAATGTTTATCTGCATTCTGTTGTTAGTAATGGTTGTTTTCTCTGTCCGTGTTGTATTTGTTTACTTTTGACAATCCCAGTGTATCTTACTCTGTTGACTGCTGTAACTCTGTGGCGGGATCTTAGCTGAATAAAGCCTCGAAGATGCATTGAGGTTTTCATTACAATTTATTCAGCTAAGACAACTTGCATATTCGGCTGCAGAATGGAACGCGCTCTTCGGCCAGAACGTCTCGATATTCTACCTACGTCCCCAGATGCTGCTCGAGTTTTCAAGCATTGGCTGTTCATCTTTTCCCGATACAAAAATGCTACTGAAGGAACTAACGACGTTTATCTTGGTATGCTTGCAAATGCATTATCGCCTGATAACTTTGAGCTTATATCTGATTGCTCTACTTACGATGACGCCATCGCAAAACTGAATAAAGTTTTCATACAGCCTGCGAACGAAATTGTTTCTCGACATCGTCTTGCCACTCGTCGACAGATGTCAGGAGAAACAATAGACGAGTATTTACGTGCTCTGCACAAACTTAGCGTTGACTGCAACTTCAAGGACGTTTCTTCAGAGGTATATAGAGATGAAAGTATTCGTGATGCTTTTATTGCTGGGATTTCTCTCAACATATTCGCACGAGATTACTTGAAAATAAAACGCTTACGTTATCTGCTGCTGCTGACCAAGCCAGAGCTCTGGAACTCGCTTTCAAGGATTCGCAGTCTTATGGAATTCCTTCCGACGAATGTATTCCTGCAGCCGCCGTCAATTCTAGGCCTGAATATGATGATCATGCCCCTGTTTGTGAAAAGGCCGACAGGTCCGATGCTCCAGATGATGATTTAGTTGCTTTGACTCTACAAGAGAAATGTTTCTTCTGCGGGTACAGGCGTCATCCTAGAAAAAAGTGCCCAGCAAAGGAAGTTAATTGTCGAAAATGCAACAAACTTGTACACTTTGCTAAGGTGTGTTTAAGTAAATCAAAACCTACTTCTGCCGCCTCTTCGTTCGCCGCTGCTCTTGCTTCTGTTCCATCTACACTGAATCATTCCGTTTTCCCCATTTTTATGCGTGGAACCAAAGTAAATGCCCTAATTGACACTGGAAGTTCAGAAAATTTCATTAGTGATAATATTCTGAAAAATATGAAATTACCTGCGACTCCTTATTCAGGAACTATCTCAATGGCTGCTTCTCATTATGTGTCGCCTATTAGTGGCTCTTGCAATGTTGACATTGTAGTCAATGGACGTGAGTATTCCAGTGTCAAATTTCTTGTGCTACCTGGACTTTGTGCGGATGTAATTCTTGGAATCCCTTTTCTTAATAAGCATTCTAGTGTGACTGTGTCATACGGCGGCACTCGACCTAAACTTGAATTATCTGCATTAGCTACGTTGTCAATCACGCCCCTAGAGTATTCCGTAATCTTTCTCCTGATTGCCATCCTATTGCTGTGAAATCAAGAAGATATAGTGCTTCGGATGCAGAGTTTATAAGGACAGAAATCGATCGTCTTCTTGAAGAGGGTGTAATTGAACATAGTACATCGCCATGGCGTGCTCAAGTGGTGGTTGTTCACAACAGGAATAAGAGACGTATGGTTGTCGATTATTCGGAGACTATTAATAAATTCACCTACCTGGATGCATATCCTCTTCCTAACATAGACGACCTAGTCAATGAAATAGCCAAGTACAAAGTGTTTAGTTCTGTGGATTTAAAGAGTGCTTATCATCTGGTCCCATTACCAGAGGAAGATCGACCCTATACTGCCTTTGAAGCTGACAGCGGCCTCTATCAATTTACTAGGCTGTGTTTTGGTCTCACCAACGGAGTGGCAGCTTTTCAGAGGATTATTAATGATATCATTAGAACGAATGGTCTAAAGGGTGTTTATGCTTATCTTGACGACGTCGTTGTTTGTGGCAATACTCAAGAAGAACACGACGAAAACCTTTAGAAGGTTTATGGAAGCTGCTCGTCGTTATAACATGATACTGAATGAAGCTAAGTGTGTTCTGTCCTCTCATTCTGTACGTATACTTGGCTATGAAATTAGTCATAATGAGCTGCGACCTGATCCTTCACGTCTAGAGGCCCTGATGAACATGCCTGTTCTGCAGACTAAGAAGTCGCTGCAACGATTGACAGGCCTCTTTGCTTATTACTCTCGCTGGATTCCTCGTTTTTCTGAAAGGATTCGCCCTCTCGTCAATGCCTTTCTTCCACTCTCTCCAGAAGCTGTTGGTGCTATCAGTAATTTGAAGGATGCCATATCTTCGTCTGTCAAAGCTGCTGTAGACGAAAATTTGCCCTTTACTGTTGAAACCGATGCTTCTGACTTTGCCATTGGAGCTACTTTAAACCAGGATGGACGTCCAGTGGCCTTTTTCTCGAGATCCTCACCAGTGCCGAACAGAGACATTGCAGTGTTGAGAAGGAGGCTTATGCAATTATCGAATCTGTAAGGAAATGGCGCCATTATCTGACTGGAAAGCACTTCACACTGGTAACCGATCAAAAGTCTGTTTCTTTCATGTTTGATGGTAAGCATAAGGGAAAATAAAAATGAAAAAATTCTGCGATGGAAAGTAGAACTTATGCCCTATTCGTTTGATGTCCAGCATCGGCCTGGTAGGTTGAATGCCGCAGCAGATGCTTTATCACGAAACTTGTGCTCGGCTATTCATACTCAACAGTTACATCAACTGTACGAGAGTCTCTGTCACCCAGGAGTTACTAGGTTTATGCATTTCATCAAAAGGTCAAAAGGGTAATATCATCTTGTCCAACCTGCAGCAAGTGCAAACCCATCATTTATGTCCTCTGAACTCAAATCGTTCTTCCTTAAACATGGCGTCGCAACAAGTCGTTCTACACCCTATCATCCAACTGGTAATGCCCAATGCGAGCGTCTTGTTGGGACCGTATGGAAATCCGTGATGCTTGCCTTGAAGTCTCGTGATTTACCGCCAACTGCTTGGGAAATGGTTCTTGATGATGCATTGCATTCGATTCGCACTCTGCTTTCCACTGCTACTGGTGAAACCCCGCATGAGAGAATGTTCATCTTTCAGCGAAAGACCTCCTCCGGAATGAGTCTTCCCACTTGGTTGTTCTTCTGAGAAGACACGTGCGTAGAAAGGAAGATCCTCTCGTTGAAGAAGTTCAGCTACTAGAAGCCAACCCTTCATATGCACATGTTAGATTTGAGGACGGACGTGAGGATACTGTGGCTATCAGTGATTTAGCTCGATGTTCTCGCGCTGTGCCACCTCCACCGGGGACCGGCAAGACACAGCTTGAGGATGAGGTTGAATCTGTCAATAAAGATGATGCTTTTGAAACGCAGAATCTTGAACGGTCTATCGGTGATGATGTTACAAATTCTAATAATGATGATAAGTTGTCAGTTGCCCCTAGACGTTCACAACGCATACGTCGTCCTGTAGATCGTCTGACCTATAACTAATTGTTCTTGTAAAAATGTAGTTCTATGAATGTATTTTTGTAAGATGACGCTTACGGTATTTATATAAAATATTTATATTTCATAAGGTATAACAGTGTTATTAAAGCCGGGGTGAATGTGGTAAATTGGCATTTGCCATAATGACCTGTTTGAATGTTTATCTGCATTCTGTTGTTAGTAATGGTTGTTTTCTCTGTCCGTGTTGTATTTGTTTACTTTTGACAATCCCAGTGTATCTTACTCTGTTGACTGCTGTAACTCTCTGTGGCGGGATCTTAGCTGAATAAAGCCTTGAAGATGCATTGAGGTTTTCATTACACAAGCTATAACAAGTTCACAAGGTTTTTAATAAAAAAAAAAGGAAGGGTTGAGCTAACCTGCGAAAACAAAGTCTAGAGTAAAACCAAAAGAAACAAAAAGTAAACATTGAGAAGCGCTACGAACAGCAAGTCAAGATAAAGAAAGGTTGAACAGCTGAAGACAGAGTATATAAAAAAGAGCAAGTTTTATTTTCAACTTCTCTCAAAGAAATAAATCTTCAGAGTTGTTGCCTTTTCAATTATCGAGAAATCTTCGTATTCAGTGGTACTTTTACATTTTAAAAATTTAAAGAGTGACTTCTTAGATGCTTCTGGGTTGGACAAGGGACATGACGTTTTATGACTAAGCCCCCTATGAGAGTCGACTCATACCGCAAAAGGACGCTTCATATTTTTAATCCTTGGACCAATCACTGCTTAGGGCTACTTTCCCCTCCGCATTGGAGAGTCAAAATTATTGTAAACCCAGTTTGTAAGTCAGTTGTCACTTGAAAATGCCACTGAAGGGTGGAACAGCTGTCGTGACAAAAAAAAAAAAAAACTGGAAGTTTGTGTGTTTCTTCACCGAAGATTGATTGATTTGGATTTACATCAAGAACATCAAAATGTCCGTTGAATATTTTAGTACGGAACAAGTCTTTTACCAAAGACCATGTCTGAATTGAAATAATTTAGTGTCTTTATGCAACCGGCACCTTGTTGCTTAGTCTATTGACTGCAACAAGTGGAGGACACGTCGCAGACGGAGGTCTCGTGAGAGTCATGGTGTAACCAAGGTCCAATAATAGCCTGTATTGCGCATTTCTTTTGTTTGCCTGCCTCACATACATACATACATACATACATATATATATATATATATATATATATATATATATATATATATATATATATATATATATATATATATATATATATATATTAGCTGGCAACTGATAAAGCTCTCTCTCTCTCTCTCACTTCCTTTCCCTCTCACAAATTCTCTCTGTCACTTCCCCTACCTCTCACTCCATCTCTATCTCTCTTTCTATCCAACCCTCCCTGTCTCTCTCCCGCTTTCTTCTCCCTAACACCCACTAGCTCTACTCTCTGACTCTCTCTCCTCTCTCTCTCTCTCTCTCTCTCTTCTCCCTAATACCCCCTGTACACTCTCTCTCTCTCTCTCTCTCTCTCTCTCTCTCTCTCTCTCTCTCTGCCACCCCTTTGGTGTCATTGATGTCTTACCCCACAGTATTCTTTTCCAGATAGTAAGTCATATGTATACCGAAATTAGGTATGATAAATTTGTTACTAAGTCTAGGGGCAGAACCAGTCCCGTTTCAGGGAAGCCCTTCCACCCCACACCCTATGGTGTTAGTGATGTATTACCCCCACAGCATTCTTTTCAAGATATTAAGTATATATATATATATATATATATATATATATATATATATATATATATATATATATATATATGTGTGTGTGTGTGTATCTAGATACAGTTATGCTGGAACATACATACATACATCCATTTACATATATATTATTATATATGCATGCAGACAGACAGACAGACCCACACACACACACACACACACACACACACATATACATATATATATATATATATATATATATATATATATATATATATATATATATATATATATATATATACTTATAGGGCATACTACACTCATAAATTTTATGCACAACTATTAAGTAGCTTCTAAACATATTGTTTAATAATTAGTGTAGACTATTCATTCCATATTTTTGTAAGTTATTCCTAAAGCTTTCGACCACAAAGAGTGGTTCACCTTTTTAATCCCTGGACCAATCACCGCTTAGGCCACTTTTCCGTCCGCATGGAGAGTCAAAATTATTGTAAACACTTTGTAAGCCAGCTGTCACTTGAAAATGCCAGTAAGGGTGGAACAGCTGTCGTGACAGAAAAAAATAAAGAAAGGAGGATGTTTGTGTTCTTCACCGAAGACTGACGCATGAGAATCGGGAAAAAAACTTATTGATGCCACTCGGGCGTTTCTAGACATTTTGGGGCCCGGGGGGCAAAGTCCCATTTGGGGTCCCTCTTATTGGGTGGGAGGCGAGCGAAGCGAGCTAAAGCAGCGGGGGGTGGGGGGCGGCCGCTGTAAGCCCCCTGGGGAAAATTTTTAGAATATGAGCAATTGTAGGATAATTTTAGAGGCACTTGTAAATGCAAATTTCCGAAATTTTATTTCTTAAAACTAGGTGTACATTGAATAATTGAAGATCCACTGAATCCAGTTAAATATAATGATAAATGGTAAAAATGAGGATAACAGTAATGTACTCTGATGGCGATATGATGTGGAGGGAGTTAAATGAATAAATATTGCTGGAAGGGACTCCATTATGTGAAGGGAGGTAGAACAAAGTTTGGGGCGGTAGAACAGAGTGAAAAGAAGTTAAAACAGTGAAGGGAAGGTAGAAGAGAATGAAGGGAGGGTAGAACATAGTGCAAGGAGGTAGGACAGAGTGATGATGGGAGGAAGAACAGGGCTGGCCCAGGTAAACTTCATTGGGGGCCACCGGTCCCCTGGGTTAGCAGAAGGTCAGATTCATTGAATCATTTGAATGTGTATTATCTGGACAAATCGGGCCATTATGATAGCCCTCAGAGGATAATTAGGACCCCTATAAGCAGTAATCAATTGCCTTAGATCGGCCCTGCCCTTACCCCAATCAACGTTACCAACCCTCCTCCGATCCGTATGAGAAGGTCTATAATGGGCTCTACGATTGGGAGGGTTCCCCTGGAGAGCACTATTTCTTTTACATAACATTTTTGTTCACAAAATTGGAAACTGGGACCTTTTAGTGGACCCCAAACTGTCGGGTCCAAATATAAATGGGGCCCTTGACCATTTTGGGGCCAGTAGATTTAGCTTGTCCTGTCAAAACAGCAATGGTTAAATTTCGCATTTTGGCCCACCCCTCACTTTGGGGCCGGGGGGGAGGGGGCAGGGCATTTCAAACACCGCCCCCACCTCAGGAACACGACTGATGTCACTAAAGCAATTGCTTTTAACGAATATACAATATATATATATATATATATATATATATATATATATATATATATATATATATATATATATATATATATATATATATATATATATATATATATAAATATACTGAAATATATATAATACTGTGCCGGAAGAAAGGAAATATATGGAAAAAAAGTCCAAGGTTTAGTTGATGTAATTTGATAGAAAAGTGAAGACTCCTCTACTGAAATATATTATCTTTACCATTTGCATTAGTACACAAGAGCATAACTGTGCGAAATGCCGGAAGAAAGGAAATATATGGAAAATAAGAGTGACTAAAATTACAAGGTTTAGTTGATGCATTTGATAGAAAAGTGAAGATATACCGCTCTACTGGATAAATTAAATCTTGATTACTCAAGGGAAAAAAAATAACTGGATTTTGTCCAAAATTATCCCATAGCTCAGGAAGTCGACAGATAGGCTACAGTTTAGCCTTGGGAATACAATGAGTCATGACGAAATGCCGACAGGTTTAGTCTGTATTAAAGGGGAACATCCAGGATTCGGGGTTGATTCAATGATGACAAGAATATTTTATCACTGAATTAAATAATCATTACAAAAATATAATCATCCAGTAAATAAATATATATATATATATATATATATATATATATATATATATATATATATATATATATATATATATATATATATATATATATATATATATATATCAAACCGCATGTGTATCGGAGCACATTTATTCTTTAGTGGCACTGTATTCATTGTTTAGTTGATCCACAAAAGAGCCACGTCATCTACGAACCGATGTGAACGATCATGTCCCGGACAAGGAATCATGGTGAAATGTTACCAAAAAACACGAATGTTATCGCCGACGTTCAGTTTTAAACGGGATCCAAGGCCACTGGTATATTGCGTCGTTCACCTTTAGGTCCCTCCCTACATTAGCCTATTTCATTAGAAGCTGACTTAATTTGCCAAAATATCTAATTACATTAAAATGTAGATATTACAGTGCAACATAGCCTATTTATTTACACCATTTACCCAGTCAGGTGGGGTTTCACATAAAAACTACATTAATTCTTCAACTACTCCTGAATCAAGGATGAATCTCCATGGACAAAATTTCCGTATAATAGCCACTTCAGACATGCACAGAAGGATAAATCAGCAATTTATGGACAATTTCTTTACGTTACAATACTTTTTCTCTAATTGCTTGGTTTAGTGTTGATGCACTACAGTCTTCCATTCTTTTAGAAGAATTCCTGCTAATTTTTTGGAGGGTTAGATCTATTTACGTCTAAATGCTTCCTTTTTTTATTGAAGTCCATTCAACTTGCATGATTTTTTTCCCTACTGTCAATTATTTTATGCTCATTTTCAAATGTTTTCCCTTTTGATTTGTATCATCAGCCTGCAATATTTTATTATTTAATAAGTTCCACCATTTATACACGATGTCACTTCATTTTACAATCGATGATGAAAGGTCAATATGCATCAGCTGATTCTGCATTGAAAAGTAACCCTGTAAGAAATTTCGCAAACACTCTCCCTCAGCTGATTTCGTCACGTGACCAAAGTTATTGTAACCAACTACCGAGATTGTACGTAGGCTGTCTATAACAGTGCTATATTATTCATTAAAATTTCCATTTTGTAATTCTAATGACAATTTAAGTTCCATATTAAAGAAATAAAAAAAATCGTCATGTGTATATTTTGATTCAAAGTCAACCCGGTGTTATGGTAGACAATTGGTTATCCTATAGTCTACTCTTGACCGACCAATGTCTATTCCCCTATATGCTACTTTGGACCAAATTCTAGAAACAGCAAAAGGCTATTCCATCCTACACTGCAAAATGTTCACGCTGGTGAATTTAGTGAACGCCTAAAATTGGGAACTTTCGACTTCGCCTTCAACAGTTATTGAGTAGACAAATTAGGCCTAGGACCCCATCGTATTTGCTAATGTAATTCGTGATGCTGATTGGCAGCCAATCAATCAAAACTGTACAGACGCTCTAGACTGGTACATTGAAGATATGTAGGCTACTGGTAGCATAACCGCGAGTGTTTCAAACTAACACTGTACTTTCCAGCAGGTGACCAGCAAACCCTTTTAAGACGTCAGAAGATAGAAGCAACTGGAACTTTCGGTTGTACATTATAGGCTCTCCCAGGCCACACACGTTTTGGTCTATGCCTGGTCAGACCTAGGCAGTTGTAACAGAGACGATGTCTCTTTTTCTCCAGAGTCTGCGAAATAACAGGTAAGTTTGTGTTTTCTGAAGTACAGCAATTGTGACTCCTTTTTACTGTAAATTTCCAAAAGCCTAACAGGCTAAATTAACCTAAGTTTAGCTGAACAACTTAGCTAGGCGGTATGGCTGTCGTAGAGAAATATAAGAAGTTTCTTCAACATCAGTTTAATTGATAGCTTGGGTAGTTTGTGGGACAAGGCTTGTTCAGTAAGTTTAGGCTAATATTACGATACACTAATTTCTCACCAAATACCCAAGCACTGAATTCTTCCAATAGCTTATCTTGTGTTATATGCATATAGGTTATGACCTTTAGCCTTTTGTTGGAGCAGACCACTTTCATTTGAGGTACCCCAGCACTCTTTAGACAACATTTATGGGGAACCCAGTGGGAAATGAAAGTTTTTAGTAGTTTGAATCAAAATTGAGTGAATTGCACTAGCAGACATGAAAATGAATAAACCGCAATATAATTTGTTGGAAAAATACATTGTTCGTGTCCAAAACTATTGTCTCTTGCAAAATATTGTAAAGAACAAAAATGTTACAAAGACAATTTGGTAAAATTTTATAAGTTGCCAATAAGACCCCAGCCAGCCATTTTTGCACGAAAAACCATTTTGAGTTTTTATGCAAAAATGGCTGGGAAATAATAGGGCAGTAAAAGAACCTTAAAATACCAATATAACTTCACCTATGGATATTGACTGGTTACAATTTTGCAGTATTACCTATGGAGGGGCCGGGTATTCTTACCTTATAAGTTGTAAATTTTCTAATTTTTTATTTATCATTTGCGCATAGTGTTTATGGTGTTCAAAATAATGAGAATGAAGAGCTCTTTTCAAAAATGTAAGTTACAATTTCATAGTGTGTATTGGCAACTTATAAAATAATACTGACAATTTTAGGGATGCATCTTAACCTTCTCTGCCCTAGCCCAACCCAAAATTTAGGGCACCTGGTCTTGGCCTGATCATGAGGGCGTTGCACCTAACCTGACTTTGAGCAGTGTAAGCTTTGGAATAAAATACAGGAAAGTATCCACATCTTACCCTTCCTAACCAAGCTTAACCTAAGGTGCTGAACCTGACTTAGAGTACCATAATAAACTGTAAGAATTAAATGCAGAGATTCATCTCAACTGTATTTTGAGTACCGTTTGTTTCCCCCTCATAGTATTCCACTTAGCACATTCTTATCTAGTGGTACTTGAATGTCACAAACATCCTCCTTTGGCAAACCCAGTAGCCTAACTGCCTAGTTCAGACAGTTTACATTGTGGAAGGATGTATATCAGTGGAAAGGATTGCTTCCAGATTGATATTGTCATTCTGCATGTAATTTAATATAAAAGATGTTACCAGTTATCTATATCACCGCTTCTTAAGTGCAGTCATTATGAAACTGAAGGAACTGTCATGAAAAATGGTTGAAGTCTGAAAAAACCAGTTAACTCAGTATAAGAATTTATGAAGGTTGTATTGTGTGTAAATGGTAGGTAATTATTGCATAATAGAAAAATTAAGTAGACAACAAACAACAGCAATGGATGTTTCAGACCCTATATTTTATAGTTTTATTATTCTTATTATTATTATTCACTTAGCCTCTGTATTCCCTATGGAAGGAGACCATAATTATCATAGTCCAACTTTTTCTGACACTTTGTTTCACATTGTTTCACTTTGTTTGGTTTTATGTACAGCCCTCCACAGGGGTATTTCCCTCTATGGTGGGCCCATGTATGTTTTCAAAATAAGGTGCTTCTTATATTTTATAATTGTCTTTCGGTGTTTTCTTGTCAGTATCGTAGCTCCTGCAGAATAGGAGAGTCTTTTGTTCCTTTTTAAATTTGCATTCTTCTTGTATGCTCTTCACTTCAGGCAGTATATTGCTGTATAGTCTTGGTGCGCAGTGTGCAAATGCTCTTTCACATAACTTACAATTTGTTCTAGGTTCAAATAGCCTATATGCTTCACTTGGATGTCTGATTACAACATTCATTTTGGGTCTAAAGTAGCTTAAGCAGTTTCTCAGATATGTTGGTTCATTATATTTTAGTGCTTTAAGGACTGTAAGAAGTATTTTGTACTCTATTCTAGCTTTTACTAAGAGCCAGTGTAGCTCAGTTAGTGCTGGGATTATTCTGTCATGGGAACGTTGTCCTTTTATTAACCTGGTGGTTCTATTTTGTACTCCTTGCAATTTTCTTAGTAGGTAGTTAGGGAGACCGTAGTATGTATTGTTGTTGTACGTAGTCAAGCCTTAAAAGTATTTTGTTGCAAATTGCTGTTTTCAGAGTATCTTTGTTTAGGTATTTTTTAATAAATGTAATGTTTCTAATATGATAGTTACAGGTTTTTGTAATATGCAATATATGGTTCTTCATTGACAATTTATTATCAATAAATACTCCTAAGTTCCTCACTGCTGCTACAGTATTTATTGTTGATGAACCAATAGTTATTCTTTTGAAGTGTTCATATTTTCGTAGTGCATGGTCAGATCCAAATAGCATACACTCAGTCTTGTCTTTATTAAGTTTCAATTTCTTTGCCAACATCCATTTTTTCATATCTTTCATTATTGCATCAATTTTACTAATGGTGTCTTGTACCATTTTGGCAGGAAAAGAGAACTTGGTATCATCAGCATACAGTTTATACTTAACCTTGTGCTTATTTAGATAATTGTGCTTGTTTAGATATTTCTAGATAATTCAGTTGTGTAATTGCCAAATAGCAGTGGACCCAGAACTCTGCATTAGGGCACTCCTTTTGTTAGGCTTTTCTTTTCTGATTTCACATTTGATATAACCACTATAGCCTTCCTATTTTCTAAGTAGCTTTTGTACCATTTGTGTACACTCGGCAAGAAAAGTGAAGATACAGTTTTCATTAGATTTTGTTCATCGAATTTCAATTTTTTTCTTAAGAAAACACATAATCTCGGTAAATTTACTCTAGAATATGAAAATACAATGCAAATTATATCATATATGTTAAATCTGCAAAACAAAAACGTTCAGATACTTAAAAACACCATGCATGTACGAAGTAATCAGAATTTCTCAGATGACTTCGTTCATAGAGATCTAAAAGATAGTATGTAGATATCTCGGTGCAGTATTATTCATCAGAACGGCAATATTTACTCGTTTTCCGTTATGAACAGGCTTATTATTGCATCATCATACGAGGTAATGATAATTTCTTTAATTTTTACACATTCATGTTTGTATTTCACGGTGTTAAAAGTCAGCTGGAATTAATGGCAGTAAATGTTGTGACACCTAGGGTAGGTTGACCAAATCTATTTAAATCCGCAAGGGCGTTCTTTATGATGTGAAGGGCAGCACAGGAGCTTGGGGAAAACACAAGTAACTGGATGTTTCTTGACGTTGCCATAGTTTCTCTCTCTCTCTCTCTCTCTCTCTCTCTCTCTCTCTCTCTCTCTCTCTCTCTCTCTCTCTCTCCATTGCTAAAACATACTTTACAAATATAGTATCGCTCATTCTCTAAAAGAAAAAAAATAATGAAATTAGCTCTACAGTACATATAGGCCTAGGCTTACACAACAGCAGACTCTCTCTCTCTCTCTCTCTCTCTCTCTCTCTCTCTCTCTCTCTCTCTCATCATAACAATGCATTCGTGTTCCTTTTCATTGGACATTGCTCAAATTTAACTCTTGATTTCATTATGGAAGACCGTGTTTCGATTATGCAAGCATTCCGTTCAATGTGGTGTCATAAATTCATTTGTGTAAGGTTGCTTGGTAAGTTACATCGAAAAATGTTTATTTTGCTCAGAACTGTCGTTGCAAATTACAACTTGAACGAATACTGTGAAACTTACTACTGCATTTAAGTATCAATGATTTCATTATCGTAGACTATGATTGAAAGTTATAAGAGGTCAAGCAAAAACAAACACAATAAGGACGGAAGCTCCTCCCTTTCTAAAGTTGCAAGATGTCGCATTATTGAGCAACATATGTCCGAAGATTTAAAAAAACTGTATCCTCACTTTCCTTGCCGAGTGTACATCATCTTCGATGTCTACTGCTCTCAGGTCTTCAAGCAGTAGATTGTGGTTAATTGTGTCAAATGCTGCACTTAGGTCAAGCAAAACCAGGATGCCACATTTTCCATTTGCTATAATTTCTACCATATCATATATAATTACACACTATGTAGTCTCTGTTGAGTGGTTTTTTCTGAATGCTGCTGATCATCAGGTATAATGTCGAGTTGTTTCAAATGTTTCCATGTTTGTTTGTGAACTTCCATTTCTCTAAATTTTTATAGTCCGCCAAGGGTGACCATGGTAGTCCAAGGGAGGGTTTCGGCTCCTTCTTGGAAACGTAAAACTCCTCCAACCTGGACGACCATTCTCCCAAGGGAGTTGGAAGTGGTTCCTCTAGACCATTGTGCTGACGAATCAGCGCAACGACCTCAACAAATGCTCTCTGCATTTCTGGAGTGTCCGGATCTCTTGGAAGAGGACCTTCCAAGAGGCGGTCTTCCAGAAGGCCCCTCCCGCAGGAGAGCCCGAGACAGACCCCATATCTCTGCCCCTTACAACAGAGGTGTACGACCTATCACTCAGTTGGAGTGAGGAAGGACCGGACGTCTCAGATGCTGATTGCACAAGAGCCTCAACTCCAGCAATCCTACCGGCCCCCTGTCTCCTCCTGGAGAATCCCGAGGAAGTTGAGGGCGTGGGAGAGACAGAGTGAACACTACCGCCGTGTCCACTGGTGTAATCAGTGGAAGCCACGGACCCCGCACGATCTCCAACCCGCGGCGGAGCATAGCGAGGGGCCTAGACGGACTTAAACGTGTGGGTGAGCGACCATCTTGACGATCAGGGGACGGCCTCCTCACAGCTGATCCACGCTCCAACGCTGGATGGTCCTCCACACTGGAGCGTGTAGAGGAGACCAACGCAGGGGCGCGGACTGTCGATTGGAGACCGCTGTCCCTAACGTCCGGGCGTGTTCCAGCCTTCTTCGATGCGAAGCAGTCGAAGAAGCCTGCGGGGACCTCTTCTTGGTTTCTCCCGACACCTTCGAACCAGAGACGTCCGTGGACACCTTCTCCGACGATCTTTTGTCCGACTTGGACGAGGATGACGGTTTAGGCGGAGGAGAAGCCCGAAGGCTTTTCCCCTTCTCTCGTTCTGTGCCCAAGCTCGCTACAGGAGAGGAGCAGCTCGAGGCCGCACGGTCTCCCATAGGCGACCGTGCCTTCGGCGACGCTCGCTTACGAGGTGCCGAAACGGAATCAGTTCTAGAGGACGAAGCCCCTGAACCGTCCGAGGAGGGTACCGAGGTAACCTTCCCAGCGAGATCCAGTGGTCTTCCCCCGAGGGGAGGACTGTGCCCCCTTAGAAGAGCGAGTCTTCTTAGGGGGGAGGATCCCCCCTCCCCTTCTTAGACTGACTGGTCATAGAAGAGGGGGGGTGAAGAGGTAGACGAAGACGAGGAGGAGGACGATGACGGTGAAGTAGAAGACGAAGATATAGACGGGTGGCGTGCGTGCTTCTTCTTCTTCTTCTTGATAAGAGTCCACACAACATCCCCCAACCTACCGAAGATAGACCAAGGGTCAACGGGGGCGGGGGCAGCAACAGCAGATGACACAAGAACGCGATGACTGGCTGGAGACTCATGCCATGACCTGACAGTGATAGTAGGCATCACAGAGGCAGAAGCAGGCAACGATGTAGGGAACATTTGCATGACAGGCACGGGCAATGGTGGAAGCGTGGTGGGAGGGTGGGAGCGTAGTCAGGCGGGGGCGCGGTAACTGAGCAGATCGGCCCAGCCACCGTCGACACGGGGATGGCTGGAGTAGGGACTGCACCATATGCATGGTGCGTTCCGACGGTAGTCATCACACTCCCGGCAGCACAGCGGTGACGGTAGTGGTGGTTAGAGCATCAACCGTGTGGGTAGTGGGAGGAGGGAGGAGTACTCCTGCTTGCGCAGCACTGTTGATGTGTGCGCGGAGCGATGGCAGATCAGGTCACCCCGAGCGACTCCCACACCTGACTCAAGCCATGCACGGATGCCAACCCTGCGGAAGACAGACTGGTAGGGGTCCCCCCCTAACCCAGGGATCAGCAACTCTGGGTGAGGAGGAGAACTAAGAGAAGTGTACCTTAGGGCCACCGATCTTGCCTCCTCTGTGACTGCGGATGCAGACAGGGGACAGCGAGACAGACTCAGAACTATGAATCGGCAGCAAGGGAAGGCCTTCGGGGCTTAGATACGACTGCAAAGGTTCACAACCAACGCAATCGAAGGTACCGAAGACAGCACCTCCGACGCCTTGGTCTCCTTACGCTTGTACCTAGGCCTCCGAGAATACCTATCCCACTGCTTGGGGGACCAAAGCTTACACTCATCACAAGGTTCGTCTACAGTACAATCAGAAGGGTCGTTACTCCCTTTCCTACACTTTTGGCAAAGGGAGTGAGGATCTGAGTCCGCGCTACAGTGGTAGGCGCCACACTTTTTATCCCTACCAGGACATGCCCGGTGCACAGGCTTATCAGAGTCATGGGTTTGTGATAACTCATCCATCATCACAAACATGCACAGTTATACTCAAGAAAAAACAAACAGGAACAAACACACCATGAAAAGGCAAAGCTTTAGTTTCCAGGAAGGTCTGAGCAGAGAGCCAGGAAAACACGTCCGCTTCAGCCAAGGCCAGAAAGTAAAGTGAATGCGTGATGCCGGGCGGTTGGTAGCATGGGTCCCCCAATGCAACCACCCAACTAACTACCTGGCTGGTAATTATAATACCGCACCGCCTTGTTAAGTCTTTAGCGGCCAGTTCAGCTTTGCCGAAAGTAACCCCATATAAGTAAAGGACCTCGGGTTTGTGTGTTAGGAAAAATGCATTTTACTTTTAAAAAATCCGATTTTGATAAGTACGATAGGTTCGATATTGGTCTATAGAAGCTTAGATTTTCTTGATCACCTTTTCCTTTGTAGGCTGGCTTTATACAAGCAAGCTTTTCACTATTTGGGAAAGATGCCTGTGCTAGACTCATGTTGACAATATCAAAATATAGCTAACCACAACTAATAAAAGTTTTTGCCACTTTTATATCACTTATGGAAAACAGGTCATTTTCACAATAGGTGTTTTTTACTTATCATTCTGTCAAAGCCATTCATGTTCAGTTCTTTAAACTTACTGAATTTGCTATTTCTCAATGCGATCACCGGGAGATCAGGAGGGATCTCCTTATCCAAACTATGACAGATTCTTTCAATTTTTTCTTTAAAGTAGTTCACAAAGTTATCGGCCAGGTTTTTGCAGTCACTTGTCATGTCAGGTAGAACTTTTTCTTTCTTGAGTCCCAATATTCCAGCTAAATTGTCATGGATTTTTTTGGGACCACACTGTTATGACCCTACACAAGGTCAATTAGGGTCATAATCTCTTACTGCATCTGTTTTAAGAACAGCATCATATCATCTCACATCCCTAAGATTCTTTCCTGGTAGCAATGGCCAGCACTAGGTCAGCACATTCTTTCTCTCTCATCGACTCTTCTCACTGAATCTATCCTCAAACAAAGGCCTACTGGAATAAAATGCCGAGATACAAAACTAGACTTTATTTGCAAATTTAACAAAAGTATTTCAGCAAAAGCTATGGTCATGAAGTGGAGTGGCTCACACCCCATATAGAGGGAAATCATAACTAGAGGAAATTCAGACTCACAATCCATCAAATTAATGATTCTAGACCAACCAATACAAATGACTAACACCCTGGTCACCAAACAAAATTATTCTAGACCAAAATAAATGTCATAGAGTATGTTAAAAGAACACCACTTCCAAAATATTCGTCCTCACAGGACGAACTCAGAATTCCTGTTAAAAGAAACATATCATAATATTCTTGTCTTGGGGAGGAATTAAAGTATCAGTATTAGCTGTTAATTCCTATGGGAATACAGGAGTTAAAGTAAGTAGCATATCATTGGCTATTTGTTCCTTTGAAAATACAAGCCATTGTTGTTTAGTAGGAGTATTTCTCATTGAGAGCTGACCATGGTATGCCAGATGAAACTTGGTAACAACGTGGTTGATTAGTGGTAGGCAGGTGAGTGAGGGAAGTTCCCCATTCACATTCTGTAAACGGCACTTTTTGTATGCTTTTTGTTGGATACTGCTGTACTCTATTGATCATGTTGATGGAGCTTTTTTTTTTATTTTGTATTGTTGTTTGTGTCCTATTCACATGGTGGTTGTCAACAAGAGAAATGAACAATGGAGGTGTGAATGACATGAGCTTGTGTGTGTGCGTGTGGGGCTGCTTTATGTCTTCTCTGTCTATGGATCCCCACCATTTTTGTTCTTCCTGCAGTCCTGTGTCTCTTTGTTAGGAGTGGGCTGGTGTACTTAACAGTGTAGACATTGTTGAATCAAGTTGGCTCCTTCCTCCCGGATTGCTGCCCCTTTTTCCATCCGCCTTCTGCTCGTTCTCATTTGGCTAGATCCGAGGGAGTTATATTTGTGGAGTAGGTGACCATCACATGCTCTCTGACAGTGGTGGCCCAGTTTGTATTTGGAGCCCTCCGGTAAGGCTGAGGCAAATACCAGTAGTTCATCATTGCTTACCCTTGCTATCTCAGCTGTATCTGTATGAATGCTTTGTTGGAATACCTTCAGATGTGGCCTTATCTGTGTTCTGGGGGAGCCATCTTTCAATGCATTCCTGGATGACTTAGTTTAGACTAAGACTGGCCCATATTCTTGCTGCTGCTGCTGTTTCTATCAAGGAGCCTAACCCAGTGAAGCCTCCTATTGTGGTTATCCTGCTGGTAGGGAATACCCCACTATACTGAGCACAGTTGGTAATCTTTCAGTGCTGCTATATGCCTCACCCATGTTTTTTGCTGAATTTGAGGAGAATAAGACTTGTGGACAGTAATGTGAAGAAATGTAAGTGCGCTTAACTTCCTTCTCCCCTTCGTCAGCACCTTCATCTTCAGAGGTCTAAGAAGTCCTCTCACAAGAAGCCCTGTAGGACTTTGACTGGGCTCCTTCATTATATGAGGGTTGGCAGTGGTTGTCACTGGCCTGACAGTGTGATGTCTTCCATAGGTAGCATTGACAGTGTTTGTCAGAACCTTCCAAGACATGAAGACTGCCTTGGGTTCTTGCCTTGTGCATGCACTGTCTCTGGATTATGCAAGTGGAGACAGAAGGTTTACACATAGCAGGTAGTTGCTGTACATGCCCATGCCCATGGTCCAGGCTGGCTGGTGTGTCAGTCGTTCATTCAGACAAGGATCCAACTCTTGCTTTTGGGCTTAGTTCCAGAAAGTCCTTCAGAACCCCCTTCAGTCTGAGTTGGAATGATGCTTTTGAGCAGTCACTGATCTCATTTGTGAGTGCAGTGATCTTTGGGAAGCAACCACGTTTCCTTTGTTGAACCTGTTCTTGTTGATAGAGCATACTCTTGGGTGCATTGGGGGGGGGGGGAGACTGTTATTCCAACTGTCATGGTTTGGTCTGTGGATTTAGAAGGCTCCCCTGTCATCCAGCATATTGAGCAAGCTACTTCCCTGCCATTAACATGCCAGAGGACGTTCTGCATGTCGGGACTACTCTCCTTAGGTTGATTTATCAGTCTGGAGACTGATAAATTGCCTTCCCAAGAGAGACTCCAAGATTTACTTTCTCCTCTGCTGTGGAGTCATTGCAGTGTCCCCCTTCTAGGCATCATTGTGGCTTGATCTTGGGTTAAACACACTTGGTGACTTCGCTGTTACTGTTATTTCCTTTAGGGATGAAAATGCGAAGCTCAGGAGGCTGTTAGTGTTGGGAGGAAAGGAAAGGCATTGATTCCCTCTAGTCTCATACAGCAAACCTGGGCAAACTTTGTCTTGAGAAGACGTGACTACCTATACTCTTCTCTCGAGTATTGACTATGGAATGGATTGGTTTTGGATTCCTCTTTACTCTCTCCCAAGAGTGAAGTTGAAGCATTGGTGTAGAAGAGGTGTTCTGATGACTGGGACATCTTGGTCCAGTGTTCAAGCCCTGTTGGGCATTGAAGGGCATTGCTGCCAAGCCTTCTAGGCTGGCCACTTCTTCTGTATGGTATCAGGATGGCAGAGGCACTCAAAACCATGAAAAGGAGCCCAAGGCTCTTCTTCCCAATGAAAGTGCCAGGAGTCTTCCTCTCCTCTTCTTTTGTATCTCCCTCCAGCTTTGGCTTGAAAAGGAGGAAAGGTGAAGAAGGAAGAAGACAATCAGATAGGCTTTTTTCCTCCCCAGCAGCCACGAGTATGGGAATGTCTGTTGTGCCATTTGGCAGTGTAAGCAATGACGGGATGGAGCCATGGGCAGCCCTTGTCTTTCAGGATGGTCACAGACTGCTTATTAAGGAATGCCACCTTCCTCCCCCCCACAACCTTTTAAACACTGACTGCATACCTAGCCCACACTTCAGGATCTCCCAAAGTCCTGGCCCAGTTGACAGAGGTGAAGATAATGTTGGAAAAGAATGCTTTAGTAATCATAGATGACCTGTCTCCAGGCTTTTACAGTCAACTTTACCTAGTAGAGATGTCAACTGGGGCTAAGGGCCAGGTTGTTGACCTCTCACTATTGAATGGGTTGTGCTAGAAACTCACTTCATTATAGAAACAACTTGTTCCATATTGGATGTCATCATAGAGGGCAACCTCAAAGTCCTGTGCTTTGGACAGGTAAAGACCATGTCAACAAAGATATTCAGCTCTGCTCACAGTTAGAGAGGGTGCACAGCAAGACTGAAGAAAGAGTAGAGGAATGCACGTAAAGCTGAAGGCCTGAAAGTGGTAAAAGAGTAGAGAGAGATTTGTAGGGTCAAACGGGGGGAAAAATTAGAATCCCACTGTTCAAGTGCTATCTCACCTACTGAAATAAACTGTTTCATAGATACATACCTTTACTTTACAAATGCCTGTCATCAATTGCAGTACAGAGACCAAGGCAAGAATTCAAACTAGTTATTTGTAATATGTACCTAGGTAATGTAGCTCATCATGTGCTTATAAAAAAATAAAAGTGGAATATCCCTTCAGTTTACCATGTATAAGAACTTTCCTTTAAAGTGATGGTATTTTGTTTTTAAAATTATGGATGCCAACAAGTGCCCACAAACTATCTTTTTACAACAATAAAAAGTAAAATATAACCTTCAAATATGAACTTTATTATATCAAAGTGATTCATAAGGTAAAATAATTCCTAAGGTCAATACATTTAACATTCACATTATTTTCACTTAGTGAGCAAAAGAGTTTTTGGGAGAGTAGAGAGATTTTTCACATTAAAAGAGAATTGTGAAACCTTAGTGAGCAAAAGAGTTTTTGGGAGAGTAGAGAGATTTTTCACATTAAAAGAGAATTGTGAAACCTTAGTGTCTGTGAAGTTAGCATTTACTGAGCTGATTAACCTTCAATAACTTGAGCATATAATTCCCTACTGCTAGGGGAAGCCACATCTCAGTCTCTAACATTTCAATTTACCTCCTATTGTTTGAAGCAATTACTGTGGTGCATTTATATCCAGCAATCCTACCTCATCTTCTTCAAGACATGATTGGTCACTGTCACATGGGCTTTGAAGCCAAGTTCATGGTAGTGACATTACTCACCTTTGCAAACTCGTTCCATTTTTGGGTCAAATTGTGTGTGACAGTGCAGCATCAATTGCTTTTCCCTTATCTCTAACAGTGTCTTTCAGAGATCAGTTCTCTGCCGCGCTCAATTCCATCTTTTCATTATGACCCTCAAATTCATACAGGTCATACCCAATGAAATACAGAAAATATATCAAATTTTAAGTTATTTATACTTTTCAAAGGTATACAAACCAGGGCCTTTTATGCAGGAGCATTCCTCAGAGAGAGCTGGAAATGATCGTTGAAGCTTGATAATGAGGTACAGTAGTTAATTGGTGGTAAGCAGGTGACGGGAAAAGTCGATTACTCACCTGCCATAGGCCAGCACTTTTTCCTATGGCATCAGGTACTATGTAGGGTGGGTAAGGTGCTATTATGGCTCTAGTATGTATACCTAGGTAAATTACAAATTACTTACAAAATTTTTTTTACCTATAGAAACACAAACCATTCCCTCTAAGCAGAACCTCACTCTTTAGGTGGGTGGATATCCTTAACTGACTGGCAAGTTGAATCTCAACCAGAAATGCCATGCTTCTAGTCATGATAGTGAGAAGTGACTCAATGACTCCTGTAACCTCCATTTCAAAACTGTACAGTCACCACTTTATTTACTACCATTCAAGAGATATGTACAGTCAGGGTCACAAGTTAAAATTGTTTTCAGAGCGCTCCCCTTTGCCACCTGTAAGTTCAGATTTTGCTGTGCATGCTATTCTGCTAACAAGAATTTTTGCAAAGAACAGAAGAGCAGGAGGAAGAAGAAGAAACTGTTCCTTTAACCCCTTCCCTGATTATCCTGAGTATTCTCGTGGTTAACTATCATGTGCATCCTTGCTTACAGCTCTTTGATCTTACGGCGCCACTAACCTATGGATATTTGATCTAATGGCTCTTTTCCAGCTTTGTAACTTGATGTTGCACCAAGTTACAGCACCGTAAGTGCAGTTGGCAGCGCTAACAGCAAGAATAGGCATCAAGTTAATGTGCTTACGGTGTTGTAACTTGATGCAACATCAAGTTACAGTGCCAGAACTCAAGTTATGGTGCCGTAAGTGCTGTTACAGCGGCAAAAAATTGACTTATGGCAGAAATCAACTTATGGCATTTCGCTGGAACGGATCCCCCGCCTTAAGTTGAGGACGCACTGTATTCTTCTTACAATCATGAGAATACTCTTTCATACGCGTAAAATATTCCTACTTATTTCAGTCTTCCTGATTTAACTCCTTCTTTGATGAATTCCCATTTTCTGTATTTCCTCTTCCTACAGGAAATGTTTAGTATGCATTTTTGCCAGTAGATAATAGTGTGCATGAATCCAAAGTAATTCTTTATAATACTGCATGATTTGAAAATACAGTGAAAACAGTATAATCTATGACTCCCAGGTTAACTTGGGAATGTAAACATCAACAAAAATTATGCACTACATATTAAAAACTGACTTTCGAAAAATTCAATATATGAGTGGCTATCCGGAACGTAACTCGTTCATAAGTTAGGTAATAACTGTACTGTACTGTGCTATTTAACCCTTAAACGCCGCGCCTCTATTTACAAAAGTGTCTGTCGTATGCCGGCAGCATTCGGGAGTTAGCACCAAAGCGGAAAAAAAGTTTTTTCAAAAAATCACAGCATGCTTAGTTTTTAAGATTAAGAGTTCATTTTTGGCTCCTTTTTTTTGTCATTGTCTGAAGTTTAGTATGCAACCATCAGAAATGAAAAAAAATATCATTATCATATATAAATATTGAAATATATGACAGCGCGAAAACAAATTTCATTTATAATTGTATACAAATTGTGCTGTGAGCAAAACGGTTAAAGCTAACGAGTTATTTTTTTTTCTTTGTATTGTACACTAAATTGCGATGATTTTGGTATATAACAAATTGTAAAACGATCAAAGCAACAAAGAGAAAATATTATCACAAAATGATGTATGAATTTGTAATGCGTGGATGTAAAAGAAAGTTTTTTTCAAAAATTCACCATAAATGGAAATATTGTACTAGAGACTTCCCGTTTGTTGCAAAATGAAGGTAATTGATTGAATATTACTAGACTGTAAGTGTTTTAGCTTATAATTGCAGTTTTCGACCATTTCGGTCACGTTAAAGTTGACCGAAGGTAGAATTTTTTCTATTTATCGTGATTTATATGAAAATATTTCAAAACTGATAAAAGCTACAACCATGAGTTATATTTTGTTTTATTCTACATGAAAATGCACACATTTTGATATATAAAACTTTATGTAACGACTAATATAAAACGGTGCAAACATTACGACAGAGTGACGAAAGAATTTCTGAGATGTTCGGCCGAGTTACCGCGCGCGGACATAAGGGAAAAGTTTTTTCAAAAATTCACCATAAATCGAAATATTGTGCTAGAGACTTCCAATTTGTTGCAAAATGAAGGTAAATGATTAAATATTACTAGAATGTAAGAGTTTCAGCTTACAATTGCGTTTTTCGACCCTTTCGGTCGAGTTAAAGTTGACCGAAGGTTGAAATTTTGGCATTTATCGTGATTTATGTGAAAATATTTCAAAACTGATGAAAGCTACAACCATGAGTTATTTTTTGTTGTATTCTACATGAAATTGCACACATTTTCATATATAAAACTTTATGTAACGACTAATATAAAACGGTGCAAACATTACGACAAAGTGATGAAAGAATTTCTGAGATGTTCAGCCGAGTTACCGTGCGCGGACGTAAGGAAAAAGTTTTTTTTCTTCAAAAATTCACCATAAATCAAAATATTGTGCTAGAGACTTTCAATTTGTTGCAAAATGAAGATAAATGATTGAATATTACTAGAATGTAAGAGTTTTAGCTTACAATTGCATTTTTCGACCATTTCAGTCAAGTTAAAGTTGACTAAAGGATGAATTTTTTCTATTTATCGTGATTTATATGAAAATATTTCAAAACTGATAAAAGCTAGAACCATGAGTTACTTTCTGTTGTATTCTACATGAAAAACTACATGAAATTGCGCACATTTTCATATATAAAACTTTATGTAACGACTAATATAAAACGGTGCAAACATTACGACAAAGTGACAAAAGAATTTCTGAGATGTTCGGCCGAGTTACCGCACGCAGACGTAAGGGAAAAGTTTTTTCAAAAATTCACCATAAATCGAAATATTGTGCTAGAGACTTCCAATTCATTGCAAAATGAAAGTACATGATTGAATATTACTAGAATGAAAGAGTTTTAGCTTACAATTGCGTTTTCCAACCATTTCGGTTGTTTTTTGTTGTATTTTACATGAAATTGCGCACATTTTCATTTATAAAACTTTATGTAATAGCTAATATAAAACAGTGCAAAAATTACAACAAAATGACGAAAGAATTTCTGAAATTTTCGGCCGAGTTACCGCGCGGATGTAAGGAAAAGGTTTTTTCAAAAATTCACCATAAATCGAAATATTGTGCTAGAGACTTCCAATTTGTTGCAAAATGAAGGTAAATGATTGAATATTACTAGAATGTAAGAGTTTTAGCTTACAATTGCGTTTTTCAACCATTTCAGTCGAATCAAAGTTGACCGAAGGTTGAAATTTTTTGTAGTCAACGTACCGTACGTCCACTCGGCACCCAACAGACAATTTTAGTCAGCATACGGTACGTCCAGTCGGTGTTTAAGGGTTAATACAGTACAGTAATGTAGTTTACTCATTTTTCAACATGTGTGCATGTGTACAGGGTAAACATATTTGAGTCACATTAAAATAAACCATGCATCTAAAATGTGCTTGCTCAAACCATGCACCTGAAATGTGCTTGCTCACTTTTCTTTCTCTTTTTCTGTCAGTTTTTTTGGTTTGAAGAATTTGAGATAATTATGTTTAAAGAAACAATGCTGATGTTTTATTTACATTGTACTGGTTTTGTAGAAAGTACTACAATATACACATCTTGTAAGCAGAGGTAGCTATAGGTATGTGCACACGCTATATTGTTAAAATCATCTCATTTTGCAAGAATATCTCTTGAATTAAAATATAAGTACTAATTCAGTAAGTTAAAGTGAATGATAATTACTCGTTAGGATATGTTGTTAGATACTTTACAGCATATGGAATTGCACTAGACTACATGCTATGAAAGCAAGCCCTGGGCTACAGTATTATGTAGGTCTTTGTTATTTAGTGGACTTCGTTAGGGGAAGGGCCAGACCCCCAAGCTGTCCGTAAGGTTGAGGTGACACAGGACGTATTTATGTTATATGGTTATATATAAATTATTTTTATGAAACTTCCATATAAGTGTATTTACATATATATATGTGGTTTTAAATTATATAGTATATAAAAATTTCTGTTTATGAAACTTCACTTTTTATATACCTAACTTACCAAGTAACTTCATAGCTATTACATTTCTTTTATCGGCAGCTTAAATTTGAAAATTCGCGGTAGCGCTCCAATATTTTGGTGTAGATAACTTGCCCCGCCAACTTTCGGGGAAGGATAAGTACAACACTACTAACGAGCCTAATTCGTTTCTGCCTGTTGACAGCTTAACGTGGTTGTTGACTTCAGCTTTCATTTGATTTAATATAATTCGCCGAATGGTTGTCATCGTTTTTGGTGAAGTATTCTTGGTCTTGGTAGCGATTGGACTAATTGTATTAGCTTATTGAGCTTGGACTTTTGCCTTTTGTTAAGATGTCTGACTCTCGTTCTGCTAGCAGTAGGTTTTGCAGCAAAGGCTGCAGTACCAGACTTACTTAAATCAAATATGACTCTCATACCATTTGTTTTCAGTGTGGAGAACAAAATTGCTCTTCAGTCTTGACTTGTGATGAATGCAAAGAGTGGAATCGGGAAATGGAAAACTTTGACTAGTTATTTAGATAAGCTTGAGAAAAACAGACAAAGGAGAGCTGCTGCTAAGGCCGAAGCTAAGAATTCAGTTAGTTAGGGTTCACCTGTTGTGCATGCCCTTCCAACTCCTGTAAGTGCATTTTCCTTTATCACCAGTCCTCCAACTTTACCTGTGACTCCATTATCCAACTTCCAACCTTCCAAATGCAATGCCATCGCCAGTCTGGAAGCCAAAATGGACCAGATATTTGGTCTCTTAGTTAACACTGTTGCTCAAATAGGGGCTTCAGTGAGGAGCCTTATGGATAAGTTTAGTGCCAGTGATCACAGTGTAAGTGTTGTGTCAATGGAGGAGGTGGCTACTTGTCCCACCAATGCTCCTAGACGAAGGGCCCTGTCAAACTCCTAAACTTGGGAGGAGGCAAACCGTAAATCCCAGGGAGGTCAGTGGTGTTTGCCCACTGGTAGTCGCCCCCTCAACCGAGCCTGTTGTTCGAGATTCCCAGAACTCAGCATACAGCTGCCGGAAAGGCGTCCATATCAGAGTTCATGCCCTTTCATCGAGTGGTTCGGATTCGGGATCTGACGAATCCAAGTGTAAATCGAGTCAGAAGCGCAACTGGTGCTTTAAAAGTGCATCCAGGCAGCTGAAAAGGCTGATATCTGCGGCTGAGTCTGATTTTCTGATCCCGTGCAAGCAGAACAGAGATCAGGATCAGAGTCCCAAACCTTCGTGTAGTTTTTGGGATCCATCTAATATGTCACCTGCAGTGTCTGTGTCAGAGCGTCAGTTTTTGTTGCCCAAGCAGGTCTCCAAGAAATACATAGACCGTGCTTCAGGATCCAAGGGATCCAGACATCCAGTGGAATCCAAAGGATCCAGTTTAGTGGGATCTGGAGAATCCAAGTATTTAGTGGGGTCGGAAGGATCCAGGCATTTAGTGGGACATGAGGGATCCAGATATTTAGTGGGATCTGAGGGATCCAAACATCCATCGAGATCCAAGGGATCCACTCATCCAGTGGGATCCTAGGGATCCATTCATTCAGCGGGATCTGAGTGATCCATTCATTAAGTAGGATCTGCGGGATCCAAGGGATCCAAGCACACAGTGGGATCTAGATGATCCAATGTACCTGTGGAAACAGATCAACAGGTAGTTCTTGCACGGTCGTCAGTATGTGATCGCTCCCCTTCCGAGCTAACTCCAAATTCATCCAGGCATCCGGCGCCACACTCCACTTCTCATTCTATTCAGGATCCTTCTCTGGAACCGATTCAGCAACGCTTAAAGATTTCTTATGCAAACCGACAGTGACTGATGAGTGCGAGGATTTGACTGTCTCACTCATTTCGTGTGAAGAAGAGGGCGTAGAACAGGATCAGCCTTCTTCAGCCTATGCTTTCGTTTTGAAGTACTTCTTGTTTTGCTTTCCAGACTTCTTTTTGTTTTGCTTTCCAGGCTTCTTTTTGCCAGCGACTCCATCTTCGCTGAGTTCAGTTTTTATGATGAGACAACCTACGGAAGCTTCTCCACTTATGAGTGTTTTTTTAAGTAGTACATGCCCATGCATCCCACCACCTGTCAATGTGGGATTCAGCTATGTAGTTACTTGGTAAGTTACTTATATAAAAATTACATGTTTATGATAAAATAAAGTTTTATTTATACCTACCAAGTAACTACATGATCAAAGCCCTCCCTCCCTCCCCTCTTATGGGCACAGGGCATAAACAAATTGGGCTCGTTAGTAGTGTTGTACCTATCCTTCCCCAAAAGTGGGCAGGGTGATTTACCTATACCAAAATATTGGAACGCTACCACAAATTTTCAAATTTAAGCTGCCGATAAACGAAATTTAGTACTGTAGCCATGTAGTTACTTGGTAAGTATATATGAAACTATTTTATCATAAAAATGTCATTTTTAGCGTAATATTTAGTTTGCTTTTCAGTTCCATTTTAGTGTAAATAACCTGGATGTTGCCATGCTGGTCGTTCCTACACGTATACAAACCCGTGGTCTTTAACATGTATTATATTAATTTCTTTGGCTGCCTTTCTGTGTCTGTGTGTGTCTGCCTTGGCTGCATTTCTGCATGTGTGTGTGTCCAGAGGCTTCTAGGAATCCAAAGGCTTGGGAACTCTGAATACTCCAGGATCCTAGAGTCTTTAAGATTTAAGATGATGTTATAATCCAATGGGCATTTCTCCAGGAGATGGAAGAAATGATTCTGAAGGGAGATTCTGAATTTCTTCCCTGAAGTTTCCCCAGAAATGCTTCAGAAACTGGAGACTGCTTCAAAGGATCCTGGAGTTGTGAAATGTCTTCAAGAATGACTGTTCCGAAATTTTCAGCACTAAGTGACCCACCGGTATATGATAAAGGATTTTTGGCTGAGCTTTGTTATTTTCGTTTAGGAATGGACTCAGCGGGTAATTCTAGAACAACAGCAGGCACTACTGGTGGTGGTCCGGAACCGCCTATGGCAGCTCAGGAAAGAGACAGGCAGAGACAAGCAGAGAGGTGGGTGACAGAAACTGACGAATAAATGGAGCAAAGATTGGCTGCTGGCAGAGCAAGGGACACACAAAGTGGCCACAGAAACTGATGAACATCAGGAACAAAGATTAGCTGCAGAGGCAAAGACAAGCGTAAAGGCGGCCCACAGAAAATTATGAGCAGAGGGAGGCACAAAGGCAGGCTGCAGAAACTGATGAACAGTGGGAGCAAAGATTGGCTGTTGGCAGAGCAGGGGATTGGCTATTGGCAGAGCAAGGGATTGGCTGCTGGCAGAGCAAGGGACGCTCAAAGGCGGGCCACAGAAACTGGTGAACATCAGGAACAAAGATTAGCTGTAGAGTCAAGACAAGCACGAAGGTGAGACATAACCTGGTACCTATGACAACAGCATTGCAAATATGAATTTTGTAAAGCCCTGCATTTTTCAGCCAAGAAAAGATCACTTGTTCATAGCTGCTGTCATGAGGGCAAGGTAGCGGCACCTCCATTATCTCCTTATCTAGACCAGCTTAGGCTATTGCTCACTGGAAATACTACTGCCAAGACTGAATTTTCGGTTGCTTTACCACAACAGTGTGTCTTTGTGAACGTAACTGTCAAGCTTTATGGACAGTCTTTCACTTCAGATGATGTGACCATACATCAGGAAGTCAAGTTAGACAAAGTTGATGTCTACCTGCATGTCCCTGTCTTCACACATGGGCAGTTATACATCCCCTGCTCTCATTCATTTGATTCACTTGATATTCAGGTTTTTGAGAACTTGCAGCAAGGGAAAATTACAATTGTAGATCACGCTGTAACTGACAATATCATTTTTAAAGATGTCCTGTAGATATTTCATTCTGATTTTGATAATTTGGGATAAATTGTCAATGTACTTTTTAACTTGAGGTAAAAAGAAAAGGCTGTTTTATACAAGATTCGAACATAGTTGAATCTGTTATTGTGAAATTTGAGGATCTTGTCTTACTTCATTCCTTTGTTGTTAAATTTTTGTTATCCAACAAATGCATTTGAGTTCATGGATGCTTGAAATTTTGTTCTTTGATGTTGCAAGAAACATGACAATCTTTGAAGTCTTAATTTTTCAGCTCCTTATTATGGCTAGCAAGATATTTTTCTTTAATGAGTTTTTTAAAGAATTTTCCATTCGCAAATCTCAATCTCAACACATGGATTAGCTAATGCGAGTGATAGTGAGCATCTGCTAGAATGGGATTAGCTTTTAGCACAAGCTGGAGCCAGCTGTTTAACTACCGTGGCTACCGACGGAGGAGTGGAAACCCCACCATCCAGTTGGTACAGAATCACTTTTCTTTTGGCTGCAGTCTGAGACAGACGTCTCTTCTGCTGCCTGGGGTTCAACTTCATTCTTATTTATTCTTTACGTTTTTTAGTATATTGTTGTTTTGTGATATTCAGATTTAGAAATAATGCAACCTTACAGCATGTTCTACTCTGTTTACTTTTTTGTTATTTTTGCTCTTTCATGCTGTGTAGTTTTTCCTTCACAGTTATGCTGCGTAGTTGTTAGCTCATTTTAGCCTATGAGACTTTTTCTTTAATATCCTCTTTAACTTGGTTTTGCCTTTTGATATACAATATCTTTTTCTGTTTTGCATCTAAGGAGAGAGGGGATGCCTCTCGCCACCAACACTTCTATTTTTATATACCTTCTCAACCTTGTTGTATTGAACATCTTTGCTCTACATGTTTTCTGTTTGTTAGTGTTTTCCTCTGAAACAAGCAGAGTTTTTATTTTGACTACACAGTTACTTGGAATGTTGTATATTTTAGGCTTTCAGATGCTGTAGAGCTTGAGAGGCTTGAAGATGGAGGAGGGTTCTCTTGCAGCAGTGTGATGGTTTAGTAACCCATTGTACAAGAGCTCTGCTTGCCTTTGAGCATGGAATCTCCTCTCCCTTTATACGAGAAAGAAGTGGAGGTTGAGGTTACAGGACCTTAGACAAGTCATCCCCAAGACCAGTAGCTGTTCCTGTCTGCAGTTCTTACTTCGTCCTTGGAGGGGCGGGAGTCATGTGTTCCTATGGTCCCTCGTCCTCCTCTTGTTCCTGTTCTGGAGGATGAGATGTCCCGAAAGCTTCCTCAAGGTAGTTTTCATCATTGCCTTCACATTCTTCTTTGCCATATGCTGTATCAGTTTCTCTGTCTTCTTCCTTCCTTTCAAGAGACATTGGGTGGAAGAATACACAGTGACTGTAAGGAAGATGACTCACCATTGGAGTGACAGCCAACAAGCCGCCTTTAGCCAGTCGCTTTTGGTTTGAGTGTGTTTGTTTCGTCGCAGTGTGTTGTAGCCTCAAGAGCTAGTTCTCGCCTCCACCTGCATTCGATGTTGGAATTGTAGAAGTCGATCCTTCTCCTTCATTTTTTGCTGTAGGCCACAACCATGCTTTCTCTGGTCTTTCCTCCCTGACCATACATCTGCCTTCAGTGCAGCTCCTACCCAGGTCGTCTTCCCTTCCTTCCGTTGTCCTTCTGGGCATGGCCGAGTGTATCTTTGGTGCCAGAACGAGAGTCCCTAGAGTACTTGTGTTTACTCTTCCCTGCAAGTTTCCTTCGAGAACAGTTCCTGGTTGCTGTTTTCAGCGATACCACCACAGTTTCCGGGTGTCTAAGCTGAAGGTACGTTCTCCAAGGAAGGAAATACCTTGTATATTTTGGCCATGCAATGTTGTATGCCCATGTTTTTGCTTCATGATGTATGACCGAGGAGGAAAGAGAGAGGTTCTGGGTAGGCAGAAGTAGCTTTGTGTGACATTTCGACTTTGCTGCAGTTTTCCAAACGTCTTCAGATGAAGATTCGCTCTCCAAGGAAGAATGATGGCGGCCGCACGGATGTTGCATGACCGTGTCCCTTTTACAAATGTTGCACCTGGGGGTTAGGGACCACAACCACCTGCGTTATGCGAAAATCCACGTTAACTTGGTATTCCCCTCCAAAATTGCCTATAAATGGCTATTTTATATAAGTAACTTACCAAGTAATTACATAGCTATTGTCTCCACTATGAACAGCAGCTTAGATTAAAAATTTAGCGGGTAGCACTTTGATAGTATGTCTAGGTAATCAGCCCACCCCACTCGTGGGAGTATCAGGAACGACTTAGCAGACAATCCTTATTCGTTTCCTGCTGTTCGTTGTGTCAACACCGGGTCTGGTGGCAGCTTTTTCATAATTTTTCCGGTTACATTACTGGATTTCGTTAGAGGATACCTAAGTGAACCATCAGAACACGTATATTGCAGCCTTCAAGCAGAAATCTTTCAGGATGAGTTTTTTCTTATTTTGTTTTTTACATTGATTCAGAGTCATCTACAAACTGCCGGTAAATGACGCCATTTGCATTTATGGTTTGTTTACTGGTCGGGCTACTGGCGAGCCGCCGATAATAGTTTTGCCTTAAAAGTAATTCTCGGATGTTACGGTACTCCATTATAAACAGTAAATTGTTCTATTTACGCCTTTTCATTAGGCCATAACTTTTACTATTAAGATTTGTTTACTGAACTTGAGGCCACTGGTGAGCCACCGATAATAGTTTTACCTTAAAAGTAATTCTCGGATGTTAAATTCCATTATTAAAATAGATTGTTGTATGTTACACCTTTTCATTAGGACGTAACTTTTACAAATTATGATATTTTGTTTACTGAGCATTAGGCCGCTGGCAAGCCGCCGATAATAGTTTTGCCTTAAAAGTAATCCTCGGATATTACATTCCATCACAAAAATAATTTGTTGTATGTCACTCCTTTTCATTAGGCCATAACTTTTACAAAATTATGATTTGTTTACCGAACATGAGGCCACTGGCAAGCTGCCAATAATAGGTTTGCCTTAAAAGTAATTCTTGAATGTTACGACGTTCCATCATAAAAGTAAATTGTTGTATGTTATGCCTTGTCATTAGGCCTTAACTTTTGCAATTTATGATATGTTTACTGGCCTTAGGCTTCTGCCGAGACACCAGTAACAAGTTTGCAGAAAGGTACGATTCAGAGATTTCATCCTGGCTCCAGGTCACGCTGTGAGGACCCAGAAGCGCCCACAGCTCCCGAGCTGCACTCTCTCTAATGCGCTTGGTACCAGCGGTCCACCTGGCGCCATTTCTCTCCTTCTCTAGCCCTCCTAGTCCACTTGCTCCCGTGCCTGGCTCCCTTGCTTCCTTTCTGTACCTTTGCCAGTCTTGTGTTAACCTTGTAATTAGTGAAGTGCAGTGCAGTGCAGTGGAGGAGGTGCCTACCCGTCCCGCCGGCGCTCCTAGACAAAGGTCACTATCAGACTCTCATGCATCAGGGAGGAGGCCTATTGGAAGCCCAGGGGAGGTTAGTGGTGTTTACACACATGGGTAGGTGCCCCTCTCAGTCGAGCCTGTTGTTGGTCCCAGGTATCAACAGACAGCCACTGGAAAGGGGTCTTACTGGATGTGTAGTGAAGGAGATGACTATCCAGCCCCTCGGATCTCTTAAACCCTTTCCCTGTCAGACTCCCATGCACCAGGGAGGAGGCATGCTTAAGTCCATGGGAGTCCAAGGGTGTTTGCCCCCCGGATTGTTGACCTTCAGTTGAGCCTGTTGTCTGCAGGTCTTGATGGACAGCCATTGAAAAGGCATCTATAGGGATGTATTTTCCTTGGTCTCTAATGTTACTGATCCCTGTGTGAACAAGGTAAGGATCCCAGCGTGGACCAGAGGGCTGTTGGCACTTTTGGGATCCCGGTGTGGTTAGTTACAGATCCCAGTGTGGACTAGTGGCGCCGATGGCGCCTTTCGGGTTTATCTCGGCCATTGAAGAGGCATATATCCCAGCTGTGGTGCACCTTCCAATCTGGACAATGTCAGTTCCGGTGCCCAAGTTCTGAGAGCACAAGTTAGTGTCTGAGTGCTCAGTGGCCTCCGAGTGTTTAGTGTCGGAGTGAACAGTGGCCTCCAAGTGTCCAGTGTTCGAAAGCACAGTGGCCAACCGCCCAGTGGCCAACCTCCCAGTGTCCGAACGCCAAGTGTTTGATGCTGAGCGCCCAGGTTTGCACCTCCACCTATGTCTGAGCGTCCACCTATGTCCGCTTGTCCACATGTCCGTTTGGTGCCAGTTGTCAGTCATCCAACAACACACTTGGGATGACAGGCACCACCTCTTCAGTTTGCTACATCGGTTTCATCCATACCTATGTTCCTTAGTTGGAGCCCGTTCAGCACCAACTTAGTAATTTTTTGGGCCTGTTATACCGTCCACCGAGCATCTAGTGCACAAGTGTCGAGTGTCAGAGCACGTAGTGCCAGAGGCTTGGCCCTCTTTTAGTTCACGGCACGTGCTTTTTTCCCGAGAACACACTATTGTTTTTTCTTGAGTGCCAATCTAGTGGCCAGCATCAGTCCCCGTCCGTCAGGCGCCAAGTCTTCATATCAAACTCCCACCTCTGAGGGACGTACACCCCCTTACTAGATAGTTGTACAAGTTCCTTCGCTTTCTTCTTTTCCAAGCAGGAGCTCTGGGTAAGAAGACAGACACTCCCAAGTGTTTACTGAGAGTCATTGCCTCCGATTGTTTCCATGTCTTGTTATGTGCGGACACGGACAATTTAGTTGTTAGAATTTCCACTTTCGTCTTTGTATTCTCTAGAAGGAGATCTTTGGGGTTCTCTTACACTGTGAGGAATCACACTGTCACAGTGAACCATCGCTCCCAAACGACACCGTTCCAACACCAGTTTCAGAGTGCTTGACACTATTCTCTGGCACTCGGCTCCTGATAATGAGCTGCATGGCCACAGTTCCTCTTTTCTCTCTTAGACAGTAGATGAAATTCAAGAGGGAGACAAACCAGACGGCTCTATCATCCATTTTCCAGGACAATTGTATGGGAGCGTGGATATGCGTGAAGCATTCTTCCTATCCCCATCTGAACTCCAGAGAGCTTTTTAGTTCCATCCTCACCCTTCCTGCATTTGACTTCCCTTTTTTCTGGTAATAACCTCAGTCTTTAAATGTCGACTGACTTCTTCATTACCTTCAAAGAAAGGGGCTTGAAGGTTCTTGACAACAGTCTTACTGGGACCGGGAAACACAGTTGGACACCTCTGTGTTTTCTCTTAGCCCAAATTTTTAGTCAGACCTTCAGTAGTGGCTGTCCGAGCATGATCTTGTGAAAAGGAATCCCTTCTTCTGCTGAGCCTAGTTCTAGTCTTCTCAGCCCCTCAGATCTAGGTTAGGGGAGCAAGCTTGAAGAACCAGGAAGGTTTCCGGGACTCGATCCCCAAGAGGAACGGAACCTCCACTTCTACATTAAAGAGTTAAAGTGATCCTCTTATGGCCCCAGTACTGCTTGACCCTAGCCCACTTCTAGACTATGGTAGTCCATTTGGATAAGATCTCAGTCCTAACACAATTGCTTAAGCGGGAAAGTTGGATCCAGCGTTCCCTCTGCATCAAACAGCAGAATACTCCCTCTGTTGACAGATCAATCAAGTCTTCTAGTCACTCTATTTTTTCAGGGAACTTAGTTTTGAAGGATGCACTTGGCCCTCAGAAGTATGTCCTTCCCATCAATGGACTTTCGATCCCCTGGGTTGTCAGGATCTGATGATTTTATGGGGCAAGTCAACCTCGGACCTGTTTGCTGCTTCAGTGAACCTTCATCTTACTCCAGTCCCAGTCGTATAGAATGGGCAAGAGGCACAATGCTATAGACAGCCTTTCTCAGGCCTCCTCACCTTCCGCCCTTCAACATGGTTGAGGAAGCGCTAAACAGTCTTAGGCTCTTTTTCGTGTTACATGACACTCTTAGCCCCATTCTGGTCCATGTATACGGTTCCCGAACCTGCTGTGTTTGCTGGTGGACTCTCCAAGATACTTCCCCCAAACCATATCTCCTCAGACAACCTAGCTTCAGAGATACAGTAAACCCCCCGTATTCGCGTTCTCAGGATTCGCAGACTCACCAATTTGCGGATTTCTCTATGCAACATATATGCACAATATTTGTGGAAAATTCGCCCTTCCTGGTATTTTTCACTAAGAAATATTCACTAATTACTGTATTTTCATAGCATTTTCATGACTAAATGAACTTTTTGTGATAAAACTATTAAAATACTCAGGTACCCAGGTAGTGCTGGAGTTACGATAATTCACCTTACAATAATTCAATTTTGTGATGTGGTAAGCAATTAATACTGACGCAACAATATTTAGAAAATATTTTAAAATTTCGTGCAGGTGCAGGCAGCAGCATACAATCAGGCAGCAAGAGAGACCAAATTACAATAGACCAACTTCTTTTCTTCCATCTCTTTATCCTATCTTCTAGTTAAAAAAGTAAAAGGGAATGATAAAAGTATTGTTAATAACGTTATACTCTTGCGTAAATGCGTACAGCCATAAACACCAGAATGAGAAACTGTTGTTTCGCTTATAACCGAATCGGATAACAACAGCCAGTTTGCTTGTATTTCAACCATTGTATGGTAGTAAACAATTACCGTAATTATGTTACAAATGACGTTAAGTAGAATAGGACTGATATATTTTTACATTATACCCTTATTCGCTATGGAGAAAAGATCAGCAAGGAAATACAGTATACTGTTAAATTTAAGCTCCAAGTTGTAGCTGAAGCTGAGAAAACAATGTTCAAGTTGCTAATGACTATAAATTATCGTGCATTGGCAACATGGGTGAAACTCGACCGAAAATAAAAGTGGAGAGAAAATATTTTAATCAAAACTACTGGGCATGAAAGAACACTTATTACTACTGTTTTCTCACCAGTAAAAGATAAATACATAAAGCTTGCATTATGATGAAATCAAGTGAAAAAGCAAAATAAATCTTGATTTTTTTTTTTACACAAACATGCCCCCAACGGCCAACGTCATCTATTAATGAAAAAATAGCTAAATTCATTTCACAGCGATATGCATTTAAGTTATATTTCAACTTAAAAACACTTCGTCCCATATAAATAAAGTATCTAGAGATTCATTCACACTAACTAGAAGCAAGAAAAGCGCTCTGAACTGAGTTAAATACGACGAAATAAACTTACTGCGTAATCGATTTCCAAACCAAAAAAAAGTTAAGTATACCTTAGTTTTACCAGACCACTGAGCTGATTAACAGCTCTCCTAGGGCTGGCCTGAAGGATTAGACTTATTTTACGTGGCTAAGAATCAATTGGTTACTTAGCAATGGGACCTACAGCTTATTGTGGAATCCGAACCACATAATAGTGAGAAATGAATTTCTATCACCAGAAATAAATTCCTCTAACTCTTCATCAGCCGGCCGGCCGGGGGAATTGAACTCCAGCCCATCGGGTGACAGTCCGTCCAAACCAAAACATTGATCGCAATTTATAATACAAAAGCAATATAAGAATATCCAGTACACAATAATATTGGATACAGTGAAGTAAAGCATAACTTTTTAAAAGATCCATGGGAAAGATCCATATTCATTATGTTGATGTTTGTATAATATGATATTAATATGTGAGTATAGAGTACAGCATAATGTAGGCTAGACTACCGTATATGTATACGATATATCATAGTGTAGGCTAAGCTAATTTTTATTTGTTATTCAATTTCTCTTTGTATTGAATTATCATAAGTCAATCTGCATGAACCTCCAGAATTAGCTGATATTAATAATTACTATACTGTATATGTATAGAGTATACTTTAAAGTGTAGGCTAGGCTACCATATATGTATACATGGTATTGAATACCAACAAACTATGGGGTTTTTGGAACCTAACCCCATTGTAAGAAGGATAATACCTGTATAAGAATTTTTAGAGTATTTTTTGTGTTTGAATTATCAAAATAGGCAGTTCTAAGTGTTTTTAGAAGGGTTTTAAGAATTCGCGGATTTTAGCTATTTGCGGGGCTGTGTGGTATGCATCCCCTCCCAAAAATACGGGGGGTTTACTGTACCACAAACAGTGGTCAGCTCTTACCCAGACAGGTTCCAGACAGTCCAGAGGATTGTCTTCCGAAGAGTCTTCTAGAAGTGTGGCAGAGGCTACCACAAGATTTAGTAGTCACCCTCTCACTCCATCCTCCAGACTTAGGGATGGCCTTCCCAAGCTGGTGTCCTGGATGGTAAGTCCCTCCTTCTAAGACATCTCTGACCCTGCTGCGATTGCCTGTTTGTTTCTGAGAAGATCTAGAATCTCTTGCTTTCCCTGAAGAGGTACCGATCTATGCTCATCTCTGGTTTAAGCACAGAGACCTGGATCCCCTTCTCATGACCTCTCAAGCCCTTTACACTCCCAAGCTAGGAAGCAGGAGATTCACTTAGCGTGTTTTTTCCTTTGGATTTTTAGCCAAGAACAAGGTCCCATCCAAGACCTGGATCCATTCTTTCTCCCTCAGAACGTAACAGACTTCCTTGGCTTGCAGGAGCTCTTTTCAACTTCAGAATTCTTAACTAGCCTGGTGTCTAGTTCACCTGACACCAGCTACAACTCTAAGGGAAAGAGTGAGCTCTCTGTCTAATTGAAGTTCTTAGGTATTACCTGATCAGGACTGGATAATCAAGAGGCTATACTTACCCTTTGCTTGCCCTCTGACTAAGATTGCGTTGTCCTTCATCCTAAAGAGCTTTTATTTCCAAAGCACTCTCAGATTAGGAGAATGTTTTGCCTTCTTTTAAAGTGAAAGCTAAGGACATCAGAGCAGCCTCTGCTCCTTTAGCTTTCAGGCACTATATGTCCCTTACTTCCTACACGTTTCACTATCTTACGGAGTGAACCCAAGTTACTAGCCCTCCTGGCGCCCAACTCACCTGGCGCCAGCTACAAGTCTGGCCCCAGTTATAGGGCTTCTGGCAGTCTGAGCCTCTAGCTTGCCTGACCCCCAGCTCTTCTGGCACCAGCTATGGTCTGTTGCCAGATCTGCAAGCTGCTAGCTCTCCTTGCACCAGGTACAAGTCAGGGCCCCCAGCTATAGAGTTCCCAGCGCCCAGAGTTTTGGGCTCGACTGGCGCCAGCTACAGTCTGGCACCAGCAAGCTACTACAGCTAGCCTGGCACCAACTCCAGACCGTTTGAAATTCTGCAGTACCACAGTACCACAGGTTAGTGACTAGCATGGTAAGGCAGGAGGAAGCATAGGATTTTCTCCTACTATCTTTTCACCGTCTGGTGAGGTATAGAGTTTTTAGGGGCCAGGAGGTACAAAGTACCTGGAGCACCCACTGCTCTCAGTGGATGGGTTGTGGTGTTATTTCAGTGTAGGTGACAGTATAAGAGGTGCAAAATAATGAGCAGGAGAACAAGTGCTGCTAGTTTATTCAGAACGCAGGCCGCTTATAAAGCTGCGTGCGGACGTTACACAGACGAATACAATAGGATTCAGGTGACCCGAGGCAATTACTCTTGGTATTAATTATAATGGATAAATACTAGAAACATAAAAGGTAAGTTAACAAGAATTGACATAATGTTCTAACACATGTGCAAAGAAAACAGATTCAAATGAATTAGTGATAGATATATATTTACACAGGAAAAATATGGCCAATTTTGCTTGACCCAATCTCCTAGGAGCGTTATCGTAGAAAACGGGCAGTTCACCATAGAAAACCCGCTTAGCCGGGACTTTACAATAGTGTTGCTAGCTATCGGATAACTCCTTAGCTGCGTAACTTCCACTGATGCTTTGGTAGCCATCAGAGTACTCCTAGGCTACAAAGCTCTCACTTACGTAGAGGCACTCCACAGCTTTACTGCCATGCCTCTACAGGTTAAGTTGAGTGACAACCACATGCAGTTTTTTACTGCAGGCTCACTTAACTGGTAAGGAACGACAAGCATTGTATTCAATGCTAGCAACTTTTCTTTTTCAAACTCATTACATGTCTTAATGTTTTGGAGTAGAACTCTATGGCCGTTTATCCCACCTCCTGCCAATGTGGGATTCAGCTGTGTAATTACTTGGTAAGTTACTTATTTAAAAATGATATTTTTATGATAAAATCAAGTTTTTTATATGCTTACCACATAATTACAGAATTAGAGCCCACCTTTCTCCCCTCTGATGGACATAAGGCATAAAACAGATGAGGATTGTCTGCTAAGTTCCCCTGAGTGGGGCGAGCTGACCACCTTCACATATTGTCGAAGTGCTACCTACAAAGCTTTTAATCTAAGCTGCCGTTCTTAGTGGAAACAATAGCTATGCAATTACTTGGTAAGTATATGTAAAACTTTATTATGAAAATGTCATTTTTAATAGTTCAAACACCAAAGACGCCCTCCTCTAAAAATGCTTATAATTGCCCATTTTAATAGTTCAAACACCGAACATACCTTAAACTATCATCTTAAAACCCTTTAATGTAATTTCAAAATCACCTTACAACATTATCCTTAAAAATGTATGGCTTGCAGCTACATGTGAAAACTAAACTCAAGTCCCCTCTACATTCAAGCACAGCCATTTTCTCTCATAGTATTGAAGCTGCCCCGTTTTCTTTTTTCAGATAGGGGAAATATTAGGAATTTGCAAGTAGAGTTAAATACTGTACAGTACTTAAGTATTTAAATATGCATTAAAAAATACCAAATTATAAATGCAATCAACAGTGATAAAATATTCTCTTGTGTACGTACATGTGACAGTGATTTATTAATTTTCAAATAATATTGATTTATACACAACAAAATGTCAATAAAATATCATTTCACTTACAGAATCCATTTATATCTGTTTTCATCGTAACATGTAAAACAAACCATTCGTCCCAACATTTTTAATGTTTACATTCTAAGAATCAGCTGATTGAGCCTACTACTGAAAGAATTAGGAAAATAATAATTTTTAGTTGCTGAAAGAAATGATTGTATAAATGGAATTACTGTATATTTTTAATTTTCTACATAAAAGTTTGTTACAGTAATTCATAATTCATATTTCATTAAGAGAGAGAGAGAGAGAGAGAGAGAGAGAGAGAGAGAGAGAGAGAGAGAGAGAGAGAGAGAGAGAGAGAACTGGTGTTTGCAGTTGGTCTCAGTACAGTAACTGGGGACGAGACTTGACAGGCTGGAGAGGAGAGTATACCCTTGTGTTGCTTAATTTTCTACATAAAAGTTTATGTTACAGTAATTCATATTTCATTAAGAGAGAGAGAGAGAGAGAGAGAACTGGTGTTTACAGTTGAAGTCTCAGTACAGTAACTGGGGACGAACACTTGACAGGCTGGGGAGGAGAGTATAACCTTGTGTTGCTTATGTAGGAAGTTTGGGTTTTTAATGTTTTTACAGTGATTAGAGATGAAACATCAACAGTCATAAAATATCCTCTTGTGTACTGTTATAGTACATGTGATAGTCATAGTCAACTAAACTTGTAATGAAATGTGGTTCAGTAAGTCAGAAAAACAAAAATATGGCAACACATACCTACAGCAAAAACAATTACAAATGTCGGGACGATAGTTTTTTATACATATTACGATGGTAATAGATCAGTATAATAACAGTATACAGTAAACCCCCCGTATTCGCGTTCTCATGATTCACGGACTCACGTACAGTATTCACGGATTTCTCTTTGGAATGTATCTACCCATTATTTGCAGAAAATTTGCCCATTTGTGGTATTTTTCACTGAGAAATATTCGCTGAATACTGTATTTGCGTCTCATTTTCATGAATAAATGCACTTTTTATGGTAAAGCTATTAAAATACTCAGGTAATGCTCGAGTTAAGATAATTCACCTTACGATAATTCGAATTTGGAATGGGATAAGCAATTAATACCAATATGACAATATTATATATAAGATATTTTTAAATTTCGCCTGGGGGCAGGCAGTAGCGTAATCAGGCAGTGAGAGAGACCAAATTACAGTAGACAACTTTTCCTCCATCTTTTATCCCATTCTTCTAGTTAAAAAATATTTCAACCATCGTACGGTAATAAACAATTACCATAGGTTATGGCACAAATGGCGTTAAGTAGAATAGGACTGATATATTTTTACATTATACCCTTATTTGGGGTGGATAAAAGATCAGCAAGGAAATATACTGCTACATTTAAGCAGCAAGTTTTAGCTGAAGCTGAGAAAACAATGTTCAAGCTGCTAATGACTACTGCAAATTATCGTGCATCGGCAACCTGGATGAAACTCGATCATAATTAAAATGGGAGAGAAAGTATTTTAATCAAAACTACTGGGCATGAGAGAACACGTTACTATTTTTACACTAATAAACGATAAATACGTAAAGCTCATATTATGATGAAATCAAGTGAAAATAGCGAACAGAATCTTTAATTTTTTTTACACAAAACAAATACCCCCAAACGGCCATCGTCAGTCGTCATTTATTAACAAAAATAATAGATAAATTAATTTCACAGCGAGGCGTATTTTAGTTATATTTCGACTTAAAAACACTTCGTATGGCGAAAAATAACCTTGCCCCTTGTAAATAAAGTAGACTAGAGATTCATTTACGCTAACTAGAAGCAAGAAAGCACTCAGAACTGAGTTAAATGCGGTGAAGTAAACACCGCGTACACATTTCCAAACCAAAACACTGATTGCTATGAATGCAATTTTTAATACAAAAGCAATATAAGAATATATACAGTATTATTGGATACAGTGAATTAAGGCATAACATTTTAAAAGATCCATGGAAAAGATGCATATTCATTATGTTGACGTTTGTATAATACGATATGCGAATATAGAGTACTGTACAGTATAATGTAGGCTACCCTACTGTGTATGTATACAATGTACCATAGTGTAGGCAAAGTTAATTCTTGTTTATTATTCAATTTTTCTTTGTATTGAAGTATCATAAGTCACTTAGCATGAACCTCCAGAATTAGCTGATATTATTAATTACTATACCATGTACGTAAAGAGTATATTTTATAGTGTAGGCTAGGCTACCATATTAGTATACAGTACATGGTACCGAATAGCCTAGTGTAGGCTAGTCTATGTTCGAGATATGTTTTGGTATTTCTTATGTTTTTTCCAAAAAACTATGGTTTTTTTTGGAACCTAACCCAATGGTAAGTAGGATAATACCTGTATAAGCATTTTTAGTTTGTTTTGTGTGTTTTAACTCTGAAAATAGGCAGTTCTAAGTGTTTTTAGAAGGGTTCTAAGTATTTGTGGATTTTAGCTATTCGTGGGGTGGTTGTGGTATGCATCCCCCGCGAATACAGAGGGTTTACTGCAAGTGGATTCTGTAAGTGAAAAAACATTATATTGATATTTTGCTGTTTTTTCATTAAAATATTTATACTGAGAGAGAGAGAGAGAGAGAGAGAGAGAGAGAGAGAGAGAGAGAGAGAGAGAGAGAGAGAGAGAGAGAGAGAGAGAACTGATGTGTTTATGTACACTGGTAAGTTTTGTGATGAGTTTTGGGAATTTTAATTTAGCATTTTATTGATATGCAGTGTTTACATTAATATTAATATTTGAAAATTAGTAAATAATGTTTTTATCATAAAAATTTATGTAGTCATGAAAATAAAATGAAAATACAGTACAGGCAGTCCCCAGTTATCGGCAGGGTTTCCGTTCAGAGGGTGTAACGATAACCGAAAATCGCCACTTTTTCGGCAATTTTCGAGGCTTATCGGAGCCGAAAAGGCTGATTTTTGGTTATCACCGCCTCTGTTAGGTATGTATCGGCGCCAATACCCAATTATCGGCGCTGATAAGCGGAAATCGGCGATTTTCGGCGCTGATTTTCGTCGCTTGACAAGCATTGTAAAACCAGATCGCCGTTAACCGGGGACTGCCTGTAATTAGTGAATATTGCTCTACGAACAAATTCGTGAGTTAGTGAATTTTCCATGATATACTTGAAGTTTCACAGAAAAACCCGTGTTTAATTGAAGGGGCAATTGCTGGGCCACGATATAGTGGGAACCCACTGTACAACTCTCTGGTTGTTTTTGCTGATTTCATCTCCTCCCTATGCTCTCCTCTGTTTATGGGCATAGACTTGGAGCCTCTTCTTTTCAGTCTAAGTGAGTGTCAAGTATGTGGATGCTTCTTCGTCACTGCACATTTCTGCTCAGGAATGTTGCCACGGCATGACACAGCTGGGTCCGGTCTCCCATCCATACTCATGGGGAGTTTTGGAGGAGAACGGGATAGCTCTTCTGAAAGTTTTTTCCCCACATCCATATGAAGGTTTCGTAGTGGATTAATCGCTCTTCAGAGAACATTTCCCTCCACCACATTTGTGTGGATGGTTGGCTGACACATCAGTGAAACGTCTGTAACAGGCCCCTCCCCCCTTTCACTTTGTTGTGAAGATCATCGAATTCTCCATGGCACTGCTGGGCAGCACCTCTACCCTACATTTCATGAAGAGTTCCCTGGTGAATGATTGATGACACTTCCATGGGCATCTAGTGGGGTGGAACACCCACCCATGTTTGTGTGGAATCGGCAGCATGTCTATGGACCCCCCACTTGCGTCCATGATTTTGTAACACTCTTCCTGGAGCGGTCAATATCTGTTTTTGGCACAACTACAGTCGAATGAAGAGGATCATTTTCCCAGACCCTTACAGTGCCCAAGTGAGGACCTTTCATGACTTTGTTTGTCTACAAAGACTTTGACTTCCTACAGGGAAGATAGAATATTTTTTTAGTTGTTTCTGCTCAACTTTGGCACTCGAATCTTTTCTGGAGTCAGGTGTTCCAGTTTTGACAGCATATGTTTCTTTGGATCCCTGTACTTTTCCAACTGCAGTTTTAGTTTAGTTTCTGTAGACCTTATGGACAGCCTTGCCTCTGACAGGCCCCATAGCTGTGTGTCTTTGGGTGTTTTGTTGATATTTGACTAATACGATTGGACAGCTTTCTTCGAGAAAGTGCAGTCACAATGTCTGCCCTTCGCATTCAGGAAGAACCTGTTGGACAGGTACTAGGATGTGACCACAATCACCTCCTTTTTACTTTTGGGACGTTGCCCATATATCCTTGGACTCTTTTTTTTTTTTCCTTGGGTACTTTGGTGGCTGCGCAACAGTCATGTAGTTCACCCAGCTCTTGAGGACAGGTGGCCTCTCGCCTAAGATGCGCGGCTGCAAAAGAGAGGGTGTGTGTGGGACTGGCCTCCTATCTTTCTCTTTTATTATCTTCCTTTCCCAGTGAGCAGAGGGATGGTTAGCAAGCCGTTACGTGCTGGGTGGGCGTGCATAAAGGTGTTCTAGATGACTGAGTATCCTATCTATAAGCTAGCTTAATTTTGATTAATAGATGCAACTCCTACCCTCTGTCAAGCAATGGGAGAGAGGGACTGACATGAACAGACCCATTGGTTTTCTTCAGCTTTATTGTCCCTGACAATATGGGTTCATCCAAGCCTCTCTCCAAATCAGTGATGCTACATCCCGTTAATTCGAAAGGCCCAGAAGTCTGGCAGTTTAACATCACACAAGTTCAACAGATCAGAGGCATGGGTGTTCTTCCTTTGCTCTTTCATGGTCAGGAAGAGAGGCCCCAGGTGAGGCAGAATACAGTCATTTCAGAGATTTGCTCAGAATTCTTCCACCAAGAAGTAAGTCTCCCGTATGTAAAGACAGGGTTTGTGTATGTGTAGGAACAAATGACAAATTTTTAAAGTAATTTGTATTTTTCCTAACATACAAACTTGAGGTCTATATAAATCGCCCACCTCTAGCCACCCCTCATTCTGCTACCTGAGCCAAAAGGTAAAGTGAAGGCATGCCAACTGAATGGCGGGGCTTCCATCCCTCCATCGGTCATCGGTAGCCAACTACCAATAACCACCTTGTTTTTATTTAAATGGCCGACTCTAGCTTGCGCTGAAAGTTAATCCCATATGTGAAGACCTGAGGTTTGTATGTTAGGAAAAATACATATTTAAAAATTTGTCATTTTTAATTACCATACATCTGTCAATCAGTCTAGTAGTTTTAGTGAAGGATGACTTATTTATGTGTGACCTGTTAGGATGTTAAATATTTCAGGTTGCTTCTTTGTGTATCTTTGTGTCTTTTTTTTAAAAGGATTATTTCAGGCTGCCCCCTTTCCTAAAAGTTGGCTGCAGTGTAAAGTGTTAGATTAACTGCTGTTTTACTTGTCATTCAACTGTCAGAGATCTTTTGTTATGTTGTTCCTATTAGAACTAAAATGTGCATTGCCTTGGGATTTCTTAAAATTGCTTCAGATTGGTAAAAAACAAAAGCATATTTGTCATTTTAGTAGTATCTCTTTTTATTAAAGCAGAAAATATTACAGTCACATTGGAATATGGGTGTTTCCTTGAATATTTGCACATACATTAGTTAATAAAGACATACAGTATTAAGATGGGTGGTCAAGTCTCATGTTGAGAAGTATTTTCATGCTTATTTTTTCCTTTTTTTCAGATATCAGAGAGTTCTTCAGGTCAATTGTTACTACTGTTTTGAAGCTCACGTTTTACAGTGTTTGGCAAGCTCTAATGTTTTCTGTAGAGTGAACTCTAACTCAAAAGCTTATAGTAAGAGAAGTTTTGTATATAAAACCCAGTATTGTGTGAAAGCTGAAGATAATTTTTGGAACTCCTCCATTTTCCAAGAGTCAAACTGTAGACGATTAAATGGGAGATTTTGCCATTTTGGACTTGGCTGTTTGCAGCCCCAACATTATTACAGTACCAAAAAGAATATTGTTTTTTCTAGTGAAGAGGAAAAAAGCTCTCCGAAAACAGATACTATTTCTGACAGAGTAACTTATAGTAGAGTTCCAGGATCAAGTGAAGGTAATTCTAAAAAGGAGATCTCTGTAAGTGACAGTGATATTTTATCTAAGTCATCAAATAATTCGTCTTCAGCTTCACCATCATCGATGATTACTCCAGAAACAATACTGACAGATGTTTCGAAGAGCACAATTGACAGTAAGATTGGAGATGAGAAGCTACTGTCAAGGTTGCAAAAGTATTTACTTTGGAGATTCACTTGGTATCTAAAAAGATTTCAACAGTCATTAGAGAATGAGATGCCAGACACCTTTCACATGTTTCGTATTTTTAGCATTGGACTAAAGGAATTTGTATTGGATTTCAAGTAAGTAATTATGTATGCACATATTGTTTTGAATAATTGTCAGATTGAACATTTTATGTCTTACTATTTCTACAAAATAAACAATTTTTTTATGTTTTATATAAGTAACTTACAAGTAATTACAAAGCGGTTAGTTTCAACTCACACGGCAGCTAAAATTTTGAAATTTGCGATAGCGCTACTTTTGATTTGGATAGGTGACTAGCCCCGCCCACTTTTAGGGAAAGAGAGGAACAACTCAGCAAAGAGCGTCAGTTTATTTCTGCTGGCTTATGACTGTAGACCAGTCGTATGCAGCAGCTCATTTTGGAATTCTTTGCTTTTCCAGTTGATGATTTTCGTCCAATTGGTGAAGTACTCTTGCATTTGGTAGGCCTTTTTGGCACATCTGGTCAGTGTTAGGTCGTTTATGACCGACTTTACTGATTTTTTACTTATTTTCACTATTGGAGACAATTTTTTCACGATTTAGGCCTTTTGACTTGTGTACAATGTCTGACTCATAGTGATCCAGTATCAGGTATTACAGCAAAGGCTTTAATACAAGGTTGACAAAAGCTTCTTACAACCTGCATACCCTTGGCACAGATTGTTCAGTGGATTTGACATGTGAAGAATGTAAAGACTGGGATAGCAAAAGTTGGAAGAATTTAAAGTCACATTTAGCTCAACTGAAAAGAGACAGGAAGAGGAAGGCCTGCTAGAGCTGACTGTAGTAAGACCTTAGCTAGCCAGGATTCTACTCAGTCTTCAGATGATGATATTGTTCCTCCTGTTTCTGAACCTATGCTTATCATATCGCCCATTCCCAGTCCTCAGACTATACCACCCTCTCCTTTGCCTGATACCCACGCTTCTGAACCCAATCCCATTGCCTGCTTCGAGTCGAGATTTGATCAGAAGTTTAATTTGATATTGAGTACTATGGCCCAACTGGGGTCTTCAGTGAGAGTCCTAATGGACAAGGTGAGTGATGAAAATGCAGGTGAAGTGGTAATGGAGGAGGTGGCTGCTTATTCCGCCGATTCTCTTAGGCAAAAGTCAGTGTCATACTGTATTCTCCTAAACCTAGGAGGAGTCATACTGGGAGCCCAAGGGAGGTCAGTGGGGTCTGGCCACGGGTAGTCGCCCCTCAGTTGGACGTGTTGTTGCATCCCAGGTCACGAGAGAGACCCATTGAAAAAAAGTCTTTATGGAAGTGCATCATCTTTCTTCTAGTTCCGAGGAGTCTAGTCCAAGGCACCAGTGGCATTTTAAGGACAAATCACTGCCATTGAAAAGTCGTGCAGTAGTTGCGTTGTGCTCTCTTCTGGTGCCCTGCAAGAGGTTCAGGAAACTTACTCGCAGCCCTTCTCCATCCTGCAGTTACTGGGGCAGTCCAGAGCATTTTTCTTTGGAGCGCCCAGAGGCAGAGAGCCAGTATTCGGCTCCTAAGTGTTCTGCTTCATATTCTTGTAAACACTGCTCTTCATCTAAGAATTTGTCGTTGTTTGAGCGCCCACTAGCACCTGAACACCCAATAGCGCCTGACCGCCCAGTCTCAGTCTTCAAGTGTGTGGCGCCAGATCCAATGTTTGTGGTGCCAGCTGCTAAGCACCCAGCGCCAGCCCACGCTCAGCTGTCACCTCTTCTTCAGACAATTGTCTCGGGTGTTCAGACGCCAGCAGTTGCTGAGCCATCATTGGCTCCCATTCAACGCCAACTTGACAGCATTTTAGACTTGCTCAAGAAGGTGCCGTCGGCTCCTCAACCTCCCTCAGACTTGTCTTTGTCCCTGGTGTCATCGGATGTGGAAGAGGAGGTAGATCAAGGCACTCTTCCTTCAGCTTATAGGCCTTGCTAAGATTTTTACTGGTTAGTTTTCCTGATTTCTTCTTGCCAGCTTCAGCTTTTTTAATGAACAATCAGCCTGTAGACTCTAAAAGGCTTCCTAAGATGGTACTTTCTTCCTCAGCGGGGAAAGCTGTAACCAAGGTTGAGGGTTGGCTCTGTGAGAAGAGAGAGCAGGGGAAAGCCTCCTTCAGTTTTCCTCCCTCCAGGCTATCTCGAAGGAGGTACTTATCTCACGCCACGGGAGAAACTCCCTCCTTGGGAGTTTCTGCCTCCTCCCAGGGGGACTTCTCTGGGCTGATTGATTCATCCCAAAGGTCGGCTTTTTCTTCAGCCAAAGTAATGTTCTCTGCAAGAAAAGTGGACCATCTCCTCAAGAACCATTTTAAAGTTTTTGAAGTTCTGAGTTTCTTGGACTGGTCTGTGGGAGCCCTTGCACATAAGGTTAAGGACCGTTCTGTTTTACCTGAAGATTGTGCCGTGGACTGGCTTGGTGTCCTTTCTTGTTCTGATAAGGGCATTAGAGATGGCTCACAGGAATTGGCCTCTCTCTTTGCTATGGGGGTGCTCAAGAAGAGAGAGCTTTGGTGTTCGTACACCACTAAGGGGGTTACTTCTTTGCAAAAGTCGGCACTCCTCTTCTCCCCACTAAGCTCTTCGTTGGGTGAGTTAGTAGAGCTGTGGCCTGGTACTCGCTGGGCCGGAGTTCGATTCCCCGGCTGGCTGATGAACAGTTAGAGGAATTTATTTCTGGTGATAGAAATTCATTTCTCGCTATAATGTGGTTCGGATTCCACAATTTGTAGGTCCCGTTGCTAAGTAACCAGTTGGTTCTTAGCCACAACAAAAAGAAGTCTAATCCTTTGGGCCAGCCCTAGGAGAGCTTAGTGGGGAGAAGAGGAGTGCCGACTTTGCAAAGTAACCCCCTTAGTGGTGTACGAACACCAAAGCTCTCTCTTCTTGAGCACCCCCATAGCAAAGAGAGAGGCCAATTCCTGTGAGCCATCTCTAATGCCCTTATCAGAACAAGAAAGGACACCAAGCCAGTCCACGGCACAATCTTCAGGCAAAACAGGACGGTCCTTAACCTTATGTGCAAGGGCATATTACAGACCAGTCCAAGAAACTCAGAACTTCAAAAACTTTAAAATGGTTCTTGAGGAGATGGTCCACTTTTCTTGCAGAGAACATTACTTTGGCTGAAGAAAAAGCCGACCTTTGGGATGAATCAATCAGCCCAGAGAAGTCCCCCTGGGAGGAGGCAGAAACTCCCAAGGAGGTGGTCTGGTTAAACTAAGGTATACTTAACTTTTTCTCCCCACTAGACCATCAACACCTGTTTCCTCAATCTATAGTTCAAGAGATCGCATCAGCCCTTCAAAAGAAGTCAAAGCAGGACCTCTTGGCCCAGTCAGCTAGACGCCCTAAGGAGATGACTGCCTTCGGTGCCAAGATGGCATCTTCTCTCCAGCCTCAGCCCTTTTGTGGTAGCAGGCTTACTCCAGACTTCACTCAAACATTCACTTCTCATCTCATGCTGTTGAGAAGGCCTCCTCCAACCCTTCCTCATGAAAGTGAGGACTCTGTCCTCGGTATTCCAGTACAAGCCAGCCTCCTTCATTTTTGGGAAAGATGGGAATCAAGGGGAGCAGAATGTTGGATCGTGGAAGTCCTGAGGGAGGGTTACTCCATCTCATTCAGGGAGAAACCACCCTTAGTCAATGTGACCATCGCATTGACTGCCTACTCAGTAGGCTGGGAGAGGTTTTCTTTTTACAGTAAACCCCCCGTATTCGCGGTCTCAGGATTCGCGGACTCGCCTATTAGTGGATTTCTCTATGGAACATATGTGTGCATTATTCGCTGAAAATCTACCCATTCACGGTATTTTTCACTTGAGAAATATTCACTAACTTACTGTATTTTCATCTCATTTTCATGATTAAATGCACTTTTTGTAATAAAACTTAAAATACTCAGGTAGCGTTCGAGATATGATATTTCACCTTACGATATTTCACCTTAAGATAATTCGATTTTGCAATGGGGTAAGCAATTAATACCAATACGACAATATTTATAAATTATTTTCAAATTTTGCTTGGGCACAGGCGGCAGCGTACAATCAGGCAGCGAGAGACCAAATTACAATAGACCAGCTTCTTTTCCTCCAACTCTTTATCCCATCTTTTAGTTAAAAAAGTAACAGACAATGATAAAAGTATTGTTAGTAATGTTATACTCTTGCGTAAATGCATACAGCCATAAACAATAGACTGAGAAACTGTTGTTTTGTTTATCACTGAATCGGATAACAACAGCCCTTTTGCTTGTATTTCAACCATTGTACAGTAATACACAATTACCATAGGTTATAGTACAAACGACGATAAGTAGAATAATACTGATATAAATTATTTTTACATTATACTCTTATTCGGTATGGATAAAAGATCAACGAGGAAATATACTGCTAAATTTAAGCTGTAAGTTGTAGCTGGAGCTGAGAAAACAGTGTTCAAGCTGCTAATGACTATAAATTATCGTGCACCGGCAACATGGGTGAAACTCGACCGTAGTTAAAATTAGAGAGAAAGTGTTTTAATCAAAACTACTGGGCATGAAAGAACACATTACTGCTATTTTTACGCCATGAACGATGAATACGTAAAGCTTGTATTATAATGAAATCAAGTGAAAATAGCTAACGGAATCTTGATTTTTTTTACTCGACAAATGCCCCCAAACATCTAACATCACCTCTTAACGAAAAAATAGTTAAATTAATTTCACAATGAAACATTTAAGTTATATTTCGGCTTAAAAACACTTCATACAGTATAACGAAAAATAACCTTTTCCCATATAAATAAAGTATCTAGAGATTCATTTACGCTAACTAGAAGCAAGAAAAGTGCTATGAACTGAGTTAAACACGGCAAAGTAAACACCTCATAAACGATTTCCAAACCAAAACATTGATCACTATGATTGCAATTTATAATACAAAAGCAATATAAGATATATACAGTACAATATTAGATACTGTACAGTGAATTAAGGCGTAACATTGTAAAAGATCCATGGAAAAGATGCATATTCATGATGTTGACCTCCAGAATTAGCTGATATTAATAATTACTATACCGTGTATGTATAGAGTATACTTTATAGTGTAGGGTAGGCAACTATATATGAGGCGCCTAACGGCAGAGTGTCTCAAGCGCCCAAAACTAAAATTAGAGAAAAACGCAGTCAAAGTTTGGCTACTTTCAGAATGAGATATCTCAGCATTTAAATGAGGTACGACACTGGGGTTTGTTTTAAAATAAAGGTTATTGTGTCTGCTTTCAAACCATCATTGTAAAATAGCCAAGAGTTTAATGCATGCCGAAAGATAAAACGATGACTGCATTCATCTTGAAATCAATCTCATACTCCGGTACACTGAATCCCATAAAAACACATACCAATGCCCCTGTAACCCCTCTAGGACCCCCCCAAAGATATCTTTGTTTTATTTATCATTCTGGATAATTTCCTTGATTATCCTAATCTTACAGGAATAACTAGGTGATTTTGTTCACTTCAAAAAAGACCTAAAAAGGTAATGCTTTACACAATAAAAAGCAGCAGAAAGATAATGGGATATTTTAACCAGAATACTCTGAGGCTGATACAGTCGTCTCACTTGCAAAACAATAATAATTGCCGTCAATAATGCCTAAAGTACATTTTGATTGGAAAAAACGTAAGCGCCAATTACTTCAGGTGAGAATCAGACGTCATAGTCCAGTAAATCATTATCCACGTCATTCTCATGAGGAGTATCTTGAAGAGTGTCTGGAGTAGCAGTGAGGGTATCTTGATCACAAAAAAGCTGGTTGAAGTATGTCATGAAAATCTTGGGGATGAATGGACCCAGATCTTTTCTGCTTACATACGCCTCACCTTTGTTACGTAAGCTTTTGGCTACATTTTGCTTCCAATTAGCAAAGTCCCGGACTCACTTTCTGCCCCTGGAAGGTCCTGGAACATTGTCATCTACGTTCGTGTCGGACATGATGAAGAGGACCAGTATTATTAATGAATAAAGAACAAAAAGAAGCACATTAAATCCAGAGGCGATCATGGGGAAGGAAGGTACAAGAATGTTTTTAATTGCAGTGACAGCCAGCGGCTCCGCTGATGGCTAGCCTTTCTCATTGGCCGTGCGGGAGGTGTGGCAGGGCGTCTGGACCCATGATTGGTGTATGCACCACGGGCGCTTGCAAGCTCTCTGCCACCCAGACCAGCCAGGGCAGCCATGTGCAGCGTCACTAAGGAAAAGAAGTAATATTACAAAACGAGAATTTCGACCTTGTTGTTGCGGGAAATTTGAACTGAAATTTCTTCTCCCGACAACTAGAGGGTTAGAGAGGACATTGGTGTGCTTAACTCCAAATCGGCGACGGTGTCGCTTACGACACTCTGCCGTTAGGCGCCTCATATGTATACATGGTACTGAATACCCTAGCGTAGGCTAGGCTGTATTCGAGATAGGTTTTTTCGAAAAAACAATCGGATTTTTGGAACCTAACCCCATCGTAAGTAGGATAATGCCTGTATAATGCATTTTTAGTTTTTTTTTGCGTGTGTTTGAACTATCAAAATAGGCAGCTCTAAGCATTTTTAAAAGGGTTCTAAGTTTTTGTGGATTTTAGCTATTCGCAGGGGCTGGGGGCGGCTGTGGTACGCATCCCCCACGAATACGGGTGGCGTTTACTGTACTACCCAAGTCATCAGGAGGTTGGAGACTCATCCTGGACATCAGCGCCCTGAATTTCTTTGTCCAGAAGATGATTTAGGATGGAAACGAACCGGACCATCCTATCATCCATTCGCCAGGGAGATTGGCTGAGCTCCATCGATATGCAGGACACATACTTGCACATCCCCAACCATCCAGACTCCAGGAAATACCTCAGGTGAAAGAGAGTTTATCAGTTTCATGCTCTGTGCTTTGGGTTCTTGACGGCTCCTCAAGTCTTCACTCGGGTTCTTGCCTCTCTTGCAAAGTGGTTCCTTCTTATGGGGATCAACCTCTCCCTTTATCTGGATTACTGGCTCCTTCGATCTCAGTCGAAGGAGAAGTGTATGGAGGACCTTCGGGAATCCCTTCTCCTAGCCCAAGATATGGGCTTACTGATCAGTACACAGAAGTCCCAGCTGACTCCAGCACAGGAAATTCTATATTTGGGAATGACGATAGACTCAAAGTTTTTAGGTTTTTCTATCTTCCAAGAGAGTAGAATCCTGCCTAAGCACAATCAACGAATTTTTCTCTCTTCAAAACTGCTCAGCCGACAAGTTGATGATTCTTCCAGGGACTCTAGCCCTGATAGAACAGTTCATCTCTCTGGGCAGACTTCATATGAGAGCTTTACTCTTCTTCCTGTGGGCCAGCTGGGACAGAAGAAAATTCCCAGACACGTTCATTTTTCCTATAACCCTAGAGATCAAGAAAGATTTGCAATGGTGGAATTCTAAAGACAAGCTGTTAGAAGGGAAGTCTCTCCTCCCTCTGAGCCCCGACCTAGACTTCTACTCAGATGCATCAGACCTAGGTTGGGGAGCTCTTCTGGGGAACAAGGAAGTTTCTGGGACATGTCCGTGGAACAAAGAACTTGGTATATCAATGTCAAGGGATTAAAGGTGATCCATCTTGGGCTACAGTTCTTCACAACAAGACAGTGACAGTACATGTGGACAACACCACTGCCCTCTCATATATCGGGAAGCAAGGAGGAACTCACTCATTCATCCTCTGTGAGGGCCCTTCTTCTCTGAGCAGACCAGAATCAAACCAGAATCCTGACACATTTCATTCAAGGAAAATTGAATGTATTGGCAGATGAGCTGAGCCGTCAAAGACAGGTTCTCCCCATGGAATGGACCCTGGACCCTCTAGTCTGCTTAGATGTGTGGAAACTGTGGGGAAAGCCGATCCTGGACCTATTTACAACCTCCAGGGATCTTCATCTTCTGTTGTTCTGTTCGCCAGCCCCAGATCATCTTGCATGGGCCACGGATGCCATGCTACAAGACTGGTCGAACAAAGATCTTTATGCCTTCCCACCATTCGGCATGGTGAGGGAGGTCATAAACAAGTTCCGGACTCACCAAAACTTGTCAGTGACTTTGAAAACCCCATTTTGGCCCTTGAAGGAGTAGTTCCCAGATCTCCTCAGACTTCTGGTGGGTTTTTCGAGACTGCTCCCTCAAAAACCAAGTTTTAACACATACAACTTACCTGTTAGTTACATATAGCTTTAGTCTTTGACGTCACGGCAAAATTTCAAAACGCGCGGCAGCGCCAGTCCGAATATCGGGTGATCGCCCTTACCTGCCCTCTGTCGGGGTACCAGGAACTATTCCAACATGTTTCAGAATAATTTTGCCGTCACGCCGGCGACATTGTTGTCGGTACTCGAGCGAAATTTCATCGTTTCTGCCTATATCGAGCTGTTTTCACTTGGTGAAGTACTCTCTTGTTGGTTTGCGGCTTTGCCAGTTTATTTTTGTCACCTATTTAGTCAGGTTTTCTGATAATTATGTCAGATTCTGGGTCTTATACCTTTAGGGTATGCAGCAAAGGCTGTAAGACTAGGTTGGTCAAGGCTAGTCTTGATCCTCATTCAATTTGTGTGGCTTGTAGAGGTCAGGAATGTTCATATGAGAGGAAGTGTGATGAATGTGTCAGTATGACTGAAAAAGATTGGAAGGCTCTATCTAAGTATGTAAAGAAACTTGAGAAAGATAGAACCAGGAAAGCTTTAGCTAGAAGTTCATCTTCTCTCTCTCAGAAACCGGAATCTCCCTTAGCTATGCAGGAAACTTCTATTAATATCCCCGTGGCTACTAATATTCCTATTCCTGACTCTGATATCCCTGAACCTGTTACCGTGTCTGAGTATCAAGTCCAGATGGACGCCAGATTTAACCTTATTGTGGGCGCCATGGAGGATATTGGCGTTAATGTGAAATCCTTCATGAGCGTGTGGATTCTTTCCAAAATATTGTGAATAATTTAAGTGCAGTGCAAAGTGTTAGTGTGGTGGAGGAGGTGGTTGCTCGGCCTACTCGTTCTCCTAGACGTAAGCTTCTGTCAAGCTCCCCTGCTCCTGGGAGAAGACATGCCGAAAGTCCAAGGGAGGTGAGTGGGGTCTGCTCACGAGCAGCCGCCCCCTCGAACAGTCCTGTTGTTTCCCAGGCTGTTTCGGAGTGCCGTTGGAAAGGCGACTCAAGGAAGTGTCTTTCTTCAAGCTCCAGTGATTCGCCTCGCAGAGGCTGGAGATTTCCAGACGAGTCTAGACCATTGAAGAGGTCCAGGAATCTTTCGCCTTCAGCGGTTCAGAAGAAGAAGCCATTTTGCTTATCAGAGCCTTCCTGTAGTTTTTGGGAGAGTCCGGAGAGATTTTCGTTGTCAGAAAAGTCTTCTCCCAGGCGCAAGGCTCATGTGCGTAAGAGGTATAAGACTTCCCATTCGGTTTTGCCCAGCGTTCCCGGTGTATCTCCTTTGGTTTCACGTAAACCTATTGTGGCTTCTGCGCCTCTTCCTCATCATGATCCTGGCTCTGCTGATCATCGTTCCCCAGTTGGATCCTCGTCTACTCATGACTTTCTTCGAGTGATGCACAAAAAACTTGGAAGCATTCTTTGCGGGCTCGGAAGGCCTAGTTCTTCTCCAGCAAAGCCTTCTGAAGCGTATTTGATGCCTCCTCCTGCGTCTCGAGCTCTCGGAGCGCCCAGTATGAAAGCTCCTCCTCGATCTGTGTCTCTTGATCCTCCTTTTGTTCAGGCTCAGGATCAGGCTCGTACGCCTAGTCAGGCTCAGGCGCTCCCTCAAGATTTAGCGCTCTCTCAGGCTCAAGCGCCTCAGGTAGCGCCAGGTGAGGCGCCATCCCAGGCTCCTTTTGTGGCGCCAGTTCAGGCTCCTCTTGTGGCGCCAGTTCAGGCTCCTCTTGTGGCGCCCACTCAGACTCAGGCTCCTCCTCAAGCTCTTATTCAGGCTCCTACTCCTCCTTCACAAGATGTGTATGTGCAAGCGGAAGGTCTTTCTCCTATTTCGTCTGAGGAAGAAGTTGTGGAAGAGTTTCCTGTAGACGAAGCAGACTCCTCTCGCTCGGATTATAAGAAGCTTCTTCGCTTCTTTATTGATAATTTTCCTGAGGATTTTGCACCTGCGGCTCCGGCTTCCCCTCTCTCTCAGTACGCAAGAGACTCGAAGCCTTCTACCTCTTCCTTTATGAAGTTAGTGCTTTCTATTTCAGCCAAGAAGGCATTAAAGAAAATGAACTCCTGGTTGGAAGACAAACGTGATCAGGGGAAAACTACTTTCTGCTTCCCTCCTTCCAAGCTTTCTACTAAGACGAAGGCTTGCTACGACACTGGGGAAGTTTTCTCTCTGGGAGCTTCTGCCTCCTCTCAGGGAGACTTCTCCAGTCTCGTTGATTCTACTCGTCGTTCTGCGATGAACTCGGCTCGGATTTTCTTCTCTCCTTCAGAGTTGGACCACCTTTTGAAGAACGTTTTCCGAGTTTTGGAAGTCATCAGTTTTATGGACTGGACTATTGGCGCTTTGGGTAGGTAGGTAAAGTCTTTTGGTCTTTCCAAGCGCATTTCGATGATTTCTCTTCTGTTATGTCCTGCTTAGATAAAGGGATTCGTGACGGTGCGTCTGAGTTAGCCTCCATCTTCACGTTAGGAGTTCTTAGAAGCGACAACTTTGGTGCTCTTTTTGTCGCTCGTGGAGTTTCTAGGACTCAAAGATCGGCTCTTCTTTTCGCACCTCTGGATAAGAAGTACCTTTTCCCTCAAGAACTTGTGGCCGAAGTGTCGAAATCCCTTACTCAGAAGTCCACACAGGACCTTTTGGCGCAATCCACTCGTAAACCAAAAGCTCCTCAACCTTCTCTGCCAGCGCAAACTCGTCCTCAAGTTAGTCAAGATAGGCCCTTTCGTGGCAGGCCCTTCAACCGTACAGGATCTCGTTTCAGGGGCAAAGCAAGATTTGTCTCCAAGGCAATCAAACCCTCAATTAAAAAGTGATCTGCATGTCCTCCATGCACTAGTAGGAGCCAGACTTCAGCAGTTCTGGCAAATTTGGGAGGAGATCGGAGCGGACCAGTGGACCACGTCCGTGCTAAAGGAAGGATATTCTATCCCCTTCCTCAAGAGGCCCCCCTCTTGCAACAGAACCTTTAGCTTTGACAGCATATTCCAGCAACTTAGAAAAATGCTCGGTTCTGAGTGCGGAAGTAGACTCCATGCTTTTAAAAGGAGCGATAGAGATCGTGGAAGAAGTCAACTCTCCAGGCTTTTACAACCGCCTTTTTCTTGTTCCAAAGGCCTCAGGTGGCTGGAGACCAGTCCTGGACGTAAGTTCTCTCAACCTTTTCGTGGAGAAAACCAGTTTCTCGATGGAGACGACGCAATCCGTCCTCAATTCTCTTCGTCCGGGATTGGATGGTCTCAATAGATCTGCAGGACGCTTACTTTCACATTCCGATCCATCCCACGTCCAGGAAGTTTCTTCGCCGTTTTCCAGGAGAGGACTTATCAGTTCAGGACTCTGTGCTTCGGTCTGTCCACAGCCCCTCAAGTATTCACAAGAGTTATGTCCACTGTTGCCAAAGCTCTTCATCTCAGAGGAATAAAGATCTCTCTCTATCTAGATGATTGGCTCCTTTCGTTCCCAGTCTCAGTCTCAGTGCTTGGAGGATTTGAAAGTAACTCTCGACTTGACACAGAAGCTAGGACTTCTAATCAATTGGAAGAAGTCTCACCTATCTCCCTCACAATCCAGAATCTATTTAGGAGTGAGACTGGAGACAGTTCCTTTTCTGGCTTTTCCGTCAGATCAAAGAATCTCGGACTGTCTCGCAAAAAGTCCAGAACTTTCTGGATATGGATACCTGTTCCGCAAAGGCTTGGATGAGCCTCCTGGGAACTCTGGCGTCAATAGAAAAGTTTGTCTCCCTGGGGAGACTTCACATGAGGCCCCTTCAATTCTACCTCAGGGAGCAATGGAACAGGAAAACGCTTCCAGACTCCTTTTCCTTTCCAATCTCGGACCTTATCAAGGAGGATCTAAGGTGGTGGTTAGATCAAGAAAATTAGAGAAAGGTCTCTCTCTATTTCCGTCGAACCCGAACCACGAACTGTTTGCAGACTTGTCAGAAGTAGGATGGGGAGCGACGATGGGTGTAAAAGAAATTTCAGGTTTGTGGAATGCGACAGAAAAAGAATGGCACATCAACAAGAAGGAGTTGAAAGCAATCCACCTGAGTCTCGTGCACTTCCTACCATTCGTACAGGGACAAACAGTTCTGGTTCATTCAGACAGCACCACAGCGTTGTCTTACATCAAAAAACGGGGGCACTCATTCTTACTCCCTCAGCGAGGTAGCAAGAGACCTCCTTTTGTGGGCAGAGAAGCACAAGATTCTGCTCCTAACGAGATTCATTCAAGGAGCCCTCAACGTGAGAGCGGACTCCTTGAGCAGGAGGCATCAGGTTCTGTCCACAGAGTGGATTTTGCACGAAGAAGTGTGCAAGTCGCTGTGGAGGCTTTGGGGTCAACCTCTGGTAGACCTGTTCGCGACGAACAAGTCGAACAGGCTCCCAATCTTCTGTTCTCCTGTCCCGGACCAAGCAGCCTTCCAGACGGACGCAATGCTACTGAATTGGTCGGGTCTGGATCTTTACGCCTTCCCGCCGTTCAAGATGTTGGGTGCGGTGTTGAGGAAATTTCAGCACCACTCCAACACCAGAATGACGTTGATAGCCCCCTTCTGGCCTTCCAGGGATTGGTTCCCAGTTCTCATGGATCTCTTGATCGACTTCCCGAGGAGCCTTCCAAACAGAGTAGATTTACTCAGACAGCCCCACTTCAGGAGATTTCACGAAAACCTGTCAAGTCTGCGGCTAACTGCGTTCAGACTATCGAACGTCTACTCAGAAGCAAAGGATTTTCGAAGAAAGCGGCTCAATCCATCGCTAGAGCCAGAAGACCGTCTTCGATCAAGGTCTATGAGTCCAAGTGGAATATGTTTCGTTCATGGTGCAAAGATCATGACATTTCCTCTTCCAGAACCTCGGTGACGCAGATTGCGGATTTTCTTTTGTTCCTCGGGAATAAGAACCTTTCTGTATCCACACTTAAAGGTTATCGTAGCATGCTGGCTACTGTTTTTCGTCACAGAGGTTTGGATATCTCTAATAACCAAGATATAACGGACCTTATTAAATCCTTCGGTACCTCTAAGAGGTCAGATGCTAAAGTTGTTTCGTGGAATCTTGATGTAGTCCTGAAGTGGCTTATGTCTGAGAAATTTGAACCTATGGATTCTTCTTCTTTAAGAGATCTTACGAGGAAAAAACCCTCTTTTAGTTTTGTTAGCTACAGCTGAGAGAATCAGTGAGATCCACGCCTTGGATAAGAGAGTAGGATTCTCTGCTTTAAAAGCAATTTGTTCTTTCAAACTGTTTTTTATGGCCAAGAACGAGACCCCTTCACACTCGTGGCCTCGCTCTTTTGAGATTCCGAGTCTGTCGGAATTGGTAGGTAAGGAGCAGGAGAGGTTCCTCTGCCCAGTCAGAGCCTTGAAATATTATTTGCGAAGGACTAAAGATATTAGAGGTCCTTCGGATTCCTTATGGTGTTCGGTCAGGAACCCTCTTAGACCGATGTCCAAGAATGCCATGTCCTTTTTTATTAGAGATCTGATTTCTGAAGCTCACTCCAATATTTCAGAGAATGATTTGAAAATGTGTAAAGTGAAGGCTCACGAAGTGAGGGCTATCTCTACTTCTCTCGCTTATAAAAGGAACCTCTCCCTTCAAGATATTGTGCAAGCAACCTACTGGAGATGTAAGTCTGTATTTGCTTTGCATTATCTCTCGCAAGTGCAGACAGTGTTTGATGAGTGCAGCACGTTAGGGCCCTTTGTTGTATCTGGCACGGTAATGGGTAAAGGGGTAAAGGAGGATTAACCTACCTTTACTTACTTGTTTTTTGGAGTGTGAAGGTTTTTACGGTTGTCTGTGAGGGTAAGTGTTGGATAGTTTTACCCCACAGTTGGTTTTGGTTTTTATGGTTATGCTTTTTTCTTTGGTGTTGGGTGACCCCTTTTGTAATTCATGATGTTTGTGCTGCGCCCTGAGCAGGGGCATACTTGTGGTATTGTCACGGCCATGTCCTAGGTGACTGATACCCAGCTTAAGCAATCTGCGACCAGGTCATTATACCCCACAGTTGCTCTAAGGATAGCAGGTTACTGAGGCAGTAACTGTGGAATCAGCTACCTTAGCAGGTGAGGAACTAAGAAATTTTCTACATTAATAACCTTAATGTTTCCAACAACTCTTTTTAGCTGTCATTGCCCCACCTCCTAAAGGTGTCAATCAGCTATATGTAACTAACAGGTAAGTTGTATGTGTTAAAATGACATTTTTATTCTAAAATAATGTTTAACACATACTTACCTGTTAGTTACATATATGAAAGCCCACCCTCCTCCCCACGGGGACAGGTAGGCAAATTATTCTGAAGCATGTTGGAATAGTTCCTGGTACCCCGACAGAGGGCAGGTAAGGGCGATCACCCGATATTCGGACTGGCGCTGCTGCGCGTTTTGAAATTTTGCCGTGACGTCAAAGACTAAAGCTATATGTAACTAACAGGTAAGTATGTGTTAAACATTATTTTAGAATAAAAATGTCATTTTCCCGGACAGCCCCACTGCTGGAGGTTCCATTGAGGATAACCCACTCTGCCCCTGACAGGATACAGACTGTCAGCAAGCTCATTGGAGCGAAGGGCTTTTCAAGATCAGCTGCAGAGGCTATTGCTAGATATAGATGTCAGTCCTTTAGCAAAGTCTACCAAGCCAAGTGGACAGTCTTCCGTGCTTGGTGCAGCAGACAACATCTCGTCTTCACAGTCATCTATAGCGGAGATAGCAGATTTTCTGCTGTGTTTAAGGTCCTTTAGAGGTCTGTTCTCCTCTACAATTAGAGGCTATAGGGCCATGTTGGGCTCTGGTTTTCAATGTAGGGGAATAGATCTATCCTTAAGCCAGGATTATCAGATCTTATTAAGTTGTTCAACACAGCCAAGCAGAAGGAGATAGGAGTAATCTCGTGGAACCTGGATGTGGTTCTCAAATGGCTGTCTAGTCCCTGTTTTGAACCCCTACATTCAGTTTCACTAAGAGATATCACCAGGAAGACCCTTTTTCTTGTGGCTTTGGCAACGCTAAGCGTGTTGGTGAACCATACACAATTGATAAGAGGATTGGCTTCTTCCAAGGGGATGCCATCTCTTTTTTTACCTTGGGATTTTTAGCCAAAAGTGAGACTGTCTAAACCATGGCCTCATTTGTTTATTATTAAGAATGTGATGGAGATTTTGGGATCAGATGAGGAAGAGAGAGTTCTTTGTCCTGTAAGGGCATTAAGGCATTATTTGCAAAGAACTGAGAAAATCTGTGGACTGGCAAGTAACCTATGGTGCTCGGTGAGAAACCCTTCTTGTCCACTATCTAAGAATGCCCTGGCATTTTTCTCAGAGACCTTATCTCAGAAGCACATTCCCTGATTGGGGAAAATGTCTTACCCTCAGTTAAAGTGAAGGCTCACAAAGTTAAGAGTGGTTGCTACTTCGTTAGCTTTTAAAGACAATGTATCTCTCCTCCATTCCTCAAGCAACTTATTGGAGATGCAAGTCAATTTTTGCAACCCATTACTTGCGGAAAGTAGAAACGGTGACTGAAAATTACAGTACCCTGGGTCCGTTGTCACTGGCAGGCATGGTTTTGGGGGAAGAAGTGTAGGAAGCATCCCGTCCATCCTTTTTTCTCTTCACCTTGGCGTAGGGCGTTGAGTTCTAGGGGAGCCTGGAGGTACTGTGTACCTGGAGTTCCCACCAGTTTTTTAGCAGATGGGTGGAGGTTTTTAAGTATGTGGTGTAGGTGACAGCACTGTTTCCTCTGGCTTTTTTTACTTTTGGTACTGTGCCCAGGGCAAGGGCAACATTGGATACTTTGCTAGCCATCAGAAATGTTCTTTACTGCAAAGTTCCCACTAAAGTAGTCGGCGCTTCACAGCTTTACCACCATGCCACTACAGGATAAGATGAGCACCATCCAGAGGCAGTATCTTCCTTCAGTAGCTCTCTTACCAGGTAAGAAACAGCAAGCATTGTATCAATGCCAGCAATTTTTTCTATTCTCAGATTCATTACCATTACTAATTTTTTGGAGTAGATATGTCCATTCATCCCACCTCCTGTCAATATGGGATTCAGCTTTGTAATTACTTGGTAAGTTACTTATATAAAAATGACCTTTTTATGATGAAATAGTTTTGTATAAGCTACTTACCAAGTAATTACATAGCTATTAGTTTCTATTAACTGGCAGCTAGAATTTTGAAATTCGTGGTAGCGCTACTTTTGTTTTGGCTAGGTGAGTAACCCTGCCCACTTTCCGGGTAAGAGAGGAACCAGCCTAGCAAATGAGCGCAATATGTTTCTGCCAGCTGATGTCTGTGTTTACAGTGATTGGCAGCAGCTGTTTTTTGAAATTTCTCTTTTCTGTTGATCTTGGATCATTGGTGAAGTATTCACTTTATGGTAGCCTTTTTGGCACAATTAGTTAGTGTCAGGTTTTCTTTGAAGACTATTATTACCTAATTTGACAGTCATTTGGACTTTCTTTGACTCGACTTGTCAGCATGTCCGACTCAGGCTCTCAAAGTGTTAGGTATTGCAGTAAAGGCTGCATACGAGACTGATTAAAGCCTGTTGTGATGCTCATACTCTCTGTATTTATTGCAGGGGTCAAATATGTTCCCCTGAATTGATCTGTAATGAGTGGGTCTCTTGGGATCCGAAAATGTGGAAGACCTTGAATAGTCATTGACGAAATTAAACAGGGATAAAAAGAGAAAAGCAGCGGCTAGAGCTAGTAGTAAGAAGACTAGTTAGTCAGGTGTCGGCAAAATCTTTGTCTGATAATTCTGATTCTTTATCCTTTGTTCCACCTGATCCTATGTCTCAGTCTGTACCAATTACTCCGCACCCTGGCTCCCTTACTTCCGATCCTTACCTCATTACCAGCTTGAATTGAGAATTAATCTTAAGTTTGGATTACTTGTTGACATGATGGAGAAAATTGGTGCTTCTGTTAAAGTCCTAATGGACAAAGTTAATGTGAAAGGTGATAGTGCAGTGTTAGTGGAGGTGGCTGTCTGCCCCAACGATTCTCCTAGGTCAAGGTCCCTGGCAAACTCCCCTAAACCTGGGAGGAGCCAAACTGGCAGCCCAAAGGAGGTCAGTGGGGTCTGCCCACAGGCAGTTGCCCTCTCAGTCGTACCTGTTGCCGATTCCCAGGTTACGACAGAGCGCCGCTGGAAAGGTGTCTATATGGAAGTGGGTCATCTATCCTCTAGTATTTCCAGCAGTGACCCCAGTCCTAGGCGCCAATGGCAAGGCGAATCTCATCCTCTGAAGAGACGCGCCGTGCACTTCTCAACCATCTGCTGTTCTGATTAAGAAGGCTAAAGAGGCTTCCCCAGAACGTCTTCCTTCCTGTAGCTTCTGGGACAGTCTGGAACGTTTCTCCTACAATCAACCAGTGTTAGTGGAACAAGTTCTACCTTCTAAGCACGTTACTTCTCGGAAGCGTTCTTCGTCATCGAGAACTTCGTCTTCTTCTAAGCACGCATCTTTTGCTTGGGAGGACTTGCTGAACGCCGAGATAGGTTGTGATGTCGGAACGCTCTCCAACATCCATGCGCCCAACTCCTTTTCTTGTAGCGCCTGTACAATCCGCTTTTCCTGAATCTTCCTTGGCTGAGAAGTCATCTGTGGCACCAAGGCACCCAGTGGCGCCAGAACTTCCTTCTCCAGTGGTTCATGGTGCTTCTTTTGTTGTGGCTCCCTCTGAGCGCCATTCATCTGTTGTGCGCCCACCGTTTCCTGAGCACCTCTTTGCTGAGCGCTCTTTGGCTCCCGAGCGCCCATCTGCTCCCGAGCGCCCATTGGCACCCATTCCCCTCTTGCAGCAAGACTCTCCTTTAGCGCCCAAGGCTAATTCCGCTTCCGAGTGCCTGATTTCGTCCGTTTCTTTGGCAGCGCCAGTGTCTTCTTTGGTTCTACCTGCTCTGGCTGTGACAATTGCGCCTTATGTTTTGGATCCCTCTGTTCAGTCGATCCAATGCAAATTGGACAATATCCTGAGCTTAATTCAGAAAGCCCCATCGGTACCCCAGCCCATTGCGGATCTGTCACCAATCTCTTCGGAGGAAGAGGAGGTAGCGGGCCCCGTTTCCCCTCCTTTGGCATACGCCTCCTTACTCAGTTTTCTGCTGGTGACTTTTCCTGATCACTGCTCTCCTGCAGCTCCGGCATCTCCGGCTTCAGTGCACATAATGGATAACCTGACGCCTTCTTCAAGACTGCTTATAATGGTATTGTCCTCTTCAGCTAAGAAGGCTCTCCGTGAAGTGGAGAAATGGTTCTCAAGCAAGAGGGAGCAGGGAAGAGCCTCTTTTTCTTGCCCTCCGTCTAGGCTGTCGCAGAGAAGATATCTTTCATATGCGAGTGGAGAGGCTGCTTCCATGGGAGTGCCTGCCTCCTCCCAGGGAGACTTCTCCAGTTTAGTCGACTCCTCCAGACGGTCGGCGTTCAATGCAGCCAGGATTTTGTTCTCGTCCTAGGAATTGGACCATCTGATCAAGCATTTGTTCAAAGTCTTGGAAGTGCTCAGCTTTCTCGACTGGGCAGTATGAACTCTTGCTCATAAAGTGAAGGAGTGCCTTCGTATCCCTGAAGACGTCCCTTCGGATTTTTTGGGAGTTGTCTCTTGCCTGGATAAGGGTATTACAGACAGCTCTTTTGAGTTATCCTCCCTTTTTGCAGTGGGTATCCTCAAGAAAAGGGAACTTTGGTGTTCATGCATTATGAATGGGGAGTTTCTCCCTCCCAGAAGTCTGCACTCTTTTCTCACTTCTGGACAAGAAGCACCTTTTCCCTCAATTGACTTGGCTGCAGATTGCGACTGAACTACAACAGAAGTCTACGCAGGACCTCCTCACACAATCAACGAGATAGCCTAGAGAGTCTCCGGCTTTTCCCCCAAGTACAGTTTCTCCTGTCTAGCCCCAGCCCTTTCGCAGTAGAGGCAGACAAAGAGGCTTCCCCAGACCTCCCAGAAATGCTTGTTTCATCCCCAGAGCTATCAAGAAGTCCTCTTACAAACCACCCGCACGCAAGTGAGGATCTAGTCCTCCGCACACCTGTGGGGGCAAGGCTCCTACATTTTTGGGAGAGTTGGGAAGCAAGAGGAGCGGAGAGTTGGATTGTCCAAGCTCTAAGAGAAGGATACTCGATCCCATTTCTGGAAAAACCCCCCCTTAAGTAACAAGCCTGTTTCTAAATAACTTCCCTGGTAGTTACATCTATGATAGATTTGATGATAGATGTAAGGAGCTTTATCCCGCCGATTCGTCGCGCGTACGGCAGAAATTCAAAATTCGCGGCAATCGCCGATAGATGGTCAGGTGGCCATACCTGTGCGCCCTCTACCAGGTACCTGGAACCATTCACAATTGTCCTCAGAAATTCCCTGCCGTCGTTCTAGCAACACGTTGGAAATTCGCTCTACTATTGGTTTGCTTTGTCTACAATTGGTGAAGTACCCATTACTTGGTTTTGTTTTCGTTGATGGCTTTCGCTGATGTTGGATTTTCCTGGATTTCTTTTTCACACTGATAAGCTAAATTCTGTCGGTTTCCGACTTGGACAGTTTTATTTGAACTTGCTTTTTGGATTCTCAAGATGGCTGACTCTGTTGTCAGAATGTGTGTGAGGGGATGCAAGACCCGGCTTCCAAAGGCTGCTCTTGATCCCCACACAGTATGTAAGAAATGCAGAGGTCATGTGTGTGCATTTGATGATAGATGTAAGGAGTGTGAAAGTTTGTCTGAGAGAGAGTGGAGAGAGTATGATCGCTATGTGAGGCGATTGGAAAAGGACAGAATTAGGAGAGCTAGATCTTCGAGTGTTCTGTCAGCTAGGTCTTCTGATAGTCAAGTCCTTTCTAACTTGTCTGATACTAATATTCCTGATCCTAGCCCTAAGGTAGTAGTACCCGATCCTCCTGCGGAGTCGGAGGTAAGTAAGCCGTCTTTGAAGGATATTATGGCTGCTATTTCTGCCTTAGGAGTTTCAGTGCAATCCCTTTCTTCAGATAGGGAAGTGATGTGGGGGGGCAGTGCATAGTTTGCAACAGAAGTTTGGTGACAGTGTTAGTGCAGTGGAGGGTGCGTCCGTTCGTGTCTGTCACGCTCCTAGCCCTAGACCTCTTCCATGCTCCCCAACCCCTGGGAGAAGGAACGCCGACAAGCTAAGGGAGGTGAGAGACGTTGAACAACGAGCGGACGTCCCCTCGAGCGATCCTGTTGACGCATCCCAGGACGCTCCCCCTCGCCGCAGGAAAGGCGAGATGAGGACATGTTCGTCATCCTCAGATGACGCAAGACCCAGACGTGGTTGGCGTCAATCTCAAGAATCAAGACCTATCAAGAGATGCAGGTCCCCCTTCCCGCTCCAACAACCCTCTTGCAGCAAATGGAGCTCTCCGGAGAGATTCATGTCGGAAGAAGACGGCGTGTCCGCGCCTAAACAGAGGCGTAAGACACATAGCTCGTCAGAGGAAGAAGACGTTTACATTACACCAGTTCACGCTTCTCCCCCACCCCCAGAATGGGACGTGTCGCAAGCGGCGTCACCACCTCATCATCAGAAGATCCCAGCAAGAGTCTCCGAAGTTGTAGAAGTTCGTGCAGTGCCTTCTCCAGTTGTTTCCCAGCAGCAAGTGGCACCACAAGTAAAGTTCTTGTCAGAAGTTCAGCAGTCCCTTGCGTCTCTTTTTGACGCTTACAAGTCGCAAGGGCTAAGAGAAGAACCACACAGGAAGGAACCTAAGGACGTCAACAGACCCAAGAAGAGGATAAGGCAGGAGTTAGGACAGCAAGACGCTAACAGCCAGCAAGACGCGGACTCGCTGCAAGTTGCAGCGCTCATAGACGCTTCCTCGCAACAAGCCGCACGCGTGACGGGAGGTGACAAGGATCGTGACGCTCCCTCGCAGCAAGTTGGACGCATGCGTGACGCACGCAAGCAGGACGATACACACGATTCCCCCACTCGTTCGACATCGGAAATAGCGAATCCTTTGGAAGAGATCTCGGAGGAGGAGACGCAAGAAACTCTTCATGCTGCAGATCTGAAAAGACTTCTTACGCTATTGGCGGACTTATTTCCCAACGATTTCCAACAGGCCGTACCTCGGAGTCCGCCCTCGCAATTTATGATGGGTAGACCCCAGAAGTCTTCTTCCTTCAAGAAGACAGTGTTAGCCAGATCAGTGAAGAGAGCTTTTTCGACACTGAATGATTGGATTTTAAAGAAGAAAGAACAGGGAAGGACAACCTTTTCCTTTCCCCTGACGAGATTGGCTTCTAGGTCCAGCGTGTGGTACGAGACTGGGGAGGCTCTCGGCTTGGGAGTTCCTGCCTCCTCCCAAGGGGACTTCTCCAGACTCGTAGACTCTTCGCGTAGAACAGCCATGACAAAGGCCAAGGTTCTGTGGTCCACTTCGGAATTGGACCACTTGCTGAAAGGCGTCTTCAGGACTATTGAAGTCTTCAGCTTGATGGACTGGACTCTCGCAGCTCTCGCAGATGTTACAGATGAGAAGAACGACACGCAAATGCACCTTATTGCCTGTCTCGATAAAGCTGTGAGGGTCGGGACGGTCGAACTCTCTGCCCTTTTCACAGCAGGTGTTATTAAGAAAAGAGCTATGCTGTGTTCGTTCCTGACGTCCGGAGTGACTCTCGCTCAGAGATCAGAGCTCTTGTATGCTCCCTTAACCAAACAGCTCTTCCCTTCAGAGCTGGTTAAGGACTTATCAGCAGCCCTTGCGCAACAATCAACGCAAGATCTGATCACAAGGACTGCTAGGAAAGTTCTTCCGGCAAACTTTTTAGCCAGGAAGGAGAAAGAAGCACCTCCTACGTGTCAGCCCTTTCGTGGGAGAGCCCTTTCGAGAGGAAGTCAGAGAATGGCTGCTGGAGGACAACCTCGTAAGAACCCCAAGCAGCAACCGAAACCCAAGAAGTGAACACAACAACCTCCAGACACAAGTGGGAGCCAGGTTATCCCACTTCTGGCAAGAGTGGAGCCAAAGGGGAGCGGACGACTGGACAGTCGAAGTACTGAAGGAAGGATACAAGATCCCCTTCCTAAGGAAGCCTCCTCTTTCACCAGAACCGTTAGAGTTGACAGCTACATACTCGGGGAGCAAAGCAGCAGCTCTTCAAGAACAGGTAACCCAGATGCTATCAAAAGCAGCAATAGAAGAGGTAAAGGACCTCTCGTCAGAGGGATTTTACAACAGACTTTTTCTGGTACCCAAGAACTCGGGGGGTTGGAGACCAGTTCTGGACGTAAGTCCACTGAACAAGTACGTAAGCAAAGTCAAGTTTGCTATGGAGACATCTGCGTCAGTCCTAGCAGGCACCAGACAAGAAGACTGGATGGTATCGATAGACCTGCAGGACGCGTATTTTCACGTACCAATTCACCCTAACTACAGAAAATATCTGAGGTTTGTGCATCTCGGGACAACTTATCAGTTCAGAGCACTTTGTTTTGGACTAAGCTCGGCTCCTTATGTTTTTACACGAGTGGCATCGAACGTAGCTCACTGGTTACATCTAAAAGGGATACGAATATCGATGTACATGGACGACTGGCTAATCAGAGCCAGATCGCAAGCAAAGTGTCTGGAGGATCTACAAGTGACAATGAATATGACGCAACAGCTAGGACTGTTAGTAAATCTAGCCAAATTGCAGCTGACGCCTTCACAAGACATCATCTACCTGGGGATGAGGATTCAGTCAGTGGTTTTTCGGGCTTTTCCAGCCCCGAAATGCATTCTGGATTGCTTAGAAAAGGTGAAGCTCTTTCTAGGGAGATGGACCTGCTCGGCGAGGGAGTGGATGAGTCTGCTGGGGACCCTCTCCTCGATCGAACAATTCGTCTCCCTGGGAAGACTACATCTACGTCCACTTCAGTTCCATCTGTCAAGTTATTGGAAAAGAGGCCAAGACCTAGAGACGTGGATTCCGATCCCTCTGGGAATCAGAAATCAATTGAGTTGGTGGGACGACCCCAACAAACTACAAGAAGGCCTCGAACTTCAACAGAAGAACCCCGACCTAGTGTTGTATTCAGACGCATCGGACGTGGGATGGGGTGCAACGCTGGGGAAGGGCGAGATCTCAGGTCTATGGGAAAACCATCAGAAGAAATGGCATATAAACGTCAAGGAACTGGTGGCCATTCATCTAGCGCTAGTGCACTTCCAGGAGAAGGTCCAGAACAAGATAGTACAGGTCAACGCAGACAACACCACAGCGTTGGCCTACATCAGGAAACAGGGTGGCACTCGTTCGGATTCCCTTTACGAGGCAGCAAAAGATCTCCTGCTGTGGGCAGAAGCGAACAACATAACTCTGATAACCTGCTTCATAGCGGGAGAGAAGAACGTCAGAGCGGATCTTCTCAGCAGAGGAAGACAGGTTCTCACGACAGAATGGACCCTACATCGCAAGGTGTGCAACAGACTTTGGAATCTGTGGGGAGAGCCGTCAGTAGACCTCTTTGCGACACAGAGAACAAAGAGGTTACCAGTCTACTGCTCTCCAGTCCCAGACCAGGAAGCAGTGGCAGTGGACGCCTTCCTCATGGATTGGGAAGGACTAGACACGTACGCTTTTCCCCCATTCAAGATCCTAGACAGAGTCATGAAGAAGTTCAGGGAGTCGAACGACGCCCGCATGACCCTGATGGCTCCATTTTGGCCCATGAGACCATGGATCACAGAAGTGATGGAGTGGCTAGTAGACACCCCCAGATCGTTACCTTGTCGGAACGATCTACTCAGAGAGCCACATATAGAGAGATACCATCAAAATCTCCTCGCTCTCAACCTAACTGCCTTTCGACTATCGAAAAACTGGCAAGAGCGAAGGGTTTTTCAAGGGAAGCTGCAAGAGCCATCGCGAGAGCGAGGAGGACGTCCACACTCAAGGTGTACCAGTCAAAGTGGGACGTATTCAGGGAATGGTGCAGAATTAATAACATTTCCTCTTCCAGTACCTCTCTAACTCAACTGGCAGATTTTCTGCTGCATTTAAAAACCCAAGAAAAACTAGCAGTATCAACCATCAAGGGATACCGCAGCATGCTAGCTTCCGTCTTCCGTCACAGAAATATTGATGTGTCGGGAGACAAGGACCTCACGGATCTCATAAGGTCTTTTGAGACAGTTAAGAGGAAGGACAACCCGACCCCCTCTTGGAATTTGGACGTAGTCCTGAAGTTTTTAACCTCGAGCAGGTTTGAACCTCTCGACAAGGCTTCATGGAAGGATCTCACTAAGAAGACCCTATTCCTGGTTGCGTTGGCTACAGCCAAGAGGGTAGGAGAATTACAAGCCTTTAGCAAGAAGGTAGGCTTCAATGGGGAGAATGCAGTCTGCTCACTACAACTTGGTTTTCTCGCTAAAAACGAGAACCCTTCTCAACCATGGCCCAGATCCTTTACCATACCAGGGCTGTCTCATTTAGTAGGACAGGAAAAAGAGAGAGGCCTTTGTCCAGTTAGGGCCCTAAAATTTTATCTACAGAGGACCAGAAACATGAGAGGTCAGACAGACAACCTCTGGTGCTCGGTGAAGAAACCTTCGTTGCCCTTATCAAAGAATGCACTGGCATTCTTTATCAAGGATTTAATAAGGGAAGCTCACCAAGACTGTGACGAGAAAAGCTTCCCAATCCTCAAAGTCAAAGCGCACGAAGTAAGAGCTGTGGCGACTTCGATGGCTTATAGACACAACAAGTCTATGAAATCGATTTTGGAAGCGACATTCTGGCGAAGCAAGTCTATCTTCGCAGATTGTTACCTAAAAGAAGTACAGACCCAATATAAGGATTGCTGTTCCTTGGGTCCGTACGTTGCCTCTGGTGCCGTAGTTGGAGAAGGTACTACTGCCTCTAACCTTTAACCTTATTTTTATACCCTTGCTTTTTCTTGATTTGAACTCACAGGTTGTCTGTGAAGGTTGTTGCAACCTTCCACAGTCTGGGATTGCAAGTCTAAGTTAGATTTTATGGAGTGTGTTTTTAGTGGTGTTAGTGGGTCAGGTGGTCAGCTCTTTGTCCATGGCTATGCCAGGATAGCAAGGGTGGTGGTCTAGTCATGTTAAGGTCGAGGACCGTGTGACAGCCCCATAGAGACTTTCTACAGCCCCCTGGGTGGATCGCTGGGTCTCTCAAGGAATGCAGGCGAATGAGGCAGGATAACTATGAAGCCAGCTTCCTTATCAGGTAGGAACCAGAGTATGGTTACAGCTAATATATAGTGTTTAGTAATTATACAAATTCCCAATGGTGTTGCGGTTCTCTAACCCACCACCAATGGTGTCAATCAGCTATATATATGTAACTACCAGGGAAGTTAGATATTTAAAAATGGTATTTTCATTATAAAATAAGTTTTTAAATATACTTACCTGGTAGTTACATATATAAAAGGTCCCTCCCTCCTTCCCTCTGAGAACAGGGCCATGGAATTTTTGAGGACAATTGGGAATGGTTCCAGGTACCTGGTAGAGGGTGCACAGGTATGGCCACCTGACCATCTATCGGCGATTGCCGCGAATTTTGAATTTCTGCCGTGCGCACGACGAATCAGTGGGATAAAGCTATATATATGTAACTACCAGGTAAGTATATTTAAAAACTTATTTTATAATGAAAATACCATTTTTTGTCGGCAGAACTTGACCTCCTTGTCAAGACCTCTTTGAATTGTTTGAAGCTTTCAGTTTCTTGGACTGGATGGGGAGAGCGTTAGCCAAGAAGATTGAAGCTTGCAATGATTTGTGGAGACTTTGCTTCAGACTGGCTAGGGGTCTTTCTCTTCCATACAAAACCTTCAGGGATGGCTCTCTTGAACTTGTGGCTCTTTTCTCTTTGGGTGTTTTGAAGGAAAGAGATTTTAGACCCAGAAGTCAGACCTTCAGTAGAAGTCTACTTAGGATCTTCTGGCGCATTCTTCCAAATGCCCTAAGGATTCATCTGCGCTTGTTCCTAAGATGGTCTCTCCTCTCCAGCAACATCTCTTTCGTGGGAGTAAGCCCAAGTCCAGTCTAGGACCTGCTCCAATGCCCATTGCTTGACCAGGAAGTTTCCGGGACATGGTCTTGGAAGAACATAACCTTCACATCAACGCCAGAGCGCTGAAAGCTATTCACTTCGGTGCTTCTCGACCCTAGTCACAACAAAGCTGGCAGTTCATTCAGACAATACAACAGCCCTAATGGACATACGAAAGTTTGGCGACTCTTATTCGTTTCTCTCTGCCAGCCAGACAGCAAGAGACCTTCTGCTGTGGACAGATCAAATTGAGTGAGTCTAGTCACTCGATTTTTTCAGGGCAACCTAAATACAGGCAGTCCCCGGTTATCGGTAAATTCGGTTATCAGCAATCTGGTTTTACGGCACTTGTCTAGCGACGAAAATCGGCAATTTTTGATGCAGAAAATCGCAGATTTCCACTTATCAGCACCGATAATTGGGTTTTGGTGCTGCTACATACCTAACAGAGGCACCAATAACCGAAAATTGCCGATTTTCGGTTATCATCACGCCGTCAGGACAGAACCCCTGCTTATAACCGGGGACTGCTTGTATTCTGAAGGACGAGCTGAGCCATCAAATAGTAGGTTCTTCCCACCGGGTGGCCCTTGGATCAGAATCTGCAGTACTATGGAGCAGGCTGACATTGGACCTGTTTGCTACCTCTAGCTACCATCGCCTTCCTCTTTTTTCGTTCTCAGGCCCCGGACCTTCTAACATGGCAACAGATGCCATGCAGCAAGATTGGTCCCACTTGGAAAGAGAGCTATCAAGAGGAGCTCAAGTCCTTCCCTAAGAAATGAGGAAGAAGTCCTACGTGCACAAGTCGGAGCCAGTCTTCTCAAGTTTTTGGAGAAAAGGAGTATCAGAGGGACAAAACAGTAGATTGTCAAGGTTCCGAGGGAGGGCTTCTCCATTCCATTCATGGAGAACCCTCCTTGGTCCCTTCTCCCATTGTTTTGACGGCCCACTCAAGAGGCTCGGGAGAACATTCACCCCTTTTGGAGGGGGTCTCCTCTCTCCTTCGAAAGAGAGTCATAGAAGAAGTCAAGGACATCAACTCAGAAGGCTTCAACCACCGTCTGTTTGTGGTCCCCAAATCATTGGGCTTTGGAGACCACTTCCTCAGTATAAGTGCCCTCGATCTCTTCGTCCGGCAGATGAAGTTCAGATGGCAATTGGATGATAACCTTGGATATGCAGGATGCATGTTTTCACTTTCCCTTCCCTCTGGACTCCAGGAAGTATTTAAGATTCGTCTTCCAGGACACTCTCTCAGGTGCCCCATGTCAGTGTCTAAACACCTGTCTCCTCTCGGAGTGTCTGGTGTCACCTGAGCCCCCAGCACTGTCCGAGCCCGTGGCGCCAGGTCCCAAGCTCCAAGCACCAGCTAAATCTCCGGTTTCAGGTTCTTTGCTTCGGCCTCTCTACAGCACCTCAAGTGTTCACTTGAGTCCTCGCTTCTCTAGCAAATGACTTCATTTAATAGGCATTAATGTCAGTCTATATCTGGACAACTTGCCTCTTCAATCCCCTTTGAGGAGAAGTGCATGAAGGACTTGTACATCTCTCTCGAGAACTGAAAATTATCATCTACCTTCAGAAGTCCCAGCTAGCCCTGTCGCAAGAGTTCCTCTATTTGGGGATGAGTCTCAACTCTTGGGCTTTTTGGGGTTTTTCCATCTGCCAAGAGAATCGCCAGCTGCCTTCAGATGGTCCACAAGTTTCTAGCCCCTTCGTCTTGCTTGGCCCATAAGTGGATGAGCCTGCTAGGGACTCTGTCGTCCATCAAGATGTTCGTCAAGTTAGGCAAACTTCTCATGATAGATAGTATTGCAATTCTTCCTCTAAGCCAACTGGGCCAGGAAAACACAGCCGGACACCTACACGTTTCTCATAAACCCGGTAATCAAGTCCTCTGGGCCCAGACTTAGACTTCTATTTAGACTCCTTGGTTCTAGGTTGAGGAGTCCTCTTGGACTATGCCTTTCCACCCTTCAACATGGTCAGGGAAGTGCTGAACAAGTCTTGGTCTCATCGCAATGTTACGATGATTCTCGTAGCCCCGTTCTGGCCCATGAAAGAATGGTTCCAGGACCTGCTACAGTTGTGGGTGGGCTTTCCCGAGACTCCTTCCCGTAAAAACCTTGTCTACTCATACAACCTCACTTTAAGAGATACAAAAAGGTTGTCCGTTCTTGCACCGACAAGCTCTGTCCGGAAGCTTGTCAGAGCATAAGAGTTTTCACGACGCGCTGCAGAGGCTATTGCAAGATGAAGGCATCAATTTCCTAGCCGCATCTTCCTGGCTAAGTGGGCAATTTTCTGAACCTGGTGTCTTGATTTAATGTCTCTTCTTCTGAGATGTCTGTGACCTAAATTGCGGATTTCCTTCTTTATCTGGGGAGATCTAGGAATCTTTCATCCTCCACCATGGAGGGGTATCGAGCTGTGTTTAGTTCAGTGTTTACACGCGGTTCCTGAATCTTGCGTCAGTCCCAAAGCTTAGCGACCTCATCAAGTCTTTTGATATGCCTAAGCAGGAAAGGAAGATTCAGTCCTGGAACCTGAATGTAGTGTTGAAGTGGCTGACAGGTCCCACTTTTGAACCCCTTCATTCCTCTTCTCAGAGGACCATCCAGTAACCTCTGGTGCTCTGCCAAGAACCCGTCTTGCCCTCCAGCTAAGAACGCATTGTCCGTCTTTGCCAGAGACTTAATTTCTGAGGCGCACTCTCAGATTCAGGAGGGCATTTCTCCAACTTTCACAGTGAAATCTCATGACGTCAGGACAGTCTTTACCATATTAGCTTTCAGGCACATATATCACTCACTTCCATTGTGCAGTCAGCCTACTGGAAGTGCGAACCAATCTTAGTATCACACTATTTGAAAGAAGTTGAAACAGTGTTTGAAAATTGCGGTACCATGGGACCATTATCAGTGGCTGGCATGGTATTGAGGGAAGAAGTATAGGCATCTCTCATTTTTCCTACTATCTCTTTGCCTTAAAATAGGGTGTCGAATTTTTGGGAGCCATTGGGTACAGTGTACCTTGAGTGCCCACCATTCTCAGTGAATGGGTTGTGGTGTTTTCAGTGTAGGTGAAAGCATTGTCTGGTTGTTTTTATTGTGGTACTATAGAGGGATGAAGAAATTTGTTTTTATTTAGCATTTCCCAACGTTTTGTGAGAGAGAGAGAGAGAGAGAGGAGAGAGAGAGTGTAATTGTCGTTGTGAGTGGTTCGGTTGTTGGAGTTCGTTTTTCTGGCGCTGTCTGTCGGTCTGTCGAGAGTTTTTCGGTTTTGGGGAAGTCTTGGGCAGTTGAGGTCCAACCTTGAAAGTGAACGGGAGTTCGTCTGGCTTTTTTTTGTTTTGGATACTGGTACCGATATTGATGGTGCATGTGTCTCTTTTTTTCGTTGTTGGTGGAGGGTTTGTTTGCAATTTTTTGTTTTGTGTTTTTATGTGCTGTGATTGGCGACCGTGGACCTTTACCCATCTCCAGCAACTGAAGATCAGGGTGAGTGTTGTTTTGTTTGTGGGTTAGAATTCCGCCACATAATATTTGGCGCCTAACAGGCCTTCTAGCCCCAAGGTATACAACGCCACTGTGCATAAGGGTATTGGTATGTCTCCGTGTAAATATGTGTTAAATTTTGAAAAGATAGTGAGACCGAGATTGGGTCTATCTGGGAATGATAGGGAGGTATGGAAGAAGGCGCATGAAAGGTTTGAAAGTTACAAGGTGGGCAGAAAGTGTTGAAAGAAGTAATCGAGAAAGGGGGGTTGAATGTAAATAAAGTGGTTGAAAAATTTGAGGGTCCGTCATGAAGTGCTGGAAGTTGGTCCCAGTGGGCTTAGTTATGTTCAGGGAAGTATGTGTAGATGGTAGTGTGAGAGAAATGTTCCAACACGCATCACAACCAATTCCGTAGATGGAAGGATGTACCGGAATATGTGAGAGAGAATGGGGTGTATAAATGGTTGAAATCGAATGTGGGTGAACCAAGTATGCATGAGAGCTTGTGTATGGAGGATCAGCAATTTGTTTTGATAGAGTATGGTAAAAAACGTAAGAAAGGGAAGAACGTGCAGTAAACTGAATGGTCGTTAAGTTGTGTGATAGGGGTGTGAGTGCCAAAGTGGAAATGAGTGATAAAGCGTGTAATACGGATGAATGGGATGGTATGGATAGAACGTATAGCATATGCGGGTTTGATATAACTGAGTTGACTGAACGTGTAGGGGTTAGTGAACGGTTGGAGGTGAGCGAAAGTGTAAGAGTAAGAGAGCGTAGCAGTAATATACTTCTTTTGAATTTCTCTAGTGATTGAAAGCATGAATGAATCGTTGCAAGAATTGGAAAGGTCAATGAGCGAATGGGATGGGTTAGTTGAAGAATTGGGGAGGTATTTGGGAACGAGGTAGAGGGTATAGATGAGATTGTGGATGAAATTGAGAGTGGTAATAGTGAAGAAGATAGCGTGAATCTGAGAGAGAATGGAGGAGAAGATGTGAGTTTGAATGTTGCTAGAAGAGAGAATGATTCTGAGAGAAATGATTGTCATCTAGCGAACGCGATCTAGGGGACCTGCTAGTGAGCATTTTGGGTGTTGCGTAAGGCTGATTTGAAAGAGTGTGAAAGGTGTTGGTTGGGAAATGCTAAAGAGGGGGAGAAATATATTGGGATGAAGAAATTTGTTTTTATTTAGCATTTCCCAACGTTTTGAGCAGATTGTAGAGAGAGAGAGAGAGAGAGAGAGAGTGTAATTGAGAGAGTTGAGAGTGGAAATTCACTTTTTTGGAGTGATAAGTTGTTGGAGTTCGTTTTACGAGTAATTGTCTGTCTGTCTGTCGGGAGTTTTTCGGTTTTGGGAAGTCTTGGGCTGTTGAGGTCCAACCTTGAAAGTGAGCGGGAGTTATGTCTGGCTTTTTTTTTTTTTGGATACGGTACCGATATTGATGGTGCATGTGTCTCTCTTTTTCGTTGTTGTTGGTGGAGGGTTTGTTTGCAATTTTGTTTTGTGTTTTTTGTGTGCTGTGATTGGCGACCGTGGACCTTTACCCATCTCCAGCAACCGAAGATCAGGGTGAGTGTTGTTTTGTTTGTGGGTTAGAATTCCGCCACAGTACTATGCCCAGGGTAAGGGCACTTTTTGATGCTTTGCTAGCCATGAGACATATTCTTTGCTGCAAAGCTCCCATCTAAGTAGAGGCACTCTACAGCTTTACCGCCATGCTACTACAGGTAAAGATGAGCACCAACCAGGGCCATTAATTACCTGGAGTAGCTCTCTTACCAAGTAAGGAAACGACAAGCATTGTCTTCAGTGCTTGCAACTTTTCTATTTCAAAGTCGTTACCATAACTTAATGTTTTGAAGTAGAATATGTCCATGCATCCCACCTCCTGTCAATGTGGGATTCAGCTATGCAATTACTTTAATTCATTTTGCAAATGTTACTAATAAATGAAAAAGGGATTTTGACAAAGGAAAAATCTATTTCTGAGGAAGGTCCGTGTCACCCGGTGAAATTCCATTACAGCACGAATTTCTAGGTATAACAATGCTAGATATACCAGAGAAAAAGAGCTTTCAGGAAAGCTTTACTACCCCCAGTCGTTCAGAAGCGTCTTCTAGAAGATGGCTGGCTTATAAGGAAGGGTGAGTGAAATACCACTACCACGGAAACATAGTCGAAAGATCTCCATATCAAAACCCTGAACAGAGCGGTGAGCCGTTACAGCTCCCACACTCAACACATTTTTTTTTTTTTTTAAATCACACCAGCGCCACCTACTTCATTCCATGCTAGCACTAACCCCAGACTTGGCATGTGCAAGAAGGGGGGGAGTACTAGGTGAGTCAGGGAGGGTCACGGGTGACACGGGACCTTCCTCAGAAATAGATTTTTCCTTTGTCAAAATCCCTTTTCTGAGTCCAGTCGTGTCAGCCGGTGAAATAGTGATAGAGAATCATGCCAAGGCTGCAAACTACGAGGAAAAAAGGGGGTAATCTGAAGAAAAAGGCAAAAGATTACGAAAATAATTTTAATCAAGGAATCTCTTTTACATGTAAAAAAATACTAAATCTAAGGCACATCAAAAACTTAATACTAGAAAACAATGGGGAAGTCCCCAGCATGATGGGGAAAAGGCCCAAAAATCTTAAAATTACTTAAAGCAAATTGAAACATGAAATGTGCATACAGATAAATGCAAATACAACCTTAAAACTATACACGTAAACTTAGGCTAAACACGTAAGAGACAAGATCAATGAAAAATAACATATACAGAACATATACATATATCTGGGGTACATGGAGCAAAATAAAAACTGCCCAGTACCCCACAAGAAAAAAACAATCATAACATGTCAGATTACATTTTCCATCAACAGAGACAAGATACATCAATATGAGGAGCCAGGCAGTGAGGCATAATCAACCAGGAGGACAAGCAGAGAAGTAAATGAGGCAGGCGGGGGGGGAAAGGAAAGGATAAGGATATGATTAGTTAAGGTGGGGAGATGACACTTCCCACAGCTATGGTAGAAAATTTCAGGGCTTGAGAACGATTTTTAAATAGTGGCGTTTAAACACTAGAGGTGATTTCCAACCCGTATATTTTGATAGTTCTGAGAAGTCCATATTATGAAAGTAATTAATGGAAGTAGCAACTGCTCGAATATCATGAACCTTAGGAACTGAATCTGGGTTGGCTTGTTTAATAAAATACAGAATTTGTTGTCTTATAGCATTCAGTGAAAGAGTACCACCTTTCTCCTGATAAAAAGAGGACCCGACTTACTCTGTGGAGTTCTTAAAAGGTAAGATTTAAGTGTATAAACTGGACATAAAGACTGGTCTTGAGGAAGGGCACCACCTTCCAAGGAGACCACCTGTCTTGTGGGTCTTCGTTCTTGGCTAAAAATCTAGGGTCAGGGGAAAGGAGGACCTCTCCAGATGGGAGGAAGTTCACAAAATTATCACCTCTAGTGAGAGCCGACAGCTCTGAGATTCTAGCACCTGAAGCCAAGCTAATCAGAAATAAAGTCTTCCTTAACAGATCCTGATAAGAGCAATGAAAGTTATCCAACTCTGATGCTAACTTAAGGACGTCATTGAGAAACCACGTAACAGAATGTGGGCGTGATACTGGTCTCAGACGAGCGCATGCTCTGGGGATAGATGAAAAATAGGAATCTGTAAGGTCGATTTTAAAGCCGTAAAGAAATACTTTCTTCAGGGCTGACTTGACTGTGGTAATAGTGGCGGAGCAAGGCCTTTTTCAAACAGTGATCTAAAGAAAAAGAAACTCCTAAATTAGTCGTCATGATTTTGGCTTCAGATGCTTTCAGGAAGGAGGCTAATTTTTTGACTGCTGAGTCATACTGTCTAAGAGTAGAATCTCTTTTATCTGATTCTAAAAACAGAGTGTTGACAGGGTCAATGTTTGCTCCTTTTTGGGCTGCGAATTTTATAAAGTCCATAAAACTAGGGCATTCTGAATTCTTGAGGAAGCTGACACAGTCTTGGTTTGTACTGTCTGGGTCAGTATGGGCTTGGGAATCCGAAGACTCCGCAATCCCAGTTCCTGAAGAAGAGGGAACCAATTGCTCTTCGGCCAATAGGGGGCTACTAGGGCTGGTTGACCTTTGAATGTCCTGAGTTTGTGTAATACTTTCAGCAGTAAATTTATTGGAGGGAACAGATAAATTTTCTCCCAATTGTTCCAATCTACTGTCATTGCGTCTGTGGCGTACGCCTGAGGGTCCAGGTTCGGGGCCACGTAACAGGGGAGCTTGAAGTTGCTCTCCGTCGCGAACAGATCCACTTGGAGGCCCGGAACCTGGCGGCAAATCCATTTGAAAGATTCCCGTCCAGGGACCACTCCGTCTCCAACGGGTAGCCCTGGACAGGGAATCCGCCACCACGTTCCGGACTCCCGCACAGGTGGGTGGCTGACAGGTGCCAGCCGTGCTTGTTCGCCAGGGAGAAGATAGCAACCATTACTTGGTTTACTCGACCTGATTTGGAGCCGCCCCTGTTGATGCAATGAACTACCACTGCGCTGTCCAACACCAGCCTGATATGAATCCGGTGGGGGGCGGATTTTCTTCAGAGTTAGAAAGACCGCCATAGCTTCCAGGGTGTTTATATGGAACTGCTGAAACATTGTGGACCACGTTCCTTGTACTTTCTGTTTTGGTGAATATCCCCCAGCCGCTTAGGGAAGCGTCTGTGTGGACAACTAGTGCCGGAGGGGGAAATTGAAGCGGAACTGTTTTGGACAGGCCTCTTGACTGTGGTCCAAGGCCGCAGTCTTGTCTTTAAGATTCGAGGAATAGAGAGACCTTGTCTCTGAGCTTGACATTGGCTCAACTCCGCCACACCTCTGTTTATGTCTTTTAGTTTGGCTTTTAAGAGCAGGTCTGTCACTGAGGCAAATTGAAGAGACCCAAGGACTCTTTCTTGGGATCGGCGGGATGCCGATTGATTTTTGAGAAATTTCCTGGTGAGAGATGCTATCTCTTTCCTCTTGGGAGGCGGGAGAGATAACGTGTGAGAGGACAGATCCCACTGGAGACCCAGCCACTGAAACCGGGACTCCGAGTCAGGCGGGACTTCTGTCTGTTCAGTTGAAAACCCAACGACTCCAGGAAATTGATGACTATGGGCGTAGCCTTCTGACACTCCGGAACTGTTGGTGCCCAAATTATCCAATCGTCCAGGTACGCTGCTAGGGATATCCTCGGGACTGGAGTTGTTGCACTACCGTGTCCGCCAGCTTTGGTGAATATCCTGGGCGCAATGTTTCAGACCGAAGGGCATGACCCTGAAGGAGTAGGCTTGATTCCCGAGTCTGAAACCGAGGAACTGAGAGAAGTTCAGCGCGCAACTGGGACGTGATAATAAGCGTCTGAAAGATCGATAGAGGTGGTGACGGCTCCACGCGGAAGTAGAGTCCGTACCTGAGCTACCGTAAGCATGCGAAACTTGTCGCATTTTATGTAGAGATTTAGATGCGACAGATCCAGGATCACTCTTTGCTGATCAGAGTCTTTTTGGGAACAGTGAATAACCTGCCTTGAAACTTTAGGTGCCTTACTTTCTTTATTGCTTGTTTGTTGAGCAATTCTGTCACATAATCCTGTAGGATTGATGTGGGTGGCTGGTAAAATCTGTTTAGAGGAGGAGGGTTCTTGATCCAGCTCCATCCCAGTCCCTTGGACACAATGCTGTGTGCCCAAGGGCTGAAGGTCCATTGGTCCCTGAACCAATACAGGCGACCACCTGCCTGAGTTCTCTCAGTGGGAGGAGCGGGTTTATTCCCTCTACCACGTCCAGGCCTTCCTCTTGGGGTGGTGTTGAGCTTTCCTCTGTGAGGGCCTGCCTCTTCTTCCCCTTGCGACCCTATTAAGGCCGTGAAAAATCCACGGCCCTCATATGTGGGGTTGTATGCTGGTGAAGTAACATACAGCAAGGCGCAGCTGGTTGGACCAGCACATACTGTTGGTGGTGAGCCTTGGAGGTGGAAGGCTGTGCCACTGCCGAGACCGGGACGGCTTGAACCACCGCCTGATGGTGGGGCCTCTTATGCCTCCTGAAACATTTGCCTCCTCTCGTCTGGGGGCCGGCAGATTCTGGGGTCTTGCGCTTGTAGGCAGAAATGCCCCAGCGAGAGCGCAGACTCTGGTTGGCCCTTGTAGCCTTCGGCCATAACATTTGTGACCTCCTCTTCTGGGAAGAGGTTAGGTCCCCAGATCGAGCTTTTAACGAAAGCTTGTTAGGCTCGTGGCGGATAGTAGCATCGGCGAAAATGAACTTCCTGCATTCCAGTCTGGCCATGATGAACTCATGAACAGGTCAGACTGAAAGCCGCCAGCAGGGACTTAGCCAAGACCTGGAAAGAATGGCTCGTCCGCGCAGGAGACGGCAGTAGCTTCAGTAAGGCAGCGGAGTTCAAGGACCGGGCTAACTTAGTCCGGGCATCAAACTCCGCCTTCAACAAAGATTCCGGCAGCTTGGGAGCTGCTCACTAAACTGCGAGGAAGCACAGAAGGGGTCCAGCTTCCTGACAGTGAAAGTGGACGGGCGTCCACCCAGAACTCATCACTTCCTGGGAATACCAGGGAAGTGGGGTCTGTTTCCCTCAGCTGCGGTAAGGGATTACCTTCAAAGCACGCTCGGGCCGTAGCCAGAGCGACTTTGTTCAAGCAAGGGGTGGGCAGGTTGTCTCCCAGGGTGAACATTGTGAAGTTGCCCTTGAAAGGAGTCAATTTCGTATTTTCTGCCTGCCACTCGGTCAGTGCGCGCAGGAGAGCCGACTGAGCTTGGTCCCTAGGGACGATGACAGTCTCCCTAGGAACCTTATCTGACCGAATCCATGCTTCCTCCGTAAGTCTCACGAAGCCTGGGTAAGGGGGCAAGAGATCGGGGGAAGAACTCCAATTCCTCCAGCGTCTCGTGCCAAGACCTTCAAATGGTGAGTTTGCCATCATGTTGGATGGCCCGGAGTGCTAAACGCCAAGGGTTACCGACATCAAGGCGCGGAGGTCCGCTGTGTCGGGGATAACATACTGGGGTTCGGCTGGGGGTGGGCAAGCCATTCCCGCCAGTATATTATCATGACTGGCTAACTTCTCGGAGATTTTACTGAATCTCGAATCTAAATCCTCCGTGAACTTCCTGAAAAGTTGGTTCAGCAGCAAGGCTTGCGCGTCAAAGCAGGCTGGCGAGGAGGGCTTGGTTTTGCAGCCCTCTTACTCGCGCCTTTGCCGGAGGAACCAGACTTGCTCCCGGAGGCTACAGGTCCTGAGACCTTAGCCTTCGACCAGGGGAAGGGCGTGCCTTTCTTGGAAGACGAGGACTTATAGCCCTTCGCCTTCCATGAAGTCTTCAACTTCAACTTGGGGATAGCAGTTGGAGCTCTATCACCCAAGGAGGAAGACTTCACAAAACCTGAAGGAAGAAACAGATGAAACTGGGGAGTCAAAAAGGGGCCCGCCCCAACAACCTCACCTACCTCGCCACTTACCACCTGGTCCTGCTCGGTGTTCGCCGGTTCCAGGTCTAAGTCCAAGGCGGCAACATCCTCCGAGACCTCAGCGTAGAGGATATCCACTTGGGGTGGCTGGGTCGCATCCCGGATTTGCTGGATGATAGGGGTGGCAAGATCTTCTGGCACTGCTGCCGCCACCCGTGTGCGGGGTAGAGCAGGTCCCTCAACTTAGCGTCGAGGACGTAGGGCTTCCCGACGGAACATTCCTGCCAAACCCAGCCACCCAGGCCCGGAGGGATTCCAAGGCAGACTTCTTGGAAGTTTCGTCCGCCTGTAAGAAAACCAACAATTAGCCAAGAACGAAAAAAAAACAGTCCGGGAACCCCGTAAACAATATACAATATGAGGAGCATAAAGGAAGAAGACTGTCACTTACCGACTCATCCTGGATGGTTGCACAGAGAGCGAAGCAAACCTCACAACCATCAGGGTGCCAAACTACCAGGTCGTCCAGTCGGACCGCACAACCAGCATGGGTCCGGCACACTACGTGACCGTAGGGTTGTTGAGGAAGCGGTACACCCGGCTCCTCACAGCGAACAGTCTGTAAGTAGAAAAGTACATGAACCCACCACCCTAAGCAATCTAAAGCCCGGCAAGGCCGGAAACTCAACTACAACCGAATACTCCGGCGGAGAAGAACTCCTTATCATAAACTGGGCCAATAAGCTCTAAATTACACAGAGTGGAAGGTAAAAGCTTCCAGACCCGGAATACTCGTGGGAATGAAAGAATGAGAAACCAGGAACTCACCACAAGGGCTGCCAGTAAAAATCCTGGCGGAACCCCCGGGTGTAGGACCGGACTCACGTATATATATAATATAAAGGAGGAGAGTACTCCGTTAGATAAACAGACTTATCTAAATATCATTCAAAAATAATAACAATAAACAAGTGATGGTAAATACTCCGGAGACCGGAGGATCCGCTCCTATATATAATGTAAATCCTTTCTCACTTACTTTCCCGCGGAGAAACAAGACAAGGTGGGCAAGATGCTCGTATGTTCATAACATAAGCCGGAGCAATTATATTTTACCTATCTCACGTAACCCGACGGGGGAGACGAGAGGTGTGGGATAGTGTTCGTAAACACGTTCGAGCTAACGAACCACCAACACCAACACAGCGATGCTAGGGGACTATGGGAGGGAGCGAATCCCTCTACCAAATGGAGGAGTCCCTGAACTCGGAGAAAACGCCATCTAGCGTCACCTGCGCGAGTGAGAGCAAGGCTGGAGGGGAGGTGAGGGGGAGGGGGTGGAGAGGGGAGAGGGTAGGCTACCAGGAAGGGAACAGGAGACAGGGAAAAACATATCACCCGCTCAACTGCACCCATACCTCCAAGAATAATGAAACTTGGGAGGGTAGCCTACTACTGGAAGCTACCCAGCCCGATGCCCGACTCCTTCCTAGGCACAGCCTAATAGGGACCTAACCTAGTATAGGCTAGGAAAAAGGGAGGAGTGCGGAGGGAGGAGGAAGCAACAGGGAGAGAAATTTTGTGCCGAGAACCAACCGGGATCGAGAAGGGGGCAAGGAGGCGACTAGCCTAGAGGAAACACATCCAAAGAACTCTATTCCCCCCAAATGAAGGAAGAGAACTAGGGGCAAAACTCTGCCCTGGGAGGAAACAGCAACCAAAACTCCCTCAACCTGATGATCTCCACACCCAGGGCAAGGGGATGGAAGCAAAACAAGCCTACTCCACTAAATAACCATCACACATGAAAAATTGGAACAAAAATGTGCTCAATAGGGTGCGTAGCCTACCTCGGGGAAGCGGTTAGATCTGAGGCTGCCGCCACCACAAGGAGGTAAACAACAAAATAAATAAAATAAAAAGAGAGCACCATCTCCAAGAATAAAATAATTAGCCTACTTGAGACCAAAAATAATAAGGAACCCAACCTGGGGGCGGTACCTGGACGGGGCATCACCCTAACAAAGGCCGACAGGCCAATGAAAACAAATCAAAAAAAAAAAGGGGGAGCCACGCAGGGAACCACCAGGAAGGGAACCAAGTGGTAAAAATCTATCTATAACGACAATGAGACAACTCCAACAGAAAAGAACTGAAGGAGTAAGCCTCGTCGACATGGCTGGCGGAGGACACCGTGGCGTCATAAAAAGATCTCAATATTTATGAAAATACGAGACCATAACAGCCAAAAAATAGAACAAAACCCCACAAGAAGATGGTACTTAACTTGGAGATGGTAAAGCTGCTCGATGACATGGCGTTGATGAAAATAATCCAAAAAAAGGAAGACGAGCACACAAAAGAAATAGATGCAATCACGTGCTAGAAAATGGAAATGGTAGGTGGCGCTGGTGTCGCCGTCCTGGCGGGTGTTGAGTGTAGGGGCTGTAACGGCTCACCGCTCTGTTCCGGGGGTTTTGATAAGGAGAGATCTTTCGAGTATGTTTCCGTGGTAGTGGTATTTCACTCACCCTTCCTTATACCGACGTCTTCCTAGAAGACGCTCGACTGGGGTAGTAACCCCAGCTTTCCTGAAAGCTCTTTTTCTCTGGTATATCTAGCATTATTATACCTAGAAATTCGTGCTGTAATGGAATTTCACCGGCTGACACGGGACTGAACTCAGAAATGTTATTTTCATGATAAAATAAAGTTTCATATATACTTACCAAGTAATTATGGATTGGAGCCCTCCCTCCTCCCCTCTCATGGACATAAGGGCACAAACAGGATGAGGTTTTCTGCTAAGTCATTTCCAGTACTCCCGTTGGTGGGCGGGGCTTGTTACCTACACTAAACTATCGCAGTGCTACCGCAATTTTTGTTCATGAGACTTACCTGTCAGATATATATATAGCTGTATTCTCCAGTCCGACAGAATTTCAAAATTTGTTGTCACACGCAGTGGCCGGGCAGGTGGTTAGTACCCATTCCCGCTGCTGGATCTGTGTATCAAGAACCATTCGCTGGTTTTTTTCTATTCAGATTTTGATTCTGTCGCCGGACTTGTCAACACCTGTTGATCAGTTCCCACCTCTAGCCATTTGGATTCTGAAATTTGGGTGAATGTAAGGTGAGGCTATCGAAGACTTTGATAGTTCCTCACTCTTTATGTATGATATGTAAGGGTGTTCAATGCTCTATGATAATCGGTATAATGAATGTGAGGGATTATCTGAGGGTGAGTGGAAGAAATATGAAGCCTATATGCTTAAATTGGGCGTGATAGGTTGAGGAGATCTTCCTCCTAGAGTGCATCCTTAGATGGACAGTCAGGGTTTTCTCCTACTAGTAACCCTGTAGTAAATTTTAATACTAACCCTGTAGTTTGTTGCTGCAGAAGGTAATTCCCTGGCTCTCGTGTTGGAGTCAATGCGTGCTCTTGAAACTAAAGTGAATGCAATTCAAACGCAAAGTGTTAGTGCTAGTGCCCCTAGTGTTGTGGAGGGGCGTCAGATCGCCCTATAATGCCTCTAGGCCTGGACCTCTGTCGAACTCCCAGGACCAGGGAGGGGGCATGTCGAAAGCCGCATGAGGGTTACGGGGCTTCCCACCGATCTGGCGTCCCTTCGGCAGGTCCTGATGACGCTACCCAGGCTGCCAGGGATCGTGCACAGGCACGCATCCTGAAGGATTGCTTCTCGTCCTCCGACACGTCCTCCCGCCTCGGGGTTGGAGCTCGGTTGGACTCTCGCCCTCTTAAGAGAAGCTTAGAGGAGAGGACGCTTCACGTCCTCTTCCTCTAGACGTTTGTACTCTCCCCGAAAGTTGCGTGGATATTCCTCTGCAGAAGAGAATAAAAAGTTTTTCGGATGATGACGCTACTCGACCCCCTGTCGCGCTAAGGCAAGGGCTAGAGCTTCTTCCCCTGTGGAAGGAAGTATCGTCTCTCGCCCTTTCCTTCTCTCAGGTTCAGCCCTTCTCCCGAGAGAGTTGCTTCTCCAACGCGTCAGATTTTGTTGGGTTTGCAACAACAGCTGGATGCTCTCATGAACCTTTCAAGATTCGAATCTGCCTGTTAAGAGGTACAGACTTTCACCTTCGTCTCCTGCTTCGGGTCTTCCTCATCTGCTAGATGTTTTGGGGCTTCTCGTCTGTCGTCTAGAGAGAGTGTTTAGTGGCTTCTATTCGTCTTCCCGAGTTGAGGTGTTGGCCTTTTCTCTTGACACGCGCCAGGAGTGCGCGTCTTGCTCTTCGTGCGCTTCTCACGCTTCACGCGCGCCTCACCTTTGACTTCGCACGCGCCTAGCCATGACGCCATGGCGCGCCACGCTGTGAAACTCTTCTAGTGTCTTGCCACGGAGCCTCTTGCGCGCCACGCCATGACGCTCCGCGCCGCCGCGCCATATAGCTTCAAGTCTTGTGTTGACGCCGCTCCAGTTGTTCATCATGACGCACAACTACCCACTTCAACATCTGATGTCCTTCTTAATTTAGCCAGTACTTCTTCAAATCGCGGGAGTTACATATATTGATTGGGCGATACAGAGAACTTCTTTCACCACTCACTCAGGAGACACGCCAGCTGGGGAAGAACATTTTATGTTTACTATCAGCCTTTGGATGAAGCGAAACATCTTTCGTTCTTCTTCTTCCTCTGATTATCAGACTCTGGAACTATTTTCACCAAGGATCAAGACCCTGAGCTTTCGGAAGAACATCTCTCCACCGTCAGTTGTCTTTGTCTGAAGCAAGAGAAGGACTCTTTCTCTTCTTCAAGATGAGGAAGTCTGATTATCAGACTCAAGCTTTTTCAGGATTGGATCTGTTTCCTGAGACTTTTCAAGGAAAGACTTCTTTCTCTCTCCACTCCTTCACATTTGTCTTTGTCAAAGCAGGCATTTTATGAGAAAAATTGGAAATTAAATTTTCTGGGATATTTTATACTTGGCATCATACATATCCTGAAGATCTTCTCAGAAAGTTTTATTTTAAGGTTCTTGGAGTTGAGTTATAAACAAAACAAGGCCTATCATCTTCAAGACTTTTGATATCTTTAATGATATTGACTGTATATCGGTGGTAATTTTTTTAGCTATGAAATAATATATCTAATCCGGTTTCCATTGTCTGGGGAGCTGTCCAGTGAATGCTGCAGGGCATGGACAAGGTCAGTCAAAAGATGGCTCTGAAGAACTTGACTAAGTCAGTTTTCGTCGGTTCTTTTAGAAAAGAGAGCATTGTTTTGCTATTTCTCGGTGAAGTCTGTTTTCATTTAGCGCAGAAGTTAGATTACTTTGCAGGTCTATTTTTTGGCTTTTCATTATGTCATCTCTTCCCCAGACTTTGGTTAAGCAAGCAAATTGCTGCCAGCCTTCAAAAAATATCGGCAACCCAAAACTTCTTTAGGTCATTCAAACTCATCTCCTTCATATCGTCCCTCTTCTTTTCTCAGTTGGCAAAAAGTAAAGCAGCTAAATGTTTTGTGAAGGGGCTTCCATGGGAAGCAACACGAGACCCGCACCACGAGGGAGAGTTTTTCCTGAAAGGAATGTCACTTCAAGAGAGGCAGCAAGTGACTCCTTTCATCTCCAGACACCATTTGCAACCAGGCTTCATTTTGCACAAGCCTGGAAAGAGAGAGGGGCAGACGTTTGGTCCCTCCTACTGTTAGAGAGAGGTTACTTGATTCCCTTCCTGTCTCCTCCTCCTTTGTTTTTGTTTCCCAACTGCCTTCCTGTCAAACAGAAAATTCTGTTTGACCTGCTTGAACAGATGTTGAGCGGAGAGCAGTGGAACAGGTCTTGGACTCGGTGTTCCCGGGATTTTACTACAGATTGTTTCTAGTCCCAAAACTTTCAGTAGGCTGGAGACCCGTCTTGGACGTCAACAGGCCGAACAACTTGGTCCGGAAGGAAAAGTTCAAGATGGAGACCTCGCAGTCAATACTAGGAGCCCTTCATCCCGGGGATTGGATGGTATCTTTGGATCTCCAAGATACTTATCTTCACGCCCAATTCATCCACGTTCGATGAAGTATCTCAGGTTGTCTTGGGGACTACACGTACCAGTTCAGGGCTCTCTGCTTTGGACTCTGCACAACGGCCATACCACGTTGAAAGCACCGCTTCTCGTCCGATCAGCGAAGTTAAGCAACGTTGGGTCTGGTCAGTACTTGGATGGGTGACCGCCTGGGAACACCAGATGCTGTTGGCGTCACATTTTGCTCGAGGGTGTTTACACTTCTCATGAAAAACGTTGCGATGCAGTTGCACCTGTCGCACGTCAGGATCTCACTCTACTTGGACGACTGGTTGATTCAAGCATCGTCGGCGAAGGTATCTGGAGGACCTTCAGTTGACTCTGCAACTCGTGAAGTCCCTGGGACTTCTGGTCTGTGGAGAAGTCGCAGCTGATCCCCTCACTGTCCATTGTGTCTGGGAATTCAGATGTATTCAGCAGCTTTTATAGCGTCTCCGTCGCAAGAACGGCAACTTCTATGTACTGAAAAAGTCTCGGCCTTCTTGGAAAAGGAAACATGCTCGGTGAAGGAAGGAATGAGTCTGCTGGGGACCATTTCCTCGCTGGAGAAGTTTGTTTTCTGGGGAGACTGCATCTCAGGCCTCTTCAGTTCTTTTTGTTGGAGAACTGGCAAAGCAAGGAAGACTTGAAAGAGGAATTGAGAATTCTTCCTTCTATAAAGATGATCTGTAGTGGTGGCTCGATCCAACGAAATTGCAGAAAGGGATCTCCCTCAAGCTTCTGAACCCCAACCTAGTGTTGTTTTCTGACGGGTCGTCAACAGGTTGGGGGCAACACTAGAGGGAGAGGAAGTGTTAGGAACCTGGAGAGAGGAACAGGTGTCCTGGCACATCAACATCAAAGATTTGGCGGCTATCTTTTAGCTCTCCAATTCTTCGAGGTCCAAGTTTGCAATCGTGTAGTTCAAGTTCTCGGACAACAACGGCATTGGATTACTTCAAGGGCAATACACTCTTGTTCCCTGTTCAGCCTTGCAAGAGAGATTATTCTTTGAGCCTATGCTCGCAACATTTCGATTCTCACAAGTTTTGTTGCAGGAGTCGAAAATGTTCGAGCAGACCTGCTCTGTTGGCGCCATCAACTCCTGCCGAAGGAATGGACCCTTCATCAGGAGGTTTGCCAAGATTTTTGGAAATTTTGGGGTCGCCATCTTGTGGATATTTTTCACGACCTCAAGAACAGCGAGGCTCCCTCTATACTGCTCACCTGTACTCGACCCTGGGGCAGTTGCGATAGATGCTCTTCTCCTGGGATTGACGGGAATAGATGTTTACGCCTTTTCCCCCGTTCAAAATTCTGGGAGAAGTCATACGCAAGTTCGCGGCCTCACAAGGGACGAGGATGACTCTCATCCCCACGTTTTGGCCTTTGAACCACTGGTTCTCGGAGTTTCTCTTCTGGTTGGTAGACGTTCCGAGGACCCTTCCTATGAGAGCAGACCTGCTCATACAAACCCACTTCACGAGATATCATCAAAACCTCCCCACTCTGAACCTTACTGCATTCAGACTATCGAAAATTGGTCAGGCGAGGGTTTTTCTGGCCAGGTGGCACGGGCCATCGCTAGAGCCAGAAGTTCTTCATCTAACAGGATATATCTAGCTAAGTGAGCAACCTTCAAGGGTTGGTGTAGAAAGAAGGGCTTTTCCTCTTCCTCTATCACTGTGAGCCAGGTTGTGGATTTTCTCCTTTACTTAAGAGAAAAACTCGATATAGCAGTTCCGACTATCAAGTGTTATCGGAGCATGCTTTCGACTGTTTTCAGACACAGAGGATTAGATTTGTCTGACAATAAGGACCTCCACGATCTTACGAGCTCTTTCAAGACGTCCAAGGTTCCTCAGCTAGTTCCTCCTGCTTGGAACTTGGACGTAGTGCTCAAGTTTTTGATGTTTAGTCCTTTTGAGCCTCTCCACTCTGCATCTCTTAAGGATGTTACTCGAAAAACGGCATTCCTCACGGCTCTGGCGACGGCGAAGAGAGTGAGCGAAGTTCAAGGCTGTCATGTGGGCTTCAAGGAACACAATGCTGTCTATTCTTTAAGCCCTAAGTTCTTGGCTAAGAATGAAAGGCCTTCTAACCCTTGGCCTAGACACTTTGAAATTAAAGGTTTAGCAGACCTTATTGGACAGGAACCTGAGGGAGTTCTATGTCCAGTTAGAGCTCTCAAGTACTACCTTAAAAGAACACAGGACACTCGTGGTCCCTCGGATAATTTATGGTGTTCTGTGAGGCAACCAGTTAAACCTATGTCGAAGAATGCACTGGCATTCTTCATTAGGGATGTCACAGGACGTCCACACTCTAGTTGTGACGACTCCAACTTCAAGTTGTTGAGAGTTAACGCTCACGAGGTGAGGGCAGTTGCTACCTCATGGCGTTCCAGAAAAATATGGTACTCAGTGACATTCTTAGTGCCACATTTTGGCGAAGCAATTCGGTGTTTGCCTCACACTCTTGGCGAGATGTTTAGGTAGCATACGAAAATTGCTTTTCGCTGGGACCATACATTGCTGCTTCAGCAACCTTGGGGACAGGGGGTAACTCTGATCCTATCCCTTTTTAATTGTGTTTTTATGGTTGTTGGGTCGACTACTGGAGGCAGTCTTCCCAATCCTTTGCAAACTAACGCTTTAGGTGTTGGTTAGGTGGTTAGTAATGCTCTTTTGTCCTCTTTGTATGGTCTATGATCTAGTCACATTGTGGTCACGCCCCCGTTGACAGATCATCTAGAAGTCGCCAGCTATATAGGTCACTACCTCGCTGGGGTCTCTAGTAAAGCAGAAGCAGACTAGAGTGACAGTAACCACTCAGTCAGCTACGCTATCAGATAAGGAACCAAAATAATTTTACCAATAAATTGGTTTTTTCCCTAATTCTTGGCTGTCTCTACCCCCCTCCAAAGGTGGTATTCAGCTATATATATATCTGACAGGTAAGTCTCATGAACAAAATGATATTTTAATGATAAAATAAAGTTTGTTCATACTTACCTGGCAGATATATATATTCATATTGCCCTCCCTCCTCCCCTCAGGAGTCAGTGGCGTTAGAAAATCTGAATAGAAAATGGGAATGGTTCCTGATACCCGCCTCCCAGCGGCGGGAATGGGTACTAACCACCTGCCCGGCCACTCATGCAGCCGCGAATTTTGAAATTCTGTCGGACTTCGGAGAATACAGCTATATATATATCTGCCAGGTAAGTATGAACAAACTTTATTTTATCATTAAAATATCATTTTTCAGTAAAGGCTGCCGTGTGAGTTAGAACTATAGCTATGGAATTATGGTAAGTATATATGAAATTTAATTTTATCATGAAAATAATATATTTACCAATGACCATTTTCCAATGCAGGCAGTCCCTGAACAGGCATCGGTTAACAGCATTTCAGTGTTTGGCATTTGGCTAGTGATGTTGTTAACCAGATTTTCGGTGCCAGTAAGCGGTTTATCGGCATTGATCAGTGGTTTATCGGTGCCAATAACTGTTTATCGGCACTGATAACTGGTTAATGGTGCCATTAAGTGGTTTATTAGTGCTATTATCACCGATTTTCGGTTATTAGCAATTTTCAGTTAGCGGCTCTCGACCAGAGACTGCCTGTAGTAATGAATGTACGGTATCTTCAAATCCTCCATCTTCAAGGTTACCTAAATGGAATGTTTATAAAGCTGACTGGGCAACACAGCTTAGTAGATGACTTGGTCGATGACTTTCCCTTTGTAGATGATGCTCTTGACTTTTTCAGTATGGCTATATTTTTAGCTGGTCTTCAATTAATACTCAGAACTTCAGGCATATTTATCTGCTGATCAATTTCCTGGTTGACTCGTAAATGCCAGGAAATTCATAGAACTATGAGGTAGCTGGCACCAGATGTCTCAGATGAAAATGTGAGTATTACTGTATTGAATTTCAAAAAGCAAGAGCACATTTCCATGTAGAAATTAAAAAGGCATACTTCTGACTTTACTTTGGAAGACAGTTAGAAAAAATAACAGGCAAATTTACTATGTCAACTTCTAGTTATCAGGATTATTGTTTGTGAAGCAGCAGATCCCTGGTTGATCGCAAACAAGTTTGCTAATCATTTTGCTAATGTTGCAAAGAAAAATTATGATAGACCCCATCCAGCTCAGAGAAGGCTAATGGAACAGGTAGAAGTTGATTTTAATATATCTAGGTATGAACAATAATGTGCCTGTTACTATGAGGGAATTTGAATCAGCCTTAAGTAAGTGTAGTGAATCAACTTCTGGACTGGATGATATAACATACTGAGTGATTAAGCATACCCCTGAAAACACCAAATTATCTTAATAAGCCATACTAATAGAATTTTACATAATTTAGCTACTGTTCATCTTCAAAGGAGTTGGACTCTCATGGTCCCACCAGGGCTCCATGAGACAGACCAACCGATCTCAAGGAATACTCTTATATTTGGTTTGGCCAGATTAGTGCCACGGAGATAAAATGTAAAGGACTGTGGATAGGAGGGCTCTATCTCCTGTCCACTGCGACTGCCTGGGATTTCTTTTATCCTACTCACACAGATGTGACAACAACACAGATGTCGGCTATCTTCCTCTTTACTACATTCTGGTCTGTCTTAAAGTTCACACATGGCCCAGTGTTTGCTCTGAAAAATGCACTTAACATAGCTTTGAAGCTAAATACATAGTTTTAAGACTCAGTGAAAAGTTTTAGTTCCCTAAAAATTTTAATGGGCAGACTTATGTTTGTTAAAATTGGGAGCCAGGCGAGAAGTTAGGATTAGAGGCTAGACTGTTCTGTAATTGCCATGCTGTATTTTTCTCCTGTCAGACAAAGCATTAATGCAGTAATAGACAATTTTGTTATTGAAACTAATTGGTCAATTACTTTTTTAACACTGCTGTATAATTTGAGGTTATTGAAAGGGTAATTTTTAACATTGATGTATGATTTTAGGTTACTTAAAGAGTAAGCCAGGTAAGTTTGCTGCAAGGTGAGAAGTTAGGATTAGACACTAGGCTATTCTGTAATTGCCGTGCTTCATTTTTCTCGTGTCTGACAAAACATTAACCATTACTGGACGGGCATGATCATATGAGGAACTATAATAGGTTTTGAAGGAACGCCGGGCTACTTTTTATGAGTGTTGATATTGCACACCATAGGTTTGGATGAATTTAGCAGAAAAATGTTCGTATTACTGTACTTCAATGGGCCATAAATGACTTACGGCAACTATAGTAGCTCACTACAGGAGGTTTCATGGGGGTATGTACTCCCTCTCTGTAGCTTCTGGATGTCTTTTTATTTATTTGCTCATAAATATACCCAGGGATTGCTGTTCGTTTTAGTTCGTATCTTTTATGATAGTATGTCAGCAGTAATTGCAAATTAGCAAAGAAAAGTACAAAGAAATATTAGAAAAAACATGTACAGTATACCTCACAAAAAGTTATTACATCTCCCCATCTCAGTAAATCTCATAAATATTTTATGATAAATATACTCGGAATTTGTTACTGACTTTAGTTCTTATCTCTTATGATATCGTGTGAGCTGTAATTATAATTTTACAAAATAAAATAAGTTATTAGAAAAAAAATGTATAACTTTGTAAAATTGGCATGTTTTCATGCATGTCTTGCACAGGGTTGTAAATATTCACTTTCAACTTTCCGTGGAAGATCCCGAAAATTTTTTAGGATTTTTTCTTCTTACACCATGTGCATTTGCATATCTTCCTCTTTCTGTTGAAGTGTTTTTTTCTTAAATTGGCCAACCTTAAAGTTTGCCCAGTCTGGGGTGTGCTTAACCCTTAAGGGAGGGGCAATATATGTATTAAACACACCCCCAGACTAGGCAAACTTTAAGGTTGGCCAATTTAAGAAAAAATACATCAGTGGAAAGAGGAAGATATGCAAATGCACATGGTGTAAGAAATAAACCCTGAAAAATTTTCCCTACCTTTCACAGGAAGTTGAAAGTGACTATTTACAACCCTGTGCGGGGCCTCTTTTACAAGAGTGCTGGGTACACAAGTTTATACACTCCCATCTGAACATGAAGGAACCACTGATCCACAGTCAACCTTGATGACAAGTCTTATGAGGGGAACACTGTTGACCCCAACATGAATAATACGGTAAGTATGAGCCCTTGACCAAGGACATCATTAATGAATTACATGTCTTACCGCCTCTGCCTAGATAGATGTGCTGAGGCATGATTAAGATACAAACTTATCCCCAGAACACTAGCACAGTTAAGGGAAAGGAGACAGGGATAAAAGTACAAGTTATCTTAATATTAATAAAGAGCTACAATAGCCATAATGATTGACTACTAAGACAGAGAACGTAATGCAGCTACTACTGATTACTGATGAGCATGGCAAAGTATTTACTAAGCTTACTAAGAGCGGCAAAATATTTACTAACCAAACCTTAGTAAAGGCTGAGGAGATGGCAAAAATTATTCTACAGAGCTCCCAAGAACAACTTGTGGCAATTAAATAAAGTTCATACAACAAATTTAAAGGAATGCCATGAAACCTGAAACACTGAAAAGTGAGAATGGACAATAACTGGTGAGAACCCATTATGGAAAATGGCATTCAGTTAGCAATATATATCATAACATGCCAAAATGAAGCATAATGAATAAACAAAGGTGTGTTAAAAAATTAATGGATGGTACATCACATAATGGGAAACAACAGGAATAATTCTGGGAAGCGTAGCCAGTGGTATATGAGTTGAGTAAATGCAGTGAAACTTCTCTTTAGATCTTTCAAGTTTTTGTGACTGAGAACCATTCACATTGAGTAAGGATGTTTAATGATTTTAACTGGTTTTTAAGAACAATTAATTTTTTTTTAAATTAATTTTTTCATACAACCCCATTATTTATAATGTGAGTTTCACCCTCCCAACCCCAGTTTCCTCGCAACTGACAACAAATATTATGATTTATGTATATTGTTGCCTTTGGACCTCTGGATTTATAGTACACACTACTGCTGGCATATAGTATTGCCTTATTTTCATTTTTGGGAGCTAAAGTGTCTGGGACATTCTGTAACCTTGCTAATGTATAGAAAGTGTTGCTATGGAAAAATAATTTTTTCATTTTTATATTTGGTGTACTCCATTTCATGGTATGTTTCCTTTGTCAGAAATGTTATATTTTATTTCCTTTTCAGAGATTTCATCAAGGTGCTTATTATCATTAGTATGCCAGGATCAACACTACGGTCACTTAGCCGACGAGAAATTGAATTGTATTACAATATGCCAGGTGATATGTTGAGGGTTTTTCCAATACTAGTCATATCTTCTCTTCCTTTTGGACAGAATATTGCATTTCCTATTGGGTAAGTCAGTTCTTAGTATATCTTTTCTGGAGATGCAGACATTTTTAATTTAAATTACATTTTCTTTTGTCAGCATTTTTCATGACTATTTTATATTGCCCTAGCAGTTAATGGAGTTAGGTGTCATGTGAACATGATGGCTAAATTAGCATAAATAAATGAAAGTGAAAAAAATTTAATACTACGTACATATTAAGACTACTATGTACATAAATCATATGGCTACTCACCAGTGATGAATGTTGGTTAAAGATGATGATGATGAATTAGCTGTGCAGTTCGATGAATAAAGATGAAGACATGACTACACAGCAAAGTAGAGGAGTTACATCCCTCTGAGGGTGCCTCTTCACCTTCAGAAAGCACTTTGGGAGGCACTTCTTCAGGTGATTTGGGGGCACTACTTCAGACGATTGGGGAGGCACTTCTTCAGGCGATTTGAGAGGCAGTACTTCAGGCAATTTGGGAGGCTTTGGAGGGTCCTTCGTCCGTGTGATGAACATTGTGATAGGCCGCTGCTGTCGCTGCTTCTTCATGGTGGTGAGGGCTTGATTATAGGGCTCCAATGCCAAATCAAGGATGTTTGAAAATTTTAAGGAGAGTTCCATAGAGGGATCCCATATTGAAACAAACTCTTGTTTATCCTTGATCATTCTCCTAATTTGGGACAGACTTTCCGAAGTCAGACCCTCCTCCTCCTCCTCCTCCTGCTCCTCCCTGGACCTGGCTTATCCTCTTCCTGGCTGGCAGACTTCGTCAGGTCTTTCAAATCCTGGTCCATCAGGGGATCAGAGTGAGCATCAGTGAAGGTGCTGACTTCGTCCTTGATGATGTCCTCGAAGTCCTCTCCACCTAGAATCCTCGCCAACTGGACCGCCATATTAATGGCCGAATGTTGAATTTTTTTGGAGAGAAGCCCCTGTAATCATGGACAGACTGGCCACAACTTGTTCCAGCACACATTCAGGGTCTGTAAGGACTTTGGTAATCCAGGCCTTAGGGTTATGCATCCAGAACACAGGCAGCAACGCCTTGTTCTTATTCTTTTGGGCCCTAGGGTTTGCAACCTTGTAAGTGAGGCCTGGTTTGAGCACGAAGCCAGCCGCATTCCCACAGATTAGGAGGTTAACCCTATCCTTTTGGGCCTTGAATCTGGAGGCTTTAGCTTTGTTCATCATAGGTATGTCTGGGAAGGCATCTTCTTCCAGAACAGGCCAGTCTTGTCCATATTGAACACCTGTTCTGGATGGTAGCTCTTCTCCTGGATGATTTTCTTGAAGGTGTCTGGATATTTCGTGGCGGCTTCAGTGTCAACAGAAGCTGATTCCCCATGCAGAGAAACAGACTTTAGGTGGAACTGCTTTTGAAATCAATGGAACCACCCCTTGCTGGCCTGGAAACCTTGAGCAGCCAATGATGGTCCAGCATGGGGCTCTTTCTCTTCTTCTTCTGCTTCTATAGGCGCTGGTTTAACAAAGCCTAAGAATTCTAATTCCCCTCCTTCATCGCCTTCCTTTGCCTCTACGTTGCCACCTTCCTCTGCCTGTACTATGTCATCACCTTCCGTAGTAGTTGATAACTGCTGATAGAGTTGTTGAGCTTTCTCACGAATGATGTTGGAGTCGAGGGGCACATTCTTCTTCTGGCAGTCCTTTATCCAGAACACCAGCGCAGATTCCATCTTCACGATTGTTTTATCCCGCACTGTCAAAACTGTTTTTGCACTACCGAAGAAGCCCATGCTGCAAGACTTTTGTATCTCCACCTCTTTCTTCATGTACCTCACTGTGCTCTAATTAACATTAAAATGGCGATCAACTGCATCAAAACTTTCGCCCTCCTTTAACACATCGAGAACTTTCACCTTCTCAAGTTTCATAATCATCTTTTAGCCTCTTTTCCAGAACCCTTAGAAGGAGCAGGGCATTTTTTAGGAGACATTTTAAGGCCGATTACCACTGATACACAAAGATTAAGAATCTACACACAAAGATCCGCAATTTCACCTGATCAGAAGATGCTACATATACTACGCATGAACTGGGAAAGATGCCGTAGATGCGGTCTCCCAGAATTCCATGTTTGTGAGATGGTCTTGAGTGTTCAGCCAGCCAGTCAACGCCAAGTGAACAGCCAATGAGCACCAAGAAAAATGAATGGCGCTTCTGGATTGACTGCTTTACAGATGACAGCCAATAGTGTGTCGAGTATCTTAGGTTCTGTGTAGACAGCATCCCAGCATCTTGAGTTCTTTGTATATGTGGAGAGGTGGCATGGGTGAAGCACCTTTTAAGAAAAAATATGTTATTGAAATTTCAAAAATTACAGTACAGTACTGTAATATATGAAAACTAGTACTGGTAGTGCTCAAGTTACGATAATTCGACTTAAGATAATTCGCTTTTACAATGGGGTTAGCAATTAATATCGATACGACAATATTTTGAAAATACGTATTTTTAAAATTCACGGGTGACTGGCGCAGGCAACAGCGTACATTCAGGCAGCGTACGGTGTACGATACGTTGGTCCGAGAGGCTGGAATAGGTACATTAGTTCAATGAGCCAACCTCACTTGCTCTCTTTGTGTCAGAAGTTAAAATAGGTCAGTGTTCGTTTGCAATTTTTGTGCGTTCGTAAATACAGGTAGTGCACGAGTGATGATAATTCGTCTTACGATAATTCGAGTTTACGATGGAGTTAGCAATTAATACCGGTACGACAATATTTAGAAAATATTTTTAAATTTTGAGCGGGCACAGGCAACAGCGTACAGTTGCCATACAATCAGGCAGCAAGAGTGTCCAACTTACAATAGACCAACTTCTTTTTCTCCATCTCACTATTCCATCTTCTAGTTAAAAAAGTAAGATGGATGATAAAAGTATTGTTAGTAACCTTATACTCTTGCAAAAATGCATACAGCCATAAACAACCGAACGAGAAACTTGTTTTGCTAATAACCGAATCGGATAACTGTTTTGCCTGTATTTCAACCATTGTACGGTTAAACAATTACCGTAGTTATGTTAAAAATGACGTTAAGTACTGATATATTTTTACATTATACCCTTATCCGCTTTGGAGAAAAGATCGGCAAGGAAATATACTGCTACAGTAAATTTAAGCTGCAAGTTGTAGTTGAAGCTGAGAAAAGAATGTCCAAGCTGGTAATGACTATAAATTACAGACAGTCCCGGTTTACGACGGTCTCGGCTTACGACGTTCCAAGTTTACGACGCTTTTCAAGTATATTCATAAAAAAATTATTTCCTGGGTTACAACGCATGTTCCAGGTTTACGATGCTGACAATGCCCATCTGACGGAAGAAATATGGCTCCAGAATGGAAGAATGGTCAATTTTGGAGGGTTTTCTGTTGAAAAACTCAATGTAAATGCAGGATAAATTGTTTTCAAGGCACCCAAAGGAATAAAAGTAAGGTTTTTTACGATTTTCGACGGTATTTCAGATGACGCCAGTCCGGACGACGATCGGAAGAAATATGCATCCAAAACACAGAATGGTCAATATTTGGAGGGTTTTTATTATGAGAAACTCAATATAAATGCAGGATTCATTGTTTTCAAGACACCCAAAGGATTAAAAGTAAGGTTTTCTTACGATTTTCAGACGGTATTTTGGATTGACGCCAGTCCGACGACGATCGGAAGAAATATACATCCAAAACAGCAGAATGGTCAATATCTGGAGGGCTTTTATTATGAGAAACTCAATATAAATGCAGGATTCGTTGTTTTCAAGACGCCCAAAGGATTAAAAGTAAGGTTTTCATATGATTTTCGACGGTATTTCGGACGACGCCAGTCCGACAATGATCGGAAGAAATATGCATCCAAAACAGCAGAAAGGTCAATATCTGGAGGGTTTTTATTGTGAAAAACTCAATATAAATGCAGGATTCATTGTTTTCATGACACCCTAAGGAATAAAATTAAAGTTTTCTTATAATTCTCGATGGTAATATTTGGGATGACTCTGTCCAACGCATACGACGGAAGAAAATTTACATTCGCGGATTTTTTCATAGAGCAATATTCACTAAATTACTGATTTTTATTTTATTTTCATGACTAAATACATTTTCTGGATTGGGGTCCCGTGTCACCCGGTGAAATAGTCCATTCAGCACTTATTTCTAGGTAATTCCGTTGCTAGATACCAGAGAAAGCTAAATGAAATGCTGGAGTTACTACCCAGGGGGGGGACACTGTCATTGGGTCTGCTATTAGGCAGGAAGTATTTTCTTAATACAAGCCTATTCAGGTGCTATTCTAAGCTCATGATCTTAGACGGTGACCACTTACATTATTTTCATTACATGAACTTAGAGGACCTTACTAATGTTCAGGGTAGAATTCTCCTAGTTTTCAACGTTTCTATTTAAGTCTTTTATAGCATAAGAATGATGTTTATTTCTCTGTTACTATTTCACCGGGTGACACGGGACCCCGATCCAGAAAAAGGATTTTGACAAAGGAAAAATCTATTTCTGGGAAGGGGCCCGTGTCACCCGGTGACCCACCCCTGTTTTTCATTCTCTCCCTCCCTTGATAAACTTCATTCTAGTGAGGTGGGTGCTAACATGGAATGCGGCTAGTGTTGCCTTGTATACAGTCCGCGAGTAGTGCATGGGCTTGTATCGGCACCTCTCTCGTTGGGACTTTTGACATTGGGAATCTCTATAGGATAAGGTTCCGTGTTTTTGTAGTTCACCCTTTTCCATACACGACTCCATCTAGTGGAGCTCGCTCTGGGGGTAGTAACTCCAGCATTTCATTTAGCTTTCTCTGGTATCTAGCAACGGAATTACCTAGAAATAAGTGCTGAATGGACTATTTCACCGGGTGACACGGGCCCCTCCCCAGAAATAGATTTTTCCTTTGTCAAAATCCTTTTTTTATGATGAAAAAATTATTTACTAATTTTAAAATATTAAGTAACCACAGCAAAGTATCGATAAAAGTTAAATTAAAATCCTGTGAAATCATAAAACTGCTTACTGATGTAATCACTTCATTCAACCTCTCTCTCTCTCTCTCTCTCTCTCTCTCTCTCTCTCTCTCTCTCTCTCTCTCTCTCTCTCTCTCTCTCTCTCTCTCTCTCTGTTCTCGAATAATTCACGAATAATTTCACTTCTGAGATTTAAGTAAGGCCAACCGCCCATATCTCTCTCTCTGTATTGCATATATCCTTCAAAAGAATATCGATTACTGTATGTAAACAGAAAAATATATTAAAATCCCATCATCGCTTGTGTGACAATTTTTTTTATTGCTTTGACGTAGGCTTATGACGATACTGGCTCGGGGGATTAGAAATAGCCAATAACAGAGCTCGTAGCAACGCCTTCTCCCCATGACGATACGCTATTGGCTGGTAGGACTGACAGTAGCCAATAACAACTTGTAACAACCTCCTCATCCCCTTCCCGCCCTCCTTGATGGCATGCTATTGGCAGGAAGGGCGGGATTTTTTTAACCAATCACAAATATTTTTTTTGTACCTCACGGGCTTTGTTATACACTATAAAGAGGGTCGTAGTTTTTTTTTTCTCTCACCGACGATTAGAAAGAGAGAGAGAATGACTGCATAAGATTTTTCTAAAAAATTTGTGCTCTGGAGATGACGACTAACTACGTTTGTATGATATATAAATGACTTACCTAATAAGAGCTAATTTTCAAATATTAGTAAGATTAAATAATAATAATACAGTATACTGAAATTACAACATTTATGCATTTTCAAAGCAGACTAAGGGCAGAAGATTAGTTTCTCTCTCTCTCTCTCTCTCTCTCTCTCTCTCTCTCTCTCTCTCTCTCTCTCTCTCTCTCTCTCTCTCTCTCTCTCTCTCTCTAAAAGGTAGAATGAGAAATGGATAGATATAAATCGATACTAAGTTCAGCCCTTCACTTTCACAGGAAAAGATACTGCTAATTTGAGTCTCTTTACCTATGCACACTGCGTGTGTGTATGTGTGTGTTCATGGTGCTTTAAAAGTGCTTGGTAAAAGTAGTGTTAGCCTACATCTTTGGAAGACAAAGAAAAAAACAATTTTTGTTGTCAGTCGCAGTAAAGAGAAATGGATTAACATTCCTCGAGAGATTAAAGAGATAAACCCTCTCTCTCTCTCTCTCTCTCTCTCTCTCTCTCTCTCTCTCTCTCTCTCTCTCTCTCTCTCTCTCTCGTGCCAGCACAAGAATGGCTGAATGTAAGTCAGTAGTGGTAATTCATTCTCTCTCTCTCTCTCATCTCTCTCTCTCTCTCTCTCTCTCTCTCTCTCTCTCTCTCTCTCTGTCTGGAAAAAGGGTACTAGTGTTTGATGACTTTGAAAAGATATTAATATAATTTCAAAGATTAATACAGTAGTAACAGGATAATAATTTAAGCTATATTTGATGTAGGATGATACAAGTAAAAATGGGAGAGCAATGTAGTTCTGAGAGCAATGTAGTTCTGTAAATTTCCAAGTCTTTTTCTGGTAGATAAGTGGTGACACACACACACACACACACACACACACACACACACACACACACACACACACACACACACACACACACACACACACACACACACACACACACACACACACACACACACACACACACACACACACACACACACACACACACACACACACACACAAAACAGTAGAATGGTAAAATTTTGGAGGGTTTTTCATGAAAGACTCAATAAAAAAGCAGGTTATGTCATTTTCAAGATACCCAAAGTATACTCAAAGGATTAAAAGTAAGGTTTTCTTACGATTTTCGACGATTTTTCCGGTTTACGACGATTTTCGGCTTACAACGCATCGTCAGAACGGAACCCCCGTCGTAAACCGGGGACTACCTGTATCTTGCATTGGCAACATGGATGAAACTCGACCACAAATAAAATTGGAAAGTATTTTAACCCTTAAACGCCTGTTTGACGTTTTAAACGTCGTCCAAAATTGTCTGTCGAATGCCGAGTGGACGTTGCAAACGTCGACTGAAAATGCTTTTTTTAAATATTCGCGGAAAAATAATTATAGGCCTAGTTTGCGGAAGATTTCAAATCCCGCGCCTCGGCGGATGCTGGGAGTTCACGGATCCAGCTGTTGTTTTGTTTCTGAGCGTCACCCAGACGCGCATGCGCGAATTCCCCCCTTCTCGCATCAGAGAGCATCAGAGCAGCACCTTGCGGGAGCGATATTTTGACGCAGACGTGTTTTGTTGAACTTTTGCGAGTGTTAGCGTATTCGTGCTGCAACAGAACGTTTGCAGAGATGTCACAAAGGCGTCAGGACCGTGAAAGGCGCATACTGCCTGTCGGAAGTGAGCGTGTGAGGCGAGTTTTAGACTGGGATGCTGGAGAAGGACCCAACAACCAAAGTGACCCAGCTTCTCAGCGGCGTGTTGTTCGCCCACGTGTGACCTATGGCGACCAAGGACCACATCCGTTCCTTTACGACCCCTAGGAAGCATCGGGGTGTCCTGAGGGGCATCCGAAAACATTTGGGAGGCCTCCAACAGAAGGACTTAGACGAGTACTTGTCGGAGCTCGATCGAGAGCAGGTGGGAAGTCCTGATTTCGGTGGTAGCTGGTCATCTAGCGATGAGGACATCACGCCTGATGTCAGTGATGACGAGTATTTGCCCCCAATGTCCGTACGGGATCCACAGGAGGAAAGCGAACTAGAATTTAGTGGTTTTAGTGCTTATGAGGGAGAAAGTGAGATGGAGGAGGAGGAGGATGCCCCGATTGTGGCTGGTGGGGACGATACCAAAAGTGATGGCGAAAGTGAAGGAGACGGCCCAGCTGGGAGTGTGGGAGTGCGAAGACGTGCCGTGCGCTTATTTTGCGCAAACCCATAGAAGGTCACAACGTCGCGGCAGCTTGGGTGAAGGCCGTTCGTCCGAAAGTGATGAGGGGTGGTTGGAGGACCCCACCCCACCTAACATGCACCCATTCACGGCAGTACCTGGACTGACCGTCCCTGTGCCTCTCACTGCACTGGGGTTCATTCAGCTTTTCCTGACGCGGGAATTGCTGGAATTCCTGGTTGCGGAGATGGCAGATTACGCTCGGTACTGCCGTGAGGAATTGCAGACGACGTTGTCGCACCGCTGGCGGGGCTGCAACCTCACGGACATGGCGCATTTTTTGGGGCTCCACATATTCTTTGGAATGATGCCTGCTGCCGACGTCAGGCAATATTGGAGGTGGAATTTTTTTTTAAGTACGCCCAATGTGGGCGGCATTATGTCCCGTGATAGTTTCCTGGCGTTGGACAGGTATTTCAATGCCTTCAACCGATGGGCTATACCCGGAATAACCCCGACCGCCTCATCTTAGTCCGCCCAGTGTTGGAGTTCATTCGTGAACGGTGCCAGACTCTCGTGGTTCCTTCGAAGAACCTTTCTTTGGATGAGGGTATGATGCCATACAAAGGGCGTCTAAGTTTAAAAGTGTACAACCCGAAGAAGCCAAAGAAATATGGTGTAAAGTTATTTTTTATTACGGAAGCCAACACTGGATACGTCGTGGACTTCTTGGTGTATTCTGGGGTCTTCTCCACGCTGCGTGACACTGTCTTCGGTCTTGTGAATCGTTTCTGTAACCAGGGATACCACCTGTTTATGGATAATTATTATAACTCAGTATCCCTGGCCCAGGAACTGTATGAAGCAGGTGTGGACGTCAGTGGTACCCTTCGGTTGGTGCGTGGGGCCCCGAATGTCCTCAAGAGGTTTGCTAGCCACCCGCAACATCTTGCAAGAGGAGAGACAGAGTGGCGGCGGAAGGGAGATGTCTTCGTCATCTGTTGGAAGGGGGTCCGAGTCGTGCCCATGATTACGACGAGTCATGAGCCCATCCAAGAAGAGATCACCCAGCGGAAGAAGACACGCCGGCAGGGCCGAGTTACGTTTGAGGAGTTTCGTGTCCAGCGCCCTACTGTCATCGGACACTACAACAGGCATATGGGAGGAGTTGATCTCTTTGATCAACTCATCCAGTATTATCCCTTCGCCAGGAGAACCAGGAGGTGGACACAGAAGCTCCTCAAATACCTCCTTCAGTTGGCCCTCCAGAATGCCTACATCATTTACTGTGGGTATAATTCCGACGCTCGGAGGTTGACCCACATCCAGTTTCTTGAGGTGGCTGGGAAAGCCCTCATAAACTTTGATCCGGAGGAGTGGCCTTCCAACGGCGCCCCCTGCCCCGAGCTCCAGCTCTGCCCTGAGAGGAAAGGGCAGATGTCGCTAGGTACCCAGACCTCAGAATTCCTGATCCTGCCGACGCCCCCCCTGCTGCCGCCGACCTTGATGATGACGCCACCTCTGAAGATGCCGCCACCCCTCGAATTCCAGTGTCCCGTCAGGTAGCTGACCCTGTGTGTCGGCTGCAGCCAGGAGATCACACACTGGAGCTAATAGAAGGGGGCAAACAGAAACGGTGCCAGGTGTGCCATATGAATGGCAAAAGGAGAGACAGCCGATGCGTGTGTCGCACCTGCAAGGTAGCACTTTGCAGGTTAGAGGAGTGTAACCGCAAGTACCACAATGCGGTTATTTACTGGAGTGTGCCTGCCCGAGTGACACCGGAGGGCGCAGCGAGCCGCCGAAGGGCGGCCCACCAGCAGTAAGGGCGCGCGTCTCCCTCCTCCGCTTGTGCCCGGTCATGTCGGGAGAAAAAAATGCAAGACTCTTCAATGGAGGAGGGAGAAAACAAGAACAGCACGAAGAGTCAGGATTACGAGTGAGTATTCTGCATTGATTTTATTTTTAGTTTTATATTTACGAGTGAGTATTCTGCATTGAATTTATTTTTAGTTTTATATTTACGAGTGAGTATTCTGCATTGAATTTATTTTTAGTTTTATGTTTATTACAAGTTTTTATATATCTGTATTCATTGCTGTTTTGTATATTGTTTCGTTTTATGCAAAAACAAAGTTTTTCACAACCATTCCTTTTAGTTATGTTTTCGTAACAAAGTAAAAAACAATATAATTTATAATTTATATGAATGTGTTTATGTATGAATGTCTATATATATATATATAGTATATATATATATATATATATATATATATATATATATATATATATATATATATATATATATATATATTTTTTTTGGGTCTTTTTTTTTGGGTCTCTTTTAAGTAAAAAAATCTCATATTCTGGTAATATTCAATCCTTTACCTTCATTTTGCAACAAATGGAAAGTCTCTAGCACAATATTTAGAATTTTGGTGAATTTTAAAAAAAAAAAATTCCCTTTGCTCTCCTGTGGACTCCGCTGAAAATCCTGTCATTTCTTGCGTCAGCTTGTTAATTTTTTTTTCGCCCTTTCATGTTATTTGTTACATAAAGTGTTATACATCAAAATGTGCCCAATTTCATGTAGAATACAACAAAAAATAAATCATTCCTTTAGCTCTTCACAGTTTTTTAATATTTTCGCCGAAATCACGATAACTGACAAAATTTTAACGTTCGGTCAACTTTGACATTTTGAAATGATCGAAAAACGCATCCGTAAGCCATAATTATTACATTCGAGTAACAATCAATCACTTACCTTCATTTTGCAACAAACGGAAAGTCTCGAGCACAATATTTAGATTTTTGGTGAATTTTTGAAAAAATAATTTCCTCCGCTCATTGCGCATGGACTCCGCTGAAAATCATGTCATTTCTTGCGTCAGTTTGCCGTAATTTTTTTGCCGTTTCATATTATTCGTTACATAAAGTGTTGTACATCAAAATGTGCGCAATTTCATGTAGAATACAACCAAAAAATAAATAATTCCTTTAGCTCTTCACAGTTTTTTAATATTTACATCGAAATAACGATAAATAGCAAAAAATCAACCTTGGTCAACTTTTTAACTCGATTGAAATGGTTCAAAAATGCAATTGTAAGCTAAAAAAATTTACAGTCTGGTAATATTCAATCAATTTCCTTCATTTTGGCACAATTGGAAAGCCTCTAGCACAATATTTTGATTTTTGGTGAATTCCCAAAAAAAACTTTTTTACGTCCAGCGCTTTACGCTTAATTCATGCATCATTTTGTGATAATATTTTCTCTGTGTTGCTTTAATCGTTTTACAATCTTATATACCAAAATCATCGCAATTTAGTGTACAATACAACTAAAAAAATTAACTCATTAGCTTTAACCGTTTTTCCTTACAGCGATTTGTATACAATTATATAAGTTTTTTTTTTTATCGCTGTCATATATTCCAATATTTATATATGATAAAGATATTTTTTTCATTTCTGATGATTGCATACTAAACTTCAGGCTGTGAGAAAAAAAGGAGCCAAAAATGAACTCCTAATCTTGAAAACTAAGCGCTCTGTGATTTTTTTAAAAAAACTTTTTTTCCGGGGCGCTACTTCTCTCGGAGGCCGGCATTTAGGGAGACGTTTTTGAAAATAGGGCTTCGGCGTTAAAGGGTTAGTCAAAACTACTGGGTATGAAAGAGCACATATTACTGCTGTTTTCACGCCGATAAAAGATAAATACAAAAAACTCGTAGTATGATGATGAAATCAAGAGAAAATAGCGAACGGAATCTTGGTTTTTTTTTACACAGAACAAACATGTCCCCAAACGGCCAGCCTGCTAACATCATCTATTTATGAAAAAATAGCTAAATTAATTTCACAACGAGACATATTTAAGTTATATTTCGACTTAAAAACACTTCGTATAATGAAAAATATATATGTCCCTTATAAATAAAGTATCTAGAGATTCATTTACGCTAACTAGTAGCAAGAAATGCCCTCTGAACTGAGTTAAATGCGGCGAAGTAGAGACCATGTGATCAATTCCCAAACCAAAACATTTGATTGCTATGCTCGGAATTTATAATGCAAAAGCAATATAAGAATATTTACAATTGGATACAGTGTAGTAAAGCATAACTTTTTAAAAAATCCATGGAAAAGATGCACATTCGTTATTTTGATGTTTGTATAATACGGTGTTATTATGTGAAAATAGAATACAGTATACTGTAGGCTAGGCTACTGTATATGATATACAAAAGTGCAGGCTAGGCCTTGTTTGTTATTCAGTTTCTCTTTATACTGACTTATCTTGTCAATCTGCATTGAACCTGCAGAATTAGCTGACACTAATAATTACTATACCATATATGTATAAAGTATACTGTGTAGTGTAGGCTAGGGCTACCATTTATGTATAGATGGTACTGATTACCCTAGTGTAGGCTAGGCCATACTTGAGTTACGATTTTTTCAACAAACGATGGGTTTTATGGAATCTAACCCCATCGTAAGTAGGGGAATACCTGTACTGTAAATCTTTTTTCAACATAAAAAATGTTATACAGTAGTCACGAATTTGTAATTAGTAGGTACATGAAAATTCTACGTATAGCGGACATAAACATACATACCCTGCTATTCCCGTTGTCTTACATATTTTAGATATACTCAACGTACTACCTGTAGTACTACATATCATCCTAAAATACTTTATGTACGTAATATTTAAAAATCATCATACAACAAAACATTTAATAAAATGTATAGTATGTGCAGAATATCAATGTTAGTATACGTACATGCAATAGCACCTTGCATGTACCATAGCGGCAAATGACCCAGTATAATAAAGACCACCAAGAGAAAAGGCCTGTTCAATGTATTGTGACGTAAGCAACGGTAGGCTGAGTCGCTAGCACTGACTACATTCCAAGACGAAAGAAATGTAAACAAAATGTCACCAAAATAGACAATTTGTTGCTTGCCAGTTATGGTAATTAGTCAATTTACTAATTTTTTCGTCTACTCTAATTTGTGTACACCAAATAATATTAACTTGAAACACAGGTTAAGAGATTAATATAAGATACTGAACAAAAACAATTTATTTTCAGTTACAATATAGTATATACCGAAGAACAAACATGTTTATCATTGTATTGAAAAATGCTTAACATGGTGTTAACGTCAGATTACAAGACGTCAGTGCATTGGTTTACTCTGCAAGTGAAAATTGTTGATAACTGAATATCGGCAATTTTTGCTTATCGGCGCCTTTTTAGGTTTGTATCGGTGCCAATACACTGTTATCGGCGCCAAAATCGCCAATTTTCTTCATTAGACACGTGCCAAAAACCTGATCACCAATAACCAAGCCTACAAGTGGTGATAACTGGGAACTGCTGTAATATATATATATATATATATATATATATATATATATATATATATATATATATATATATATATATATATATATATATATATATATATATATATACACAGGTTTGACCATCACTAATCCGGGATCATTGGGACCTGGAGGGTGCCGGATTAGCCATTTTGTGGGATTAGCCATTTATTAGGCTAGAATACAGTACACGAAACCCAGTAGCCAAGCACCTCATCTTAGAATTAAAATATCCCATAAATCAGTACAAGTTGGTTAATAAAGAAAAGACAATTATCAAATATAGGTAGTGCTCGAGTTACGATAATTCGACTCACGATATTTCGAGTTTACGATGGGGTTAGCAATTAATACCAATATGAAAATATTTAGGAAATACTTTTAGATTTCATGCAGGCGCAGGCAGCGAGAGAGACCAACTTCTTTTCCTCAGTCTCTTTATTCCATGTGCTAGTTAAAAAAGTAAAAGAGAATGATAAAAGTATTATTAGTAATGTTATACTCTTGCGTAAATGCGTACAGCCATAAACAACCGAACGGGAAACTGTTGTTTTGCTAATAATCGTATCGGATATCAACTGTTTTGCTCGTATTTCAACCATCGTGCGGTAATACACAATTACTGTAGTTATGTTACAAATGATGTTAAGTACTGTACAATAGGACTGATATATTTTTTACACTATACCTTTACTCGCTTTGGAGAAAAGATTGGTAGGGAAATATACTGCTACAGTAACTTTAAGCTGCAAGTTGTAGCTGAAGCTGAGAAAACAGTGTTCAAGCTGCTAATGACTATAAAGTATCGTGCATTGGCAACATGGATGAAACTCGACTGTAAATAAAACTGGAGAGATGTATTTTAATCAGAACTACTGGGCATGAAAGAATACAAAATACTACTGTTTTTACGACGATAAAAGATAAATACGTAAAGCTCGTATTATGATTAAATCGAGAGAAAATAGCGAATGGAATCTTGATTTTTTTTTACACAAAACAAACATGACCCCCAAAACGGCCAGCTGCGATTCCTGCGAACGTCATATATTAAAAAAAAGCTAAATTAATTTCACAATGAGACGTATTTAAGTTATATTTCGACTTGAAAACACGTCGTATAACGAAAAATATCTTTGTCCCAAATAAATGAAGTATCCATAATCATTTACGCTGACTAGAAGCAAGAAAAGCGCGTTGAACTTAGTTAAATGTGGCGAAATAAACACTGCGATATTGATCACAATTTATAATACAAAAGCAATATGAGAATATACGCAATTGGAAACAATGTAGTAAAGCATAGCTTTTTAAAAGATCCATGAAAAAGATGCACATTCATTATGTTGATGTTTGTATAATACTGTTAATATGTGAATAGAGTTCAGTATAATGTAGGCTAGGCTACCAGTTTGTTGATGCAGCACATTCTGCCACCAAGTCAAAGCGGCCAGTGAGCGAGTTAGCGCAGCAACCCGGGAAATTTGAAAATTAGTGCGGAAACATTAAAAATTACTCTAGCCGAAATTTGTGCCGGATTACTGATTGTTCCGGACTACTGATTGCCGGATTAGTGGTGGTTAACCTGTGTATATATATATATATATATATATATATATATATATATATATATATATATATATACATACATACATACATATATATATATATATATATATATATATATATATATATATATATATTATATATATATATATATATATACCCATATATACATACATACATACATACATATATATATATATATATATATATATATATATATATATATATATATATATATATATATATATATATATATATACATATATATATATATATATATATACATATATATATATATATATATATATATATATATATATATATATATATATATATATATATATATATACATATATATATAGTGAACCCCAGTATTCGTGGGGATGTTCCAGACCCCCGCGAATAGGTCAAACCATGAGAATGCTTATAACGCCCTCTAAAAACGTAAATTTTTATACCTGTCTACCATGAAGGGTCAAACACCAAATTATGCCTAAAAATACCAGCCTACATCAAATGTACATTAAACTATTACCTTATTACTGTATTAATCTTTGAAATGATACTATTAATATAATTTCCAAGCCATCTTAAACATTTTATCATTACATTTATATGTACGTACTGCATGGCTTACAGCTGTAGGTGAAAATAATCCAGTCCCCTACGTATTCAGCCACACACATTTTCTTTCATACAGTTATAAGCCGTCCCGTTTTCTTTTCGGGGGAACCATTGGTATTTACGTATACTGTATGTAATTCACAAAAAGAGAGACAAAAAAAAAGTAGGCACATTTTTAAAATTTTAATACTACGTGTATTTGTACCTGTCTACCATGAAAGGTCAAACACCAAAGTACTGTATGCCTAAAAATACCAGCCTACATCAAATATACATTAAACTATTACCTTATTAATGTATTAATCTTTGAAATGATACTATTAATATAATTTCCAAGCCATCTTAAACATTTTGCCGTTGCATTTATACGTACGTACTGTATGGCTCACATCTGTAGGTGAAAATAATCCAGTCCCCCTACGTATTCAGCCACGCACATTTTCTTTCTTACAGTTACAAGCCGTCCCGTTTTCTTTTCGGGGGGAACATTGGTATTTACGTATACGTAATTCACAAAAAGAGAGAGACAAAAAATAAATAAAATTTATGCACATTTTAAAAAATTTAATACTACTTATATATTAAGATTACTACATATGTTGTGGGGGTATTTCATCAGAAATTCCCTCTGTGTTTGGTTATAAGGACTGTGTTTGGAACTCAGTTAGAGTTTGGTTTGTGACATCCTCACTTTCTTCATGGCTGTGTAACAAGACTGTTTTTGGAAGATCAGACCAATATTCTGCAGGATTTCAGACAAACTCCATAGTGGTTTTTCTTGTATTTCGTATAAAAGACTTTATACAAACGGAATACAAATGGTCTGCACAGGATGATCCCCATGTCGATCTAATATCTAAGCTTTCACACTTTTACACAGCAAGACTAAGATTCACACACACGAACAAACATATGACCTTGTTCCAAGGACTTCCCACGTCTACGTGACTCTTGCCTCCAGCTCTGATCAAAAAGAGAACGCTGAGTCTATGCAAACGCATGCGAATGTATAATGACGCACTGTCTTTAAACACTACACAAGTACTAACTGATGACGTTTGCGTCTAGGCAGGTCAACTGGGGTTTCGCAATAGCATACCTTTCATGTGCAAGAGAGGTATATATATTCTAGATTTACTAAGAATCTATATTTGCTGTATTTTGTCATAAATGAAATATGACATTTGCTTGGCCACGTAAAACACAATAGGAACGAAATCATCAATACAGGCATTCACTAGCTAAGCATAAATTCTCAGAAAGCAAAAGAAAATATATGCTTCCAAAAAACATTATACTCATATTGTGAATGAAGATACATAGTAAATACTGAAAACAGCAAATACTGAAATATGTTTCACATTTGTGAACACAAGGTTTACTAAAATGTAGCAAAGTGATAAAATACTAAGTTATATAACTCCAATATTGATTATACTGATAATGCTAATGATTAACATATAAATCATATATAGATAATGCAATCCGGATAAATCAAATAAAATAATGCAATTCGTATACGAAGTAAAAACATTTTTGCATAGATTATATGAATACACTCGCAATGATGGAGATTGAAATCAATGCCTAAAAAATGTATCCAAAAAGTAATAACCATATGGTAAGTTTATATAAACAAACAGTTATCCTGATAGATTAATCAGTATGGACAACCAAATTACTAAATGCAAAATGTTGAATGAACAACATGCTACTACACGCAACTGGTGCATACATATGTAGTATAGGTTATTAAAGAAATAAATGTAGCCATTAAATAAGAGTATGGATATGTTGACACCAGAAATGTTCAGCTCTTCCTCACATTCATTACCACCAACACAGAACCTTTTCAGTCTTTCTCTGTGTAGTCGAGTTTTAATGAAAAAATGGCCAGTAATTCCATTATCGAACTCGGAACACCCAATTACTTAAACCCAACGGGGACCTACGAAGATCAGCAGATTTCGCAATGGTCTCCTTCATTTCTCGTGTTTTCTTCCAAAACATTACGCTGACGATTACGCCTACGGCTCCCAGCAACATACCAACGGCAATTAATGTGTAGAGGAGAAGAAAATCATGGTGATCAGAAGAATGGCTCGCAGGAGACAGCAAGTCTAATGATGCAATAGCGTTTTCGACGGGCCTACTGTAGGGAATTGTTAGACCTTGCAGCCTAGTGTTTCCCCACAATGTGTTGTTGAAGAAATTACGCCCACGGATGATTGTGAACACAGCTCGGATGAATAGTGACGACGCTGTTGCAATGCAGCCATCATTAACAACGAACATGTGACCTGATGTCCTAGTACCATCTGGGCAAGTGACGATGTATGGTTCTGCAGAGAAGACGAATGACGTGCCATTCACGAGCCTGTGACGAAACTGATTGTCATGATACCTTACTAAACCAGCCAAACAGTGTTCACGTGTATGGGGAGAGGTTCTGTTAAGTACTAAGTCCAATTCGCATGAATCCAAGGACGTATCAGATACATTCAAGAACTCAAACAAATCGATCCTGCACACTACATTATTCATAACATCATAGCAATCATTTAACAGTGCTTGGTCTCGGACTACCGTAAAAGCTTCCTTATTGGCGGAAACCAATACTAGAGCTGACAGATTATTAATAATAGGTGTTGAGACGTTAGATACATACGTGGGAAAAGGCGAAATTTTATACGCTTTCCACGCGTCTGATTGGTTAAAAGGAATGTCGATTACGATCTTATCAAGGTCAACTTTAACTGTGATCAAGCTGTAATAAAATTCAACTTTATGGAAATCTACTACTGGAACATAGCGCATTTTATCATGAGCAGTATTGATAATCTGAGTAAGATCTTTAATCGGTAACAAATGAGGAGACAACACGCCTTTAGCAGCAAGTGTTATAGCTTCCACGTAATCTTTTGATTTTTCGATAAAGCTTGAAACTCTCAAGTATACATGATTAATTTTAGCATGATAATACATCAAAGGTGCTAACAAAACTTGAGTGTCAGGAACCTGATTGAAACGTCGTGACTGTTAATTTACTTTACTGATTACGCTGTTCAAAGCTTGAATTTGTTTGTTTAGTTCTCCTGCTAATACCTCTTGTTGATGTTCCAGATTTTCGATTTTAACCCCGTGATCGCGAAGTTTCAAACGATTTGAAATCCCTAACCCAAGACCAGCTACGGAACCAACCAAATTTAATGCCGCTAGAACAAGTGGGTTACGCCTTTCTGTAACGTCATGAGGTATTGACCACATTAGCAAATCACGAGCCAAGATTTCAGCTTCGCATGTTTTATTCCTTAATTCCCAGAAAAGCATATTAATTGTGTCACTGACTTGATTAGGCGACGTTGAATCACTGCTAGCTAAGAATGATTTATGCAAGTCTGCAAGGGATTGAGCAAAAAGAGTCAATTCTGATTTCAAAGTTATTACTTCATTTTCGCTAGTAAAAATGGCGTTCATATTGACTTCTAAAACTATGTTACTGCCAGTTAGAAAGAAATTATTCATTTCCTCTACTATAGAACCATGATGTAAAGTTATTTCAGAACCCTTCCCAGGTACGATAAACATTGACAGGAATAGTGCATGGTATAATTTGACAAGCTTCATGTTGGAGCCTGCAAAAAAAAATATAACTTGTAAACAATGTAAAAAAAACATCGCATCATTCAAATGATGTAAAAATTCACACAATAATTAACTTTTTCATAACAAACCATTGTCTTAAGCTCTCACATGAGAGAGAGATACTGTTCGAACATCCGTTGGATTGGACTGATTCTGAATTTTAAGTTGGTTACCTATTAAAACTTCTATAACTATGAAAGGACCTTCAAATTTAGGCAATAATTTCCAATTTAGCCCTTTTCTAACATAGACCTGTACATATACTATATCTCCTTCTTGGTAAGGCTTTGTGACCTTAGCTTTTTTATCATGTGCATTCTTCATTAACACTTGAGCCTGTAAGAGGTTTTGATAAAGTGTTTGAAATCTACTCCGGCTAACATCTATTATATCCTTCAATGGATCTGATAAATTAGTTGTTGGGGTCAAGATATGAAAAGGTGACCTAGCAGGTATCCCGTAAACAGCTTCATGGGGAGACATACGGATTGAAGTATGATAATTGTTATTTAGGGTACTGGACAGTGGGTATTGCAATATCCCAGTTTGGGTCCATACCGCCTATGTTTACATGCAGTATGTCTAGCACCTTTCTATTAACCCGTTCTACCAAACCATTAGATTCAGGATGGTAGATCATCGTATTGATTTTCTTTATTTGCAGAATTTCGCACAATGAGTTAAGGAAGTGATTATTGAATTCTCCACCTGAGTCAGAGATTATTATATTTGGAATTCCATGTCTGCATATATAGCACTCGTAAAACTTCCTAGCACACTCAATGGCTGTTTTACTTTTTAGTGGTATTAGTTCAGTATACTAGAATTGTGTAAGGGTGTCTATTATAGCCAAGAGGTTTTTATTCCCCGGTCTGTCTTGTAAAACCTGTCAATAAATCAAGGTGTACCCTTTCAAAAGGTTTGCTAGGCACGAGATAAGTTCCGAGACCTACAGGATTCTTAGTATGGCCCTTGTGACGGAAACATATATCACAGTTTTTAATATATGTCCTAATATCTTTTAACATAGTAGACCAGTAAAATAATGACTTGGCCTTTTGAGAGGTTATTTTGAACCCAGGATGACCATGCAGAGGATGGTTGTGAAGCCATTTCAGAACGATTGGGATTAAAGTGATAGGTACAACCACCTGGTCGTTAGTTAACTGTGTTGAACTCCTGGTTTCTCTAGCCACGGATCGGCATAGAATGTTATCCTTAATCAAGAAATATTGATTAGTATATTTCACATATTCCTTATCATCTGGATTCCTATTTAATGCATCTATTATTGCTCTTAATTTCTGATCTTTCATTTGTTCTTGTCGTACTGAATCTAGATTCCACTCTATATCTGTAATATTCTCTGTTGTTTGGGCTAAAGATTGACCATTTTTTATAGCAATTTTCATAGCTTGTGAAGGAATTGGAATGTCTTCTAGATCAACGAAAGGTATTGAGTGAGTTGGTACTGGGTTTGAGATAGCGCATCTGCGATTACGTTTGCTTTACCGGGTAAGTATCCAATTTTAGCTCCGAAGTCCTGGATAATCATGTGCCACCGAGTTCTTTTAGGACTATGATTGAAACCTTTAAAAAAGTCAGTAAGGGGCTTATGATCAGTTAGAACCTTGACACTATACCCATAGATTATATATTTAAAATGTACCAACGAGTTAGCTATCGCTAAGCATTCTTTATCTATTACTGCATATTTCTTCTCTGACATTTTTAGCTTGCGAGAGAGTAAAAAAGGTATTGAAGCAATGGGAAAAAACTTGTTGTCATGCCACTGGAGTAACACACCTCCTACTCCTTGATCTGATGCGTCGGTTGCAATAATAAACTCTTTAGTAAAATCGGGAAACTTTAAAATAGGAGCAGAACTGATTTTTTCTTTCAAGGTATCAAAAGCAATTTGATGTTGGGATTCCCATTTAAAAGTTACGTCCTTCCTTAAGAGATCAGTTAAAGGAGCTGCTATTACTGAATAATCTCGGATAAACCGACGATAATAACCCGAAACCCCGAGAAATTGCTGTATGGCTTTAACATTAGTAGGAACGGGAAATTTACTAATAGCAGAGATTTTATCATGGACTACTTTAAGACCTTGCCGAGATACCATTAAACCCAAATAGACTAATTGTCTTTAAAAACTCACATTTAGAAATTTTTACTTTTAAATGATGTTCTCTTAACCTTTGAAGGACTATTTCTAGTTTACTTAAATGCTCCTCCAAGGTGTTGGAAAATATGACTAAATCATCCATATAAGCATGGAGATATTCCCTAGTAAATCTCCGAACACTATATTGATCATTCTAGTGAATGTAATAGGAGCACAACGTAGCCCAAATGGCATACGTAGGAATTCATAGTGACCCCGAGCTGTACTAAAAGCAGTGTACTGGGTACTATCCTTAGCTAAGGGTATCTGGTGAAAGCCTTTAAGTAAGTCCAAGGAAGTAAAAAATTTATTCTGTCCTAATAGAGACAAAATATCATCTGTGCAAGGTACTGGGAAACGATCAGGGATAGTTTGGTCGTTAAGCTTGCGAAAGTCAACACAAATCCTCCAGGTTTTATCCTTTTTTGGTACTACTATCAAGGGAAAATTATAAGGGCTGTTAGATTTCTTAATAACCCCCTCTTTTAACATTTTATCTACCTCAACATTGATTTCATTCAGAAATTTGGCCGGTAGACGGTATGAAGGTACATAAATGACCTGGTTCTTATCCTTTAAACGAATTTGATGTTCGATGACTTCCGTTTTGCCTAAAGCTCCAGTACTAGTAGAAAAAACATCACTATATTTGGATAAAAGTTCAAAAAATTTCTTGCTTATATCCCTATCTAAGATGTCTGCTTCGATTTTGCCTTTAATTACCTTTTAAAAGAGATTCGTCTGTTGCTGATTCAGTGGAGTTAATTTCAGCAACTGTAAGGATTCGATGTTTATATGCTTCGATATTGACAATATGTTGATTTTCATGTATTGTTAAAGCAGCATTTAAGTGATTAAAAACTTCAATGTTAACCCGATGATCAGAATTTACTGTGTACAGTATAATGCTTGCGTGACTGAAAGCCCATTGATTTTTAAAGTATCAGGAAGAATTAAAACCTCTGAGCCTGGCAATTTTCTTTTAACCTTGACCGTGAGATATGATGGCTTGTTTGGCTCAATGGTTTGTGCAAATGCAGCAAGGACGGGTGCCTGAGAGTTATGTTGGGTTTCTATGACAATATCATCGCTTATGAGACAAGTGACTGGCTCTTCGATATACGTTATCTTCTTACTCTCTGTCTCCTTTTGATCCAAAACGGATTTCAATGTGTGTGAAGACCGATAGAATTTCCCTTTTATAAACACTCCGTGTTTTGTGGGTGTCAAAATTACGTTATGTAATGACATTGATGGATAACCCATAATAACTACTGGGTACATATTAATATTGCCAATAATGATAAAGGTATCCGTGAAAGTACGTTGCCCCAACCTGTATTGTATTTGAGATGTACCAGTTACATCTAATTCGTTATTGCCTATTCCTGACAAACGAACATTGAGCGTTCGATGGGAAATCTTGAAAATAAAAGGTGATGGGTACGTAAATCCATTATATTATGTGGACTACCTGAATCAAAAACAAGGTGAAATGCTTGTGTTCTAAGCTAACTGCATGCAAAGTGGGTCTAACTTCTTCTGAGCCAATAATAGCGTGTATTTTGCAAAAATCTACGGACCGTGCTCTGCATGTTTGGGAGACTACCTCGATTTCTGGAAAATTCTTGTCTTCACACATATCTTGGAGAACATTAAACTTATTATCTGATTCAAAAGTGATGATAACCCAATATCACTCTCCTCCCCTTTAAGCTGGCTACGTGGTGTTTGTCTGCCCGCCGGCATTTGGAAAATTCACTGACGCCTGGTTGTTTGGAACTGCTGAGCCTGAAGTTGACTTTCCCGAGGAACGATTTGAATGTACCTGCTTCTGACCTGCATTACTGATCTGCTTGTATTGTTTGTCCTTTCCCCCATGGTATTGTTGCCTTCTAGCGTCATTACCAGTACTTTGAATGCTTGTGTTACTGTTTGGATTCTTTTTTCTTGCATTGCACTGACTATACTTATGATTTGAACTGTTATGGATTGAACAATAGCGTGATCTACACTCATTTATCATGTGTCTTGGATGCTTGCAATTAAAGCAAATGACTGCTGACGGATTATTAGTGACTAAGTTAACCTGTTACGGTGATGTAGATGCATGATTTTTGTTTTCTTGCTTTGTAAAAGCCTGAACTAGAGAAGGATCGAGATCTGTACACTTGGACAAGTGTTTCCGAATTTGTCTATAGATATCTAATTCTGAGCTATCTAATGTTAACTTCTCATCAAAACACTTAACCAAAGGTTCAGGTAACATCGCTGTTATAAGTGTTAAATAAAACAATCTGCAGAGAGATTTGGAACTGAGATGCTTATTACAGTTGACCCAACTTGAGCCGTTAACCTGTCTGCGATACTCCTCAAGACGATCTCCTATCAGAGCTGCTCTATCCACTATACTAAGATTAGTCATAAATGCGACTTTTATGATGTTGCGTAAAGCAAGAACTTCAATCAATGCATCCTCACTCCCATAAATGGAACGCAGATTGGTTTTGAAATCATCCCAAGTGACTGTTTCCTTAAAAGAAATTCCCTGTAAGTACGCACCTGCGTCTCCTTTAGCATAATCTATGAAACTCTTTGCCTCTTGCAATTGTAAAGACGGATCAGTAATGGATTTTGCCGTGAGGTGTACGTCTACAGACGAAATCCAAGACTCGACACCCTGTGGCAAAAAACCATTGACACGACCTGCGAATGGTACAATTGCCGATCTAGCATTAACTACCGTAACTACAGGATTGTGTGGGGAAGCTGGGTTGGTGGGGTCGCTCCCACCTGGGGTTGGAGGAGACATTTTCCTATTAAGTTTCCTAGCCGCACGCCTACTCTCTAAGTGATCTTGAAACCTATATGAATAAACACGGGCGCTATGTAACCTCATAAATCTATACCAGGAACGCAAATAAATAACAACCGAGATTCATATAACTGCTAAAAAATAACATCACTTATGAAAAATACATCATAAAATACAATATCGATAAGTAATAAATGCACTTTCCTGAAAAAGAACAGAGTTAACAACGTGTCAAGCGTAAAAAATAAAAGAACACAAAAGTATGAAAAAAAAAATGAGGTATCAGGAACCGCTACGTCTGCAAGGCAAAGGTATTAATCTACGGCGCTGCTCACCTTATATCAGCAACCTGCCACTCGAGACCCGAACACTGTAAATGAATTTACCAACTGTTATAAATAATGGCTGTACTTAGCTTTTTATTGGATTCTGGTAAGTAGGTCGACGAAGTTCCTCTGCCGTCCGACTTCCGTCTGGCCAGATACACGTCATCGAAGGGATGTTATTGTGGATGTTGAACTTCCTATGTTGATGAATGTTGATTGCAGAAACCCTCAAGGAACATCGTGGAGTGTTGATGTGCAATGTTGCGGCGTTTGAGACGTGTTGCGTAGATTTGTGTAGATTTCTCTCTCTCTCTCTCTCTGCCGTGCATTGGGGAAGATGTGTTGTGAAGGTCAGATGTTTTCCTCGCTTTTTCGTTGTTGATTGTTTTCCTTCCTCTTCCAAGACGTTTTTATGCACCGAATCGTCCGTCCGACTGTGACCATGTCGTTTATGAAGATGACAACTGTCTATGGTTGTTTAGGCATCTCGCCGTATCGGAGCTTCCGTTCCACAAATGTAGACGCAATGTAGAGACGCTGCCAGAAATCTCTCGTGTAGCCGCCAAAATTGTCATAGTGGCGTTGCCAGAGATGTCGAATGTTGCTTGTAGCTGTCGCTGTAGCTTGTAGCTTGTAGCTGTTAGTGGCGCTGCCCGAAAGCTCTTGTTGCGCTGCCACCACTGTTGTGACCGCTGCCACCACTGTTGTGGGGGTATTTCATCAGAAATTCCCTCTGTGTTTGGTTATAAGGACTGTGTTTGGAACTCAGTCAGAGTTTGGTTTGTGACATCTTCACTTTCTTCATGGCTGTGTAACAAGACTGTTTTTGGAAGATCAGACCAATATTCTGCAGGATTTCAGACAAACTCCATAGTGGTTTTTCTTGTATTTTGTATGAAAGACTTTATACAAAAGGAATACAAATGGTCTGCACAGGATGATCTCCCATGTCGATCTAATATCTAAGCTTTCACACTTTTACACAGCAAGACTAAGATTCACACACACGAACAAACATATGACCTCGTTCCAAGGACTTCCCACGTCTACGTGACTCTTGCCTCCAGCTCTGATCAAAAAGAGAACGCTGAGTCTATGCAAACGCATGCGAATGTATGATGACGCACTGTCTTTAAACACTACACAAGTACTAACTGATGACGTGTGCGTCTAGGCAGATCAACTGGGGTTTCGCAATAGCATACCTTTCATGTGCAAGAGAGGTATATATATTCTAGATTTACTAAGAATCTATATTTGCTGTATTTTGTCATAAATGAAATATGACACATACGTAAATCATACGGGTACTCACCAACGACGAATGTTGATTAAAGATGATGATGATGAATTAGCTGTGCAGTGCGATGAATGACGATGAAGATATGACTGCACAGCAAAGCAGAGGAGTTACAACTCATCTGAGGGTGCCTCTTCACCTTCAGGAGGCTCTTCGGGAGGCACTTCTTCAGTTGACTTGGGAGGCACAGGTGGTTCCGGGGGAGGACTTCTTCAGGCGGTTGGGGAGGCACTTCTTCAGGCGATTCGAGGAGGCACTTGAGAGGCACTACTTCCGGCGATTGGGAAGGCACGTCTTCAGGGCGAGAGGCACTACTCGGGTGATTTGGGAGGCTTTTGAGGGTCTTTTGGAGGGCCTTCTTCGTCCGTTTGATGAACATGGTGATAGGCAGCTGCTGTCGCTGCTTTTTCATGGTGGTGAGGGTTTGATTATAGGGCTCCCATGCTGAATCAAGTATGTTGGAAAACTTTAGGGGGCGTTCCATAAAAGGATCCCACGTTGAAACATACTCCTGCGTATCCTTAATCATCCTCTTAATGTGGGACAGACATTCCAAAGTCAGGCCGCTCTCCTCTTCCTCCTGCTCCTCCCCTGAACCTGGCGTATCTTCTTCCTCACTGGCAGACTTCGTCAGCTCTTCCAAATCCTGGTCCGTCAGGGGGTCAGAGTGAGCATCAATAAGGGTGCCGATTTCATCCTCGGTGATGTCCTCAAAGCCTTCCCCACCTAGAATCCTCACCAACTGGACAGCCTTATTAATGGCCAAATGTTGAATTTCTTCAGGAGAGAAGCCCCTGTAATCATGAACACACTCCGGCCACAACTTGTTCCAACATGCGTTCAGGGTTTCCTTCTTCATGTCATTCAGTGATCGGCTGATGATGGTCAGACATGTGGCAATCGTGAATTTACGCCAATGTTCTTTTAGCGTAAATTCACTGTCACTGTCCATTGCATGTACAAGGTGCTGGAGGGAGTTCCCGGTATAGAGTGCCTTGAAGGCACGGATCACGCCCTGGTCCATAGGCTGGAGGAGAGAGGTGGTGTTGGGAGGGAGGAACTCAAACTGGGCTCCCTTGTAAGAAAGATCAAGAGGGTGGCCACCAGCATTATCCATAATCAGCAACACCTTGAACTCCATGGCCAAGTCATTCAAGTATTGCCTAACTTGAGGGATGAAGCTCTGACGGAACCAGTACTCTGTGAGGACTTTGGTGATCCAGGCCTTAGGGTTATGCATCCAGAACACAGGAAGCAATGCCTTGTTCTTATTCTTGAGGGTCCTGGTGTTTGCAGCCTTGTAAATGAGGCCTGGTTTAAGCATGAAACCAGCTGCATTCCCACACATGATGAGGGTAACCCTATCCTTCTGGGCCTTGAATCTGGAGGCTTTAGCTTCGTCCTTCATAAGGTATGTCCGGGAAGGTATCTTCTTCCAGAACAGGCCAGTCTCATCCACATTGAACACCTGTTCTGGATGGTAGCCCTTCTCTTCGATGATCTTCTTGAAGGTCTCCGGATATTTTGCCGCTGCTTCAATGTCTGCAGATGCTGATTCCCCATGCAGAGTAACAGACTTTAGGTGGAACTGCTTTTGAAATCGGTGGAACCACCCCTTGCTGGCCTGGAAACCTTGAGGCGCTGATGATGGTCCTGCTTGGGGCTCTTCCCCCTCTTCTTCTTCTGCTGGTTCATCAAAGCCTAAAAATTCTAATTCGCCTTCTTCAACGCCTTCCTCTGCCTGTACTACGTTGTCGCCTTTCTTAGCAGTTGATAACTGCTGGTAGAGTTGTCGCGCTTTCTCGCAAATGATGTTGGAGTTGAGGGGCACGTTTTTCTTCCGGCAGTCCTTTATCCAGATTGCCAGAGCAGATTCCATTTTCACGATTGTTTTATCCCGCACTGTTGCAACTGTCTTTACACTACCGAAGTAGCTCATACTCACAGACTTGCGTATCTCGGCCTCTTTCTTCTTGATATATCTCACTGTGCTCTCATTAACACTGAAATGGCGGCCAACCGCGGCAAAACTTTTGCCCTCTTTTAACGTGTCAAGAAGTTTCACCTTTTCCTCGAGTTTCATAACAGTCTTCTTTCTTTTAGACTCTTTGCCAGAAGTCTTTGAAGGAGCAGGGCATTTTTTAGGAGGCATTTTAGGGCCGAATACCGCTGATGCACAAAGATAAAAACTCACAACGGACAGACGCACAGTTTCACACGGTAAGATGCTGCGAACTATACGCACAATCTGAGGAGGATGCCGTGGAGCGGTCTCCCAGAATTCTGTGTTCGCAAATTGGTTGTAAATGGTCAGCCAATCAGCGCCAAGTGAACAGCCAATCAGCGCCAAGGAAAATGAATGGTGCTTCTGGATTGGCTGCTTTGCAGATGACAGCCAATAGTGTGTCGAATATCACTGGTCCTGGGTACACAGCGTCCAGCATCGCGATTTCTTTATATTTGCAGAGAGGTGGCTTGGGTGAAGCACTTTTAAGAAAAACAAATATGTTATTGAAATTTTGCTGTGTTTACGTTAATATATTACAGTACTGTAGTATTTGAAAATTAGTAAATTGTTTTTCAACTTGCAAAATGTACTTACGGTAGTCATTAATATATATACTTAGTACATACATGAAAATGCTACGTACCGCAGATGTAAACATACGTACCCTGCAGTATTCCTGTTGTCTTACGTATTTTAGATATACTCTACGTACTACCTGTAGTACTGTACTGTACTATGTATCATCCTAAAACACTTTTTGTATGTAATATTTAAAAATCATCCTACAGCAAAACATTTTATAAAATGTACGTACTGTATGCGCAGAAGATCAGTGTTAGTATATGTACGCACAACCAGTAGTACCATACATATACCGTAGCGGCAAATTATCGGCAAATGACCCCATATAACCCGTTTTATTGCTATCTCACGTTTGTGTGTTTTGCATGTACAGTACTATGGCCTAAAAATATTTTTTGAAATTGTGCCTTAAGATATCCTCTGAATGCTCTGCTTCTTCTAAGGCCTCTGGCCAATAATCTACAATTACTGTAATGACTGATGAGAAGAAAGTACTGTAGACATGATTGTTTTGTTAAGAGAAGGCAAAAGTCACAGAGAAGTAGCAGCCCATTACAGCATGACATTAATTGCGGTCGCCTGCATTGAGCATGAACAAGGTAAAATACTCATGCAGCCCTACTGTACCACCTTCATTGCCATGTTCAAATACCTTAACATGACAGCACCTCCTGTCATTCATCGTACTGCACAGCTAATTCATCATCATCATCATCTACAGCATTCTGAAATCAACATTCATCACCGGTTACTACCCGGATGATTTAACTTTATTATTTATTATTTTTAAGGCACCCAGTGTAGTATTACATAATATTATTATTTAATTTCTATTACTATTATGTATACAAGTCTGTAGTACAGTATTATTATTGATTTACATGATTAATGTTATTATACAATAAATATGAAAATACAGAATATTGCTATACAAAAAAGACAAAAAATCTGTATCCGCGAATATGGAGTTTCCTGCAAATATTTTTATAGGTATGTTCCATAGAAAAACCCGCGAATATGTGAGTTTCGTGCAAAATTTTTTTTAGATAAGTTCCATAGAAAAACTCGCGAATGGGTGAGTCTGCGAACCTTGAGAATGCGAATATGGTGGGTTCACTGTATATATATATATATATATATATATATATATATATATATATATATATATATATACACACAGGCAGTCCCTGGTTTACAACGGGGTTCCGTTTTACGGTGCATCATAAAGTGAAAAATCGTCGAAAATCATCAAAAATCATAAGAAAACCTTACTTTTAATGCTTTGGATGTATTGAAAATGATGTAAACTGTTCTGCCGTTTTGGAGCCATATATCTTCCGTTGGATCGGCGTATGACACGTCGTAACCCCGCAACATGCGTCATAAACCGGGAAATAATTTCTGATGAATATTTCTGAAAAGCATCGTAACCTCAGAATATCGTAAGCCGGACCACGTCATAAATGGACCTTTCGTAAACACCAGGGACTGCTGTGTGTGTGTGTGTATATATATATATATATATATATATATATATATATATATATATATATATATATATATATATAATTGATATACAGTGATAAAGATCGCCACATCGCAATAGTTTCAACTTTGCAGCTTCACTGCATCGTGGATTTTTCAGAAATATTGAAAAATTCAAATTAAAAAGTACCGTCATATCGGCAGCCATAGGAAAACAGCGATGTTTCATCATGTTACGCGAGAAGAACGACTTTTTTACATAGAGTGACTGCGCAAGGACTGAAAGCTTAAGTAATATACCCACAGGCACTCGGACAAGGCACGTGATTGGTACACAAGAGAATATCTTATCGCTGTTGATGTTTCATCTTTAATCACTGTAAAATAATTAATATCCGAATTTAATACGTAAGCAACTCAAGGATACTGTATACTCTCTCATCCCCAGCTTGTCAAGTCAAGACTTAGTCTCGTCCCAAGCTACTGTGCTGTACATACCAGTTCTCTCTCTCTCTCTCTCTCTCTCTCTCTCTCTCTCTCTCTCTCTCTCTCTCTCTCTCTCTCTCTCTCTCTCTCTCTCAATCTCAATGAAATATGAATTACTGTATCATAAACTTTTATATACAAAATTAAAAATAATTTCATTAATAAATTTGTTTCTTTTAGCAACTAAAAAATTATTTTCCTAATTCTTTCCAGTAGTAGTAGTGAGCAGCTTCAGTCAGCTGATTCTCAGAACGTAAACATTACAAATATGGGACGATCCTTTTTTTTTTATGCATATTACGGTGATAACAGATCAAAATAGTGATACAGTGTTTAAGTGCATAGGAAGTGTTTATAACAGTATGGGAAAGGCTAATAGTGTGGGAAAGGTTTATAAGACTGTGGGGCGGGTTTATAAAGCCTTTAAATATATATGTATATAGTAAATAATGAAATAAATACAAGGTCGCTACTTCATTAAATAAATAAATATGCTGTTAGCAGCTAATGAATTTCAGTTATCATGACGGCTGGTCTTGGAACCTATCTCCATGATAAACGAGGTGTCACTGCCTATATATATATATATATATATATATATATATATATATATTATATATATATATATATATATATATATATATATATATATATATATACACACACACACACACACACACACACATGATACGAAAAGGCAGTCCCCGGTTATTGGCACTGGCGCAGATTTTCGGTTTCTGAGGGTGTATTGATGATAACAGAAATCGACGATTTGGCGCCGAAAATTGGTTATTAGACATTGAAATAAAGATTTTAACCAAAAGGTTAATTAAACGCCACTTGTTAGGTTTGTCTGTTTGAGTGGAAAAATACAAAAAATCAACCTTGTCATCGTTTTGATACCGAAATGGTCGAAAAACGCAATTTTGGCGGATTCTAGTAAATTTCAATCGATTTTCATTTTGCAACAATTTTCAGAAGTCTCTAGACAATATTTTGATTTAGGATTTTTGAAAAAACCGGATCGCTGTTAACATTTTGTCGTAATTTTTGCCTGTTCCATTAACCCTACATAACGTTTTATATATTGGCAATTTCATGTATCAATACAGCAAAATACAACAACCAAAATTGTCTGTTGTTTGGAAATATTTTCATATAAACCAGATAACTGAGAAAAATTTCAACGTCTTACGATCAAAATATTTCATTTACCTTCAGTCAACCAATTGGAAGTCTCTAGCACAATATTTCGATTTATGGTTGAAAAACGCAATTGTCAAGCTAAAATTCTTTACATTCTAGTAATATTCAATCATATTACCTTCATTTTGCAACAAATTGAAGTCTCTAGCAACAATATTTCGATTTATGTTTTGAAAATTTTTAAAAAAACTGCCTTTTTCAACTTTAACGACCGAAATGGTAAAAACGTAATTATAAGCTAAAAATTTCTATAAATTCTTTCTATCATTTTTTGTCTAGACAATATTTCGATTTATGGGTTTTTGCACTGTTCTATATTAGCGGTTACATAAAGTTTTATATATGAAAATGTGTTTGCAATTTCATGTACAATACAGCAAAATACAACCAATTTCATGTACAGTACAACAGAAAATAGCTCATGGTTGTAGCTTTTATCAGTTTTGAAATTTGGAAATATTTTCATATAAACCACGATCGGTCAACTTTAAAACCAAAATTTCAACCTCTCTTACATCTAGTAATATTCAATCATTTACCTTCATTTTGCAACCAATTGAAGTCTCTAGCACAATATTTCGATTTATGGTGAATTTTTGAAAAAACATTTTCCTTTTTTTACGTCCGAACATCTCAGAAATTCTTTCGTCACGTTTTCGTAATGTTTGCACTGTTTTATATGGGTCGTTACATAAAGTTTTATATATGGAAATGTGTGCAATTTCATGTAGAATACAACAGAAAATAACTCATGGTTGTAGCTTTTATCAGTTTTGAAATATTTTCATATAAATCACGATAACTGAAAAATTTCAAGCTTTCGGTCAACTTTAACTCGACCGAAATGGTAAAAAATGCAATTATAATATTAAAACTCTTACATTCTAGTAATATTCAATCATGTCGATTTATGGTTTTTTGAAAAAAACATTTTTGCAAAACAAATCATTTTGTGATAATAAGTCTCTGATTTTTTAGCACAATATTTCGATTTATGGTGAATTTCATTGATTAAAAAAATTTTTTCCTGTCATATATTCCAATATTTTAATGATTTTTTTGGATGGTTGCATACTAAACTTCAGGCAATGACAAAAAAATGAGCCAAAAATGAACTCTTAATCTTAAAAACTAAGCGTGCTGTGATTTTTGAAAAAACTTTTTTCCGCTTCGGCGCTAACTCACCGAACGCCGCCGGCATACGGGAGACGTTTTTGTAAATAGGGCTTCGGCGTTAAAGAGTTAACCAGGGACTGCCTGTATATATATGAGGCGCCTAACGGCCGAGTGTCTCAAGCGCCAAAAACTAAAATTGGAGAAAAACGCAGTCAAAGTTTGGCTACTTTCAGAATGCGATGTCTCAGCATTTAAATGAGTTACAACACTGGGGTTTGTTTTAAAATAAAGGTTATTGTGTCTGCTTTCAAACCATCATTGTAAAATAGCCAAGAGTTTAATATATGCTGAAAGATAAGGCGATGACTGCATTCATCTTGAAATCAATCTTATACTCCGGTACACTGAATCCCATAAAAACACACACCAATGACCCTGTAACCCTTCTAGGACCCCCCCAAAGATATTATCTTTGTTTTATTTATCATTCTGGATAATTTCCTTGAGTATCTTAATCTTACAGGAATAACTAGGTGGTTTTGTTCACTTCAAAAAAGACCTAAAAAAGTAATGCTTTACACAATAAAAAAGCAGCAGAAAGATAATGGGATATTTTAATCAGAATACTCTGAGGCTGATACAGTCGTCTCACCTGCAAAACAATAATAATTGTCGTCAATAATGGCTAAAATACATTTTGATTGGAAAAAACGTAAGCACCAATTACTTCAGGCGAGAATCAGACATCATAGTCCAGTAAATCATTATCCACGTCATTCTCATGAGGAGTATCTTGAAGAGTGTCTGGAGTAGCAGTGAGGGTATCTTGATCACAAAAAAGCTGGTTGAAGTATGTCATGAAAATCTGGGGGATGAATAGAACCAGATCTTTAAGATGGTCAAGTTTATTTGGCTGGAGGCGACAAACTGTAGCATACTTTGGTTCGAGAGGTACGCTGGACAGGTTAAAAAGTGAGGGACTGTAATTAGCTCTACCCTTCATTAACCTTACACTACCTAGTGGGTCATTATAGTTCATGCCAAGGAAGTAGCCTTCCCTGAAGTTCAACTGAAGCATAAACCTCCGGGCGTCCTGGAATCTGTACTGTGGGCGTGGTCGTCGAGGTGTCACACTCTTCTGCAATACATCAACATTCAAGAAATACTCCCGTTTCATGACATTAACCTCAAATTTTGCAGTCACCGCATTTCTGATCACTTTACAGTAGCTGTCAAAGTCATAAATGTCACCAGTGGCCCTAATATTTTTTTCTATATTACCAAAAGCTCTATCACACGGCATGTAACTATGGCCAGGGATTAGAAAATAATGTTCAACCTTCTGAAATTTACCACCATGCAGCTCACTTAGATAATACAAAATCAAGTTTATGTTCTTGTTTTGCCCCCCCACAGTTATCTGTCACGACTTTCATTGTACCAAACTTTTTATTATCGTATTCTTCATCCACCCACTTCTTCAGACAAGACACTATCTCAGCACTTCCATGACCGCCACTCACTTCGTCCCACACATAGAATTTTGATTTATTTTTCTTTAAATCATGAATACACAGATTGTACATCCAAAGTTTACGTTTATAGTATGCCACACTAGTTGACATCCTGGGAATTGGTAAAGTCTGCTGGAGATCAAAGCAGATGCACCGCACGTCCGGGTCAGTGTTCTCAGCTAAATGTTTCATAGTAACCTGCCCCTCCTTTGCTAGCTCCAAGTGATCGTCAAGCTGTTGTTGTAGTGCTGGCTTATCTTCCTCACTGGCCTTCTCGATGTTATTCTTCAACAAATCACATGTAGAACAGATGTCAGTTTGAGGGGGTTTGAAGCCAAGGCGGCACCATGTATGAAAAATCTTGCGATAAATGCCCTCAGTCACTGGTTTATCTCTGGGGTGCTCCTCCTCCATCCACTCTGAATATAAGCGATACAGCTTCATAATATTGAGGTTCCCCTCCAGATAACGAAGAAAAGGTGATTTGGCACGTGTGAAATGACTTGTTACTGTAGGAAAACTCTGGATGTGCTGTAAAACTTGATCCACCTGTGGGTCCTTAGTCTTGTGTGATGGCAGGTGTTTCCCACGTTGATCAGGAATGGGGCTTCCTGTAGCTGTCATGGACTTAGGTGCTGTCTTTACGCGGGTCTCACTGATAGCTAGAATGCTTAAAAACCCCTTTTTACGCACACTGTACACTGCATCATTGTGAGAGAGGGTGTAGGAGCGAGTACAGGAACGACAACGTTCTTCTTCAGGGTTCATGACAGGACGCCTCCTTTTTACAGGCTTGTTCTTCACATTTTTCTATAAATATGCATTTTGTAGGTTGAAATCAGCAATATTCCAGAAAAATGCTGATGAGTGGTTTGTACCGTGGGAATTGTAATGGTATCGAAACAGCCGTCTGGGCAAGGAGTGCCAATAACTCGTGCTGCAACTTGTTCCCCTGTTGTTCTGCTTACATACGCCTCACCTTTGTTACGTAAGCTTTTGGCTACATTTTGCTCCCAATTAGCAAAGTCCCGGACTCTCTTTCTGCCACTGGAAGGTTCTGGAACATTGTCATCTACATTCTGACGGACATGATGAAGAGGAACCAGTATTATTAATGAATAAAGAACAAAAAGAAGCCCATTAAATCGAGAGGCGATCATGGGGAAGGAAGGTACAAGAATGTTTTTTATTGCAGTGATAGCCAGCGGCTCCGCTGATGGCTAGCCTTTCTCATTGGCCGTGTGGGAGGTGTGGCAGGACGTCTGGGCTCATGATTGGTTTATGCACCACGGGCGCTTGCAACTCTCTGCCACCCAGACCAGCCATGTGCAGCGTCACTAAGGAAAAGAAGTAATGTTACCAAACGAGAATTTCGACCGTGTTGTTGCGGGAAATTTGAACTGAAATTTCTTCTCCCGACAACTAGAGGGTTAGAGAGGACGTTGGTGTGCTTAACTCAAATCGGCAGAACGGTGTCATTACGACAGCCAAGCCATATATATATATATATATATATATATATCTATATATAATATATATAATATATATAATATATATATATATATATATATATATATATATATATATATATATATATATATATATATACATATATAATATACACACACACACACACTGAACCCCTCATATTCACGGGGGATGCATCCCACACACCCCTGCAAATAGCTAAAATCCGTGAATACTTAAAACCCCTCTAAAAACACTTAGAACTGCCCCTTTTGATAGTTCAAACACGGAAAAACCCTGTAAAAATGCATATACCTGAGTATTTTAATAGTTTTATCACAAAAAGTGCATTTATTCATGAAAATTATATGAAAATACAGTAATTAGTAAATATTTCTCAGTGAAAAATACCACGAATGGGTGAATTTTCCGCGAATAATGGCTAGATATGTTCCACAGAGAAACTCATCAATGGTCCAAGTCTGTGAATCATGAGAATCTGTGAATAGGCATGTATATAGAATATATATATATATATATATATATATATATATATATATATATATATATATATATATATATATATATATATATATATATATATATATATATATATATATATATCTATATATATATATATACAGACACAGTAGAACCTTGGTTCTCGACGCTAATTTGTTCCAGAAGAAGTGTCGAGATTCGATTTTGTCGAATTCTGAGTTAATTTCTCCCATAAGAAATAACTGAAAATGGATTAATCCATTCCTGACCACCAGTCATTACCCCAACCTTGCCTTTTTATACAAAACTTTACACAAATTACAATTAAATAGGTTCAGAGTTGAATAACTTACCGTATCAGAAGCACTTTTTACATTTTTAAATGCATACTGTATAAAAAAAGTTGGCCTATGACCAATGCGGCCGTATTACTGATGATATACCGAGAGCCATAGGCTAGGCTAAGTAGCCTATAGGCACTACCAGAATGTACTGTAACAGGTACACATGAAAACTGTTGTTAATAATGATAACATTGAAAAACAAGCCATATTATCACATGAAATTAATAATACAGTATTTATAAACCGAATTACTGTATGTCTGTTATCATAAAATTAGGAAAAATTTCTGAAATTACGCCGAAATTTCGGAAATTTTTCTTAATTTTATGATAACAGACATACAGTAATTCGGTTTATAAATACTGTATTATTAATTTAATGTAATAATATGGCTTGTTTTTCAACAGCAGCAGCAGCAGCATGTATTGGCTTTAAATGCTTTTAAATAAGCATGGGAAGAACGCCACCAACAACGCCAACTAGCGGCAGCTGCCCGAAACTCTTTTTTTCTACAAACATCATATGATTCATTGGGTCGGATTCCGGTTTGTTGTTTGAACTCCGATGCAAAATTTACTCAACATTTCGTGTTGAAATCCGATTATTTCGAGTTCTAGTACAGTCGAGGACAGGGTTCTACTGTATATATATATATATATATATATATATATATATATATATATATATATATATATATATATATACACACATATATATATATATATATATATATATATATATATATATATATATATATATATATATATATATATATATATATATATATATATATATATATATATATATATATATATATATATATATATATATATATATATATATATATATATATATATATATATATATATATATATATATATATATATATATATATATATATACATACAGTGACCCCGTATTAATGGGGATGCATCCCCATCCCCCGCGAATAGGTCAAATCATGAATGCTTAAAACCCCTCTAAAAACACTTAGAACTGCCCATTTTGATAGCTTTAACCAAGAAAAACCCTGTAAAAATGCTTATACCTGAGTATTTTAATAGTTTTATCACAAAAAGTGCATTTATTCATGAAAATTATAAGAAGATACAGTAATTAGTGAATATTTCTCAGTGAAAAATACAGCGAATGGGCAAATTTTCCGCGAATGATGGCTAGATATGTTCCACAGAGAAACCCGCGAATGTGTGAGTCTGCGAACCATGAGAACGCGAATACAGGGGTTTACTATATATATATATATATATATATATATATATATATATATAATATCTGTAAATAGATGTATACTTTACATACACTCATAATGCATAAGTACATGATTTAAAATTTGTTGAGAAGGCCCACCTCCCTAAGAAAGATTCATAACTGCTCTATATTACAATCCTCACAGAGAATTGTAGCAAGGATATATAAAATCTCCATCTTTATCACATCCCTAAGAGAGGAACCTACATCTTAGATCCCCAAGACTGGCACACTTGACCAGCAAATGTCTCACAGTCAAGGGCACAATACAGTCATCGCACAACAGATAGTTTTCACCTGACATCAAGAACTCATGAGTGAGTCACATACGTCCAATCCGTAACCTAAACATCATGTCTAGTCTCCTTGGCATATAAGGATATGACCTTCTAGTCTCCTTGGTATAAAGGGATATGACATGGAGATACTGAGGACATAGTATAACACATTTTTTGGTTTGTCTCAATATTTTCCAAAGGGACTGCTGATGGGCTTTTTTATTTTCTGACTTACAAGAGGAAATGCATCCCTTAGTAGCAGGCTTCTTCCGGGGTCTGCAGACTTATTAAGTTGATGAGCTTGCTCATTCCCTGGATTCTCAACATGGGAAGGCACACAGCATAAATTTGCTTCTTTACCTCTTCTTCCCACTAACAAAGTCATTCCAATATGTCTAAAGTAAGTTGGTGTAAAGAATTAAAAGATTCTAAAGACTGAGGAACACTTCTCGAGTCACAATATACTGTATAGTAAAATTATTTCCATTCTGAGTTAAAATCCCCTTTAAGGCCTTTAAAACTGCATGCAGTTCTACTGTAAAAATACATGCAACAGATTATAAATCTCCCGCTTCATTCTACATCTGGAAAGACTGCTCCAACGCTAATGCCAGCATCTGACTTTAAGCCAGAGGAATGATCTAAAAATATTGATCACATTGCCTCACCTAACATTTCTGCTTTTGTCAAATTAAAATATATACTCAATTATACCTCTGGAAGGTTCCAGAGGGCTAACTGAATATCTAGCTGGTAAAGTCAAGGTCCTTGCCATGTTTAATTGATGGGTTATATGTTTTACTCTAGAAGCAAATGGTTGTGGTTCCTTGGGGTGATTTTCATAGAACTCCCAATGCCTTTCATTTCTAATGCAAATGCTGGTTAAGGACTTGTGGAGCCTCTGAAATTGGTACCAGCTCCAAACCAGCAGATGTTGGTAATGAAGATCCAGGGGCATCTCATCAGCGTTTTGTAAGCATGCTCTTGGTAGGAGATTACTTAAATGCTCGTGTAACGGACTCACGTATTCGCGGATTTCTCTGTGGAACATACATACACACTATTCACAGAAAATTTGCCCATTCGCGGTAATTTTTCACTGAGAAATATTCACTAATTACTGTATTTTCATGTCATTTTCATGACTAAATGCAGTTTTTATGATAAAACTATTAAAATGCTCAGGTATAAGCATTTTTAGAGGTTTTTTGTTTAAACTATCAAAAAAGTTCATGAGATTTTATAAAATTTAATGTTTTATTTACCTTTTGTGAAACATGAGTATAAAATTTAATGTATTTATTGTGTGAGTGTGTTCCAATATGAAAGCGTATGCCTTTTTGCAGCTTTTAATTTCATTATCATTTTCATGCTTTCATCACTACAAGTGACCTATCTGGTCCCAGTGCTAGGCTTCTAGCCTTGACCTGTCATTTCATCCAGATCCTTTGGGCCAGCCCTATGAGAGCTAATAGTCAGCTCAATGGTCTGGTTAAATTGTTTTTGATAATTATATATATATATATATATATATATATATATATATATATATATATATATATATATATATATATATATATATATATATATATATATATATATATATATATATATATATATATATATATATATATATACATATATTATAAAATTTTATTGCATCATCAGTAACGTAGATGTTGTTACACCAGTTTTAGTAATCATAAATCAGTCAAACAGTCAATCCCCTGCATCTGCTGATTTGACTCCAACCTGTTTTGAGAAAGAGTTTTCTGACTTCCAAGCTTCTGCGAGTGGATTATGAGAACCATCTATGGCTTTGAGAACCATCTGGGACTACTAGTTTTGCCTCTGATGAGGACTTTTAGGCCCAGCTCTTGCCTTCAGTGTTCTCCTTCACCTCCTCTACAGCATATGGATAAGGATGAGGAACACTTGTAATCTGTCCCCTCAGTTTTTAAGGAACTGGTTCAGTTAGGGATTACGGTTTAGTTGTGGTTGTAGTTCTTGTCAGCTCTTGCAGGACTGAGGCACAGGCCTAACTTGCCATTCTGCATTTCACAGTCATCAACCAATGGCCATATTTAAGGTCCATGTTTCACATCTTACAGTAGTGGACCCAACCTAATGAAAATCCTGATCCAACAAGTACTTGCTGTGGGTTCATATTCATTAGGCAAGCAATAAATAAGGATATTTCTCATGATACCTGATTAATTTGGTTATAGGAAAATCTCTTACCTTCCTCCAGCACTCAGTGTTGGAATCAGTAAATGTTAAGAGGGTAAGTGTCACCTCAAAAACAATGGTTTTTATGGTAAAATCAGTTTTTATATAAGTGACTTACCAAGCAATTACATAGTTACTTGCTTTCTACGCGGCAGTCTAACACAATTCAAATTTTCGTGGTGGTGCTACCATTGCTTGTGTAGGTGACAGGGTCCCGCCCACTTTTAGGACTGATAGGCACAACTCAGCAGAGAGCTTCAATTTGTTTTCTGGTGGCTCCTGATTAACATCGGTAGTGTTGTGCAGTCGCTGCTTCATCTTTTTTGGATTTTGTCTTGTATTTTTGGTGAAGTATTCTCTTGCACTTTTTTGTGGTGCTTTTTTTCAAGCTTAGTAATATCGTTAGCATTAGTTAACTTTATTCCTTATTCCTAAAGATAGTCAATATGTCAAGACTCCAGCTTTTCAAGCATTTGTTATTGCATTAAAGGGTGTAAAACTAGACTAACTAAGGTGACTTATGATTTGCATACTAAGTGTGTGTCAAGTGTATGGGGCAGGAATGTAGTAGAGAGCTTACATGTCCAGAGTGTCAGGATTGGGAAGATAGTAAATGGGAAACTTTGAAATCCCATCTGGAAAAATTAAACCAAGATAGAAAAAGGAAAGCGGCCCTTAGAGCCGAAAGTAGAGCTAGTCAGGAGATTCCTTCTTTACCTAATTTGGTAGAAGACAGCTCTGTCTTCTCCTTTGATTCATGCTATGTCTCCTATTCTTAGCCCTTCTACACCTTTACCCCAGACTCCTTTACCAGGTTCCCATGCTTCTGATCCCAACACTGTTGCCAGTCTTGAAACAAAATTTGATAAGAAATTTGAATTTTTGGCCAATACTCTTATGGAGTTAGGTTCCCCTTTCAGGGATTTTGTGTTGAAAATGGCATCCAGTGTTCCAAGTGTCAGTGTTGCACCTAGTGACAGTATTGTGAGTGTTGGGGAGGTGGCTGCCTGTCCCACTGGCACTCCTAGACGAAGGTCATTGTCCTGCTCACTATCCCGCTCCCCCGCACCGGGGAGAAGACCCACCAGAGGTCCAAGGGAGGCCAGTGGGGTTTGCCCACGGACAGTCGCCCCCTCCATCGAGCCTGTTGCATGGTCCCAAGCTGCGACAGAGAGCCATTAGAAAGGTGTCTTGTTCAGTGCTTCTCATCTGTTGTCGGATTTGGAAGACTCTTTGCTGGATGCGAGGCATCAGTGGCGTCGATGTTCCGTCTCTCAGCTTTTGAGGAGGCACTCTGATGTGGCAGACAGCTCCTCTCCTCCTGTTAAGAGGTATAAGGAGGCTAGTGTTATCCCTCAGCCCTTTTGCAGTTTCGCTGCTCCGTCTGCTACTGGTTCTTCAGCTCATCATCAACCTTCATGGGATAGTCTGGAACCTCTCTTGAGTCGCGAGTGCCCTAATTTGGTCTCAAAGCGACATGATTTTTTGAGTAAGTGCCTGTCACTGTCTGCTAAGTGCTCTGTTAGCTAGGAGTGCCCCTCTCCTTTGTCTTGCTTGGTGCCCATTTCGCCATTTCAATCTTCCGCACCCGACCGCTTGACGCCAACTTTGGAGTGTTTGGCAGCAACATTTGGGCGCAGGGCGCCAACCTTGGAACACTCAGCGCCTCTTCCTTCTTCATCAGCTCAGGAAGATTCTGCTTTAGTCCTGATCAAGTGTCACCTTGAAGAACTCATGGGCTTTTTAAAGATGACAGTCGTTTCCAAGAGCAAGGACACCTCATCACCTCTCTTCTGACAAGGATGAACTTGAACAAGATACTGCTTCTTCGTCTGCTTATTTGTCATTACTGAGATTTTTTCTGACTAATTTTCCAGACTTCTTCGAGCCTGCTGCTCCTGATTCCTCAGCCTTGACCTTCCTAGTGAGGAAACGGACTGCTGACGTCACTTGCCTCCCCAAGCCAGTGCTTTCCACCTCTTCAAAGAAAGTCTTCCTTCCAAATTTCTCAAGAAGTATTGCTTCTACACCACTGGGGAAGCTCCTGCCTTGGGAGTCTCCGCCCCTCCCAGGGGGACTTCTCCAGTTTGGTTGATGCCACACGTCGTTCTGCGTTCTCTGCAGCCAAGATTTCCTTCCCTTTGTCCGAACTGGATCATCTCGTCAAGAACCTGTTCAAAATATTAGAAAGTTTTAGCTTCCTCGATTGGATGGTGGGGGCTTTAGCAAGAAAAATCGAGGATTGTCCGGTTCTGGCTGAAGATTTCTCTTCTGACTGGTTGGGGGTACTGTATTGTCTTGCGCAGACAAGGCAGGCAGGGATGGTTCTTCCGAGCTAGCCTCCTTGTTTTCAATGGGGATCTTGAAGAAGTGAGAGCTGTGGTGCTCCTTCACCAAGAAAGGAGTCATCATAACACAGAAGTCAGCCTTCTTGTTCTCCCCATTAGACAGATCCTATCCCTTCCCCCATGACACCGTTAAGGAGATCCTGTCTGACAATAAGAAATCTACAACTGATCTTTTGGTTTAGTCTTCCTAGCGACCTAAGAAAGCTCCCACAACAGCAACCAACTCCTTCTCTCCTCTACAACCTCAGCCCTTTCGAGGAGGAAGGTCTAGACCTCAACCTAGACCTCTGACCAATCTGCTCCCCGTCTAGATAGATCAAGAAGTGGTCATTTAAACCAGCCACCAAGAAATGAGGACACAGTCCTTCATGACCCAGTCAGAGCCAGGCTGCACCTCTTTTGGAAGGAATGGAGCCACAGGGTGGCAGAACCTTGGGTAGTCCAAGTGTTGAGGGAAGGATATTCCATCCCTTTCCAAGAGAAGCCCTCCCTTACCCAAGTCACTGATCAACTTGACTGCGTACTCAGCTCACTCTGAGAAGTTTGCCGCCCTTTCTCAAGAAGTCGAGTCTCTTCTTCGCAAAAGGGTAGTAGAGGAGGTTTTGGATCCCGACTTGGAGGGATTCTACAACTGTCTTTTCTTGGTCCCCAATTCATCTGGGGGCTGGAGACCAGATCTGGATGTCAGCTCCCTGAACCGTTTCGTGCTGAAAACCAAATTTCATCTGGAGACCAACCTCTCTGTCATGTCGTCTCTCCATCAGGGTGACTGGATAGTCACTCTGGACATGCAGGATGCCTATTTCCATGTCCCGGTACATCCAGATTCAAGAAAGTTCCTGCGTTTTGTGTTTCGGGGCAAAGTTCTCCAGTTTCGAGCCTTGTGCTTCAGCCTGTCCACAGCCCCACAAGTGTTCACACACATCTTCACTCCTCTTGGGAAACAGCTTTACCTTCCCAACATCAACATTTGTCTCTATCTCGACGATTGGCTGTTTCACTCCTTCGAAGGAAAAGTGCACGGAGGACTTAGAGTACTTTTCGCCTGACTCAGGAGTTGGACATTTTGGTCAACTTGCAGAAGTCGAAATTAGTTTGGACACAGAAGATTCCCTATTTAGGGATGATTCTAAACTCAGACTTTTCAGGTTTTTCTATCCCCCAAATGGACCAACTCGTGTCTCCAGACTATCTGGGAGTTCATAGACCTCAAGACTTGCTCAGCGGTTCAGTGGATGAGTCTGCTGGGGACCTTGGCCTTGGTAGAACTGTTTGTGAAGTTGGGCAGGCTTCATTTGAGGTCTCTTCATTTTTATCTCAAAGTGGGCTGGAGCAGGAAAACCCAAGCGGACTCCTCATTTTCCCCATTTCCTCTGACATCAAGCAGACCTTTGATGGTTGTTGTCCATAGAAAGACTTCGAGAAGGGAAGTCTCTTCTACCTTTGCACCCCAACCTAGAATTTTATTCTGACACTTCAGATCTAGGTTGGGGAGCCCTTCTAGGTAGTCAGATGATCTCAGGGATGTGGTCAGTAGATCAGAGAACTCTCCACATCAATGTGAAGGAACTAAAGGCCATTCACCTAGGTCTCCAAGCCTTCTCTCCTCTAGTTTCTGGCAAAAGTAGTAGTGGTTTAGGCAGACAACACCATGGCGCTGTCTTATGTCCGCAAACAAGGGGACACCCACTCCTTCACTCTCTACAAGACGGCGAAAGACCTCCTTATCTGGGCAGAGCAGTACCAAGTGAAGATTATCACTTACTTCGTTCAGGGAAGAATGAATGACCTCGCAGACGAATTGAGTCATTGCAGTCAGGTTTTGCCGACGGAGGGGACCCTGGACTCCCTTGTATGCGACTATCTCTGGAAACTTTGGGGCAAACCAGCTGTGGACCTCTTCGCAACATCAAGAAATCATCGTCTGCCTCTCTTTTGCTCCACAGCCCCGGACCCTCTCGCATGGGCAATGGGTGCCATGCTGTTGGACTGGACGGGCCTGGATGTCTATGCCTTTCCACCTTTCGGGCTGATCAGGGAGGTGATGAAAAAGTTCTCCTCTCACCAGAATGTCTCAATGACCCTGGTTGCTCCGTTTTGGCCCAGGCAGGAATGGTTTCCGGATCTGCTGCGACTGTTAGTGGATTTCCCAAGACTCCTGCCACAAAGACAGTCGCTGCTCAAGTAGCCTCACTTCATCATATTCCATCAAGGATTGGCCCTGACAGGCTTCAGTTTGTCAGGAGCCTCGTCAGAGGAAAAGGCTTTTCAAGGCAAGCTGCAGAAACTATTGCTAGGTGTATAAGATCTTCTTCTAGCAGGCTCTACCAATCCAAGTGGTCAGTCTTCACAGGATGGTGCCGCCATAATAACATCTCATCTTTTGAAACCTCTATAAGCCACTTAGCTGATTTTTTTATTTTCCTCAGAACTGACAGGAAGTTGTTTCATTTTAGTATCATGGGGTATAAATCTATGCTTTCTTCAGTGTTTAAGCATAGGGGCCTGGATCTGTCATCCAACCAAGACATCAATGACCTCATCAGATCCTTCGAAACCTCAGATTAGAAAAGCCTAAATTTGGCTCCCAGAATTTGGACATTGTTCTGAAGTGGCTTACTAGTTCAACTTTCGAACCTCCCAGCTCGACCTCTTAAGAATCTCGCTAAAAAGACTCTCTTTCTCGTGGCGTTGGCGACTGCCAAATGCGTTAGCAAACTGCAAGCCTTCAACAAGAGAGTAGGCTTTTCAAATGGAAATGCATTATGCTCTCTCTTTCTCTTGGTTTCCTCGCCAAGAATGAGGACATTTCCAAGCCATGACCTCGCTCGTGTGTTATTAAGACCTTAATGGACATCCTCGGCCCTGAGGAAGAAGAGAGACATCTTTGTCCAGTGAGAGCCCTCCTCCCCTCAGTGGCCATTGGGCATCAAGCGAATTGAAGCTCTCTGCTGAGTTGTACGTATCAGTACTGAAAGTGGGCGGGACCCTGTCTCCTACACGAGCGATGGTAGCACCGCTGTAAAAATTTGAACTTTGTTAGACTGCTGTGTAGAAAGCTAGTAGCTATGTAATTGCTTGGTGAGTATATATAAAACTTTATTTTATCGTAAAAATTTCATTTTTTTTTTTTTTTTTTTTTAGGTACTTGCCCTCTATCAGTGAAATCCTTCCCTCCTTTCAACTTGAGAGGTTAATAGATGAATGACAACCAAAACAATTGCATTCTTAACCCCCACCACCCAAAGAAGTGGGGGTAACTATTGGGGGCCGTTTGTTAATGATTGTTTCAGTTTTAACACTTGTCGAACCTGCACCCAGTAGTTGCAGGTAAAGCAAATGGTAGAGGGGTAAGTACCTGAAAAATTTATTTTATTGTAAGAATCACTGTACTTTATCATAATACTATGCTCAATTTCTGGTGAACAAAGTCAACAGGTCCATTCAACATACCCACTTGATATGACCATTTTCTGCCAAAGGGAAGACTAGGGAGCCTGTATATGCAGATGGCAAGATGGATTATTCTTCTTCTTTTTTAACATGTCTGGAAAGGGAGCTGACACACCTGAAGGTTGTTGTTAATTGATAGGTTTAGTGCCAAAACAAAAAATGGTTTGCATGCTTTGAGTTATGTTTCTTGCTCTGCTTAACTTTTTAAGTAGTATTTTGGTAAGATAGACATCTTTATGAAGTAGAGTAGCAAAGCTTTAAATGAAAATTATAATTCTGATGTTGCAGATAAGTAATAATATGCTAGAATTATTGTAATCTCAAAATAATCAAAACTACTGTATATGATTTGGTATCTTAAAGTACAGCATTAGCATTAAAATATAATAAAATGAGGTATATATAACAAGGATGCTATTAAAATTCAATGTTGCATTATCATTCATAATTTTAGAGATGTACTTGATATCTTAGGTAATTGCTTTTAATTTTCAGTTACTGGTTCCCAAAACACCTTTTGTGCCATCATTTTTGGGATATAAAGCAACGGCATGATTTTGCATTGGTGGCGTTAAAGAAAAGACTTTTTAATGCCCGTCCAGTCTTTAGGTACAGTATTTTTAGTGGTATGTTTTCTGTTTTCTGTAAAGAAGATTTTTTTTATGAAATATTGTCATGTTATATAGATTCTGCCATCTTTAGTCTTGTAGAGTTTCTCCGCCTTTTCTTTCTATTTCTCCACATACTTTCATTTACCTTTATCATAAGGACTTTTTTTTTTTTCCAACACAAATACAAACCTGAAGTTCTTAACATAGGGTTTAGCTTGTGGACACAAGCCAGAACAGCCATTTAACTTTCAGTCAAGGTTGTTAACTATCGACAGGTAGGGGAAAGCCCACCCACCTGTCGCACTGCACTCCACTTTGCTTTTGGCCACCATAGTGTGAAGATGTCTCTGTGCTTCTCTGCCTGACTGCCGTTTGCTTTTTAATTATGCCTTATTTTATTAAAATATAGTACCTGTACTTACTGTATGTGTGATTATTGTCTGATATACAATGTGAACCTCTCAATCACTTAAGCCATCTATGGAGAGGAAATCGCAGGTGTTTAGGCACTGTCCAGGGAAGGACAGATGGTGTAACTGGTTCCTCTCCTCTATTGAGGTTGACCCCATATTCTATATGTCATGCCATAAGCATGAGTGTGACCAGAACAGCCCATGTTCAGAGTGCCAGGTTTAGCCTTCTGAACAATGGGTGAAGTGTGCAGTGGGAAGGAAGAGAGAGAAGTTTTCTCCAGTGTCATTGGAGTGCAGTACTCTGCCAAACTTCTGCCTGCTGTTACAACTCCCAAGGGAGTGGTTTTCCCTTTGCCAACCCCTACTCTTCACTTCGGTAGAGAGCCAAGGGGGGCGGGAAGACAACCAATCCAGTTCCTCCCTGGGAATCTCTTTGCTTGATGGAGTTGTCCTCAGGTGGATGCTCCTTCTTGGGGTGTAGGGAGGTTCCCTCACCTAACCTGACTTCTGTTCCAGGTGTTGTGGAGGCCGAGGGACTTCAGGAGTTGTGGTTCTCCCTAAGTCTCTTGGGGGAGCTGAGTATTTCTGGTTTGATTTATCACTTGAAGGCTGCGAAGGACCTTCCAGTAACTGCTTCGACGGTGACCATGATTACTTCAATGGTAATATTATCCACCAGCTGCAGGATGACCCCTACTTCCTTTTGTGACCCTGCACGCAGCCTCGGTGATGTGCCCCCAGGCTCAGCCATCTGCATTGTCTCTGGATGATGTCCTCACCCACACATTGTTGATGAAAGCTGCACTTGGCAAGAAGTCCAAGAAAAGGAGAAGGAAGTCTTAGTCGTTATTTTCATCTTCATCATCAAGTGCTGTTGCCTCCTCTCCTTCCAAAGCTAGCAAGTGGAGGGAGGAGGAGGTTGCCTCTACCTCCTATGGGAAGTCTCGTAGAGATTCCAGTGGTCAGCTCTTGAGAGAGCTCTGATGGGTCTCTTACTGGTGATACAGCGAGTACCACTGTACCAGTACCGGCCCCAGTAGCTCACATACTCAGGCCGGCAAGGGTTCCTTATCTACGGGCCAGGACCTGGCTAGCAACATGACCCAACAAGAGAAGGTGAGCAGAGAGCATGCAGGAACTCCCTCACCCCCTCCCACTCTTCAAAGAAAGCTGCTTAGGAATCCCAGGATAGTGGCTTGGTCACCCAGGCCAGGAAAGAGGAGGTCTCCTGCTCAGTCTTCTCCATCTGTAGAAGCTCCGACTTCTAAGAAGACTGTAACACACCTGAGGGACAGCCCCTGCCCATGTTCGTGTGAACTTAACCGCTCCCCTCGACCCATGTGGATGTCGTCACCACGGGTTGACTACCCACAGCCTCGCTCTCCTGCCAAGGGCCTCGGTCTTTGACAGGCTGGGCAAGGGTGCTTGCGATCTCTTACCTGTCCCCTCCACCTCCTTGGGGTTTGCCGGGGTTTGACAGGTACAAGTCTCAGGAATGGGGCTGTTTTCGCTCCCATCCCATCCCAACCATGGAGGTCTACATTCCTGGGTCAGTCCTCATACTGGACAGGACATATGCCTGAGTGGACAAAAGATTGCCAGGGGGCTCTGGTGAGTGTCCCTCTCCTGCAGAGAGAGCAGTTCTGGAGGACTGGGACCTGGAAGGACCAGGGGGTTCTGTAAACCAGGACTCGGACACCCCCAAGTTGCAGAGACATTTTGTGGAGATCATTAGAATGATATGGCATGTTAATGACCTTTAGAAAGAGACTTTCTCTTTTCCTGCAGACTGTTCTTCTTCCATCGAGTCTTTCTGGGAACCCTAGAAGGAACCCAAGGCTTCGATTGGCCTGCCATGGTCTAGGTTTGCTGATGGGGTTTTGGACCAGGTGAATTCTCGTGTTTCTGTGCAAGAGAATTTGATCCAACCATGCATGCAAGAGACTTCCTCCACTAACTTGCCAGAGGAAATGTTACATTCCCTCAGAGAGCCCATTGCCAATCAAACAGTTTGACCTGGACTAGGTGTAGGCTTGCTGATGGAGCTTTAGACCAGGTGAGTTCTCTTGTTTATGGACAAGAATTCACTCCAGTCCACCCATTCATGCAAGATACTTCCTCCACCTCTAGCTTGCTGGAGGAAATATTACTTTCCCTTAGAGAGCCCACTGCCAACCAAGCAGGTTGACCTGGACCTGGCTCATTTGTGTCCCGGTGTGTCGCTGGAGTGGCTCCTTTTGAAGTGAGTTTCCTTCTTGTCATGCAGAGGCAGTGGCACTGGAATCGCCTGCCATGGCAGCATTTCAGACCGTCTGGTAGATTGATCTTTGGCCCCTGTCAGTGGCCAAGATTGCTCTTCTTCGGGCACCTGTACATCCAAAGAGGAAGCAGCCTTCAAAAGACTGATGCTGTCTGGAGGTAGAGGCTATTACCTACTTTGCGCACCAGACAACAAACCTATGGCCTAACCTATTTTTGAAGTGGTGAGTTGTTGTGCTGTCTAAAATCTCTAGGTTTGTTGGTTCTGAGTTGGCTTTGGTGCTCAGGAAGGAACCAGTCCTGGGATCCTCCTCCCGCTTTGCTAGAGGTGAGTTAGAGGCTGCAGTGGACAGGCTTTGGGTTGACAACAGCGACAAGCTTGTTCACCAGGCAGTGGCTAAGACCTCCAGGCCTTCGCGTGGCACTGCAGCCCGACCCTCTAGTCAGGCTGGCTCCTCCTTGGGGCAGAGAAAGTCCCAGACTTCCTCAGCCTCTTGTAGGGGTACCCAGGCTTCTATCTCGGTAGCAAAAGCATGTAGCTGCACCCCTTTCAGTCCTCCCAGTCCAAGAAGAGAGACAAGGGAAAGAAGAAGGGTGGAGGATGCTAGGAGCGGTATTCCTCTCTGCTTACTGTTGATGGTGGGAGGTGCCTGTCAACCCATTGGGCAACTTGGCAGCAACATGGAGTGCAGACTTGGGTAGTGGATGTCCTATGGGTAGGGTATGTTTCACCCATATAGTCTTTGCCACCCCTCACCCTTGATCTAGTCTGGTTCCAAACATATGTTCCTGGCTTGCAGAAGGATCTTGCCCTTTGGGAAGAGGTGAATAGGTGCTCAGGAAGGCACTGTGGAAGTCATGAAAGACTGGTCTCCAGGGTTTTACAGTAGCCTGTTCCTGGTGGAGAAGGTGAAGGCGACAGGCAGCTGGAGGCCAGTCATTGACCTATCTCCACTGAACCAGTTAGTTCACCAGACCTGGTTCAAGGTGAAAATGGTTTGTTTGGTTCGCAGTTTCATAAGAGAGGCCGACTTCATGCTTTTGGGTGGATTTGAAGGATGTGTATTTTCAAATACCTATCCATTGGTCCTCCCAGAAGTACCTCCAGAAGTACCTCCGCTTTACCCTCAAGGGGATGGTGTTCCAGTTCAGGGCACTTTGTTTCAGGCTCTCAAATGCTCCACAAGTGTTCATTCGGGAGTTCACGTTGATATCAGCTTGGGCTCATTCACACGGGATAAGTCTGTTGAGGTACCTGGATGGTTGGCTGGCCCTGGCGAGCTCATTGCTTCAGGGCAGAGAGTGTTTTCTGAAGTTTTGTCATGACCTTGGGGTAGTGATATACTTTGAGAAGTCAGATCTCACACCCAAGCAGAGGGTAAAGTATCTGGGCATGCTTATAGACATGGCAGCAGCGGGGGTCTTCCCTTCGGATTTGTGTATCAGCAGGTTCAGAGAGGTAGCACAGAAGTTCCTGCTCGGCAGTGGCAGGATATTCTGGGTCACCTGTCCTTACTGAAGAAGCTGGTCCCTCATTGGCAGCTTCACCTCCACTCCCTCAAGTGGAGGATGAAGGAGTTTTGTTCCTCAGAGATGGACCCTCCATTCTCTCCTATTCTTCTGTTGGATCTAGCTTGGTCTCTAGACGACAGGGACCTCTTAATAGGGGTGCTGTTGGGCACTCCCCCTCACGAGATGCTTCTATTTTCGGATGAATTGACCAAGGAATGGGGCCCACACCTGGTAGAGTTGTTAGTTTCAGGTGTGTGGGACCAGAACAACAGACACCTCCACATCAGTGTCCTAGAATTCAAAGCAGCTTTTGTTCCTACACGAATACAAACCTGAATTCTTTACATAGGATTTAGCCTGCAAATACAAGCTGGAATGGCCACTTAACATTTAGACAACATTGTTAACTACTGACAGTAGGGAGGAAGCTCCACCCACTCGTCAGTTGGCATTCCTCCTTGCTTCTGGCTGCCGCCGAGTGAAGACTGCTGCTGCGCTCTCTGCCTGACTACTGTTTGCTTTCATGCTTTTCTTTCTGTTTGCTTGCTTGTCACATATTGTTGATATAATATAATAAAGTATGCAAACCCGATTTACGAAAGCCTTCAGTAAGAGGAAACTGCTAACCCTTCGGTTCCTGTCTTTTATTGAGGTAGATTCTCATTCCTTTTGTGTAGGCATGACTTTAATCAATCTATCCCTTGTTCAGAGTATTAGGTTCAGAGTACTGGGTTTAGCCATCTGAATAGTGGGTGAAGTTGGCTGATGTCATTGGAGTGCAATACTCTGCTGGTGACACTGAAGACTCTCTCGGGTTCCTTTTTGCCTCTGGCCAAACTTCCACTCTTTGTTACCACTCCTAAGTGAGTGGTTTTCCCACTGCTGACTCCTGTTGCTACATCAGTAGAGGGGGAGGGGGGAACAGCCAGCCCAATTCCTCTTTGGCAGTTTTGCTTCACTCAAAGAAGGAGTTTTCCTCAGGGGACGCTTATTCTCTGGGCATAGGGAGACTGCCTCACCTAACCCGACCTTAGTTGCAGGTGCTGTGGAGCCCTAGGGGCTTAGAGAGCTCTGTCCCTCAGGCCTCTTGGGGAGCCTAGTGTGAATGGTCTCATTGACCTTTTGAAGGCTGTGTGAGGCTTTCCTGTGACTGCTTCAACAGTAACCATAACAACTAATACGGTTATGGTATTCACCGGCTTGAGGGCGACCACCACATTCTTGGTAACTTCGCACATTCATTTGGTGATGTGCCCCCAGATGCTGCCTTCAACTTCATCACTGGGTGATATCCTCCTCCACATGTTGTTGTCCAAAGCTACCCTTCTAAAGAAGTTAAAGAAGAGGTGAAGGAAGTCGTCATAGTTGTCGTCATCTTTGTCTTCATTGTCGAGTGCTGTCACCTCCTCCCCTTCTTCTTTCAAAGCCAGCAAGCAGAGGAAGAAGAAGATTGCCTCACCTGCCCTTGTGTAGTCTCGGGAGCTTCCTGCATAGAAGGCTACTGGGTCTCTTGTTAGCAGTACTGCGTGTTCTGCTGCTCCCACTGCCAAGCTCATGGGAGCAACCTCTGCCCAGGGTTCTCTGGACCCCCAGTGCACCAGTACTGGTCCAGGTAGCTTGCCCACCTAGGCCGGTAAGGGTCCCAGCCTACAGACCCAGGTCCAGCAGCCACAGCTCAGTAAGAGACGGTGAGAAGAAAGCATGCAGGCGCTCCCTAACTCCCCCCCCCCACTCTTTAAAGAGAGCGACCCAGGGATCCCGGGATAGTGGCCTGGCCTGACCAGCTGGTCACCTGGCAATGCAAGATGAGGTTCCCCACTCAGTCTTCTTCTCCTGGGGAAGCTCCAGCTTTTAAGAAGACTGGAGCACACTTGTGGCACAGCCACTGTTCACATTTGTGTGAGTAGGACTGCTCTCCCTGACCCATGCAGATGTCGTCACTGCAGGTTGATGATTGCCCACAGCCTTGCTCACCTGCCACGATTTTGGTCTTCAAAAGGCTTTAATATCATTTCAGAGTCATCTTATGACAGTACCCTTGAAAATATATGGCTTACAGCTAAGTTTGAAAACTAAAGGAGTTACCCCTATATTCAGGCACGCACATTTCATTTCTTACAGTATTCAAGCTATCCTGTTTTCTCTTACAGGGGAAACATTGGTAATTCACAAGAGAGAGAGAGAGAGAGAGAGAACAAAAATACTCATGTACATTAAAAATATTTAATATTAAGACTATGTAAATTACATGGGGACTCACCAGTGATCAATGTTGACGGAAGATGATGATGAATTAGCTATGCAGTCCAATGAATGAATGGTGATATGACTGCACAGCAAAGCAGAGGAGTCACATCTCCCCTGGGGGCATCTCTTCCCCTTCGTCAGGAGGTGCTTCAGTCACTTCATGGACTCCTTCGGGGGTTTTGGGAGGCGGCATCATGCCCATGTACTTCTTCATGCTGACGAAGGGGTTATTATAGGGCTCCTTGGCAGCATTAAGGGGATCGGCCGGTTTCCGACTTTTTTAACGACAGGTTGTTGATATATAGGGGGTTTGTTAAAGGATATTGTGTGGAACTTCTGAGGAAAAATTTTTTGTTCAGTGACCTTAGGTTTTGTGACGTCAGAGCATTTTTCGGCCAAAAATGGCCATTTTCAAAATGCATCTCCTCCTCTGCTTTTTGGTTTTAAGGGATGAGATTTGAACCACTAAAACACATATGGACCTTCGATATAAAGCCGGGGATTTTTGATTTTTCAATTATTTTTCGAGATATGAATTTTTAATTTTTTTATGAAATTTTCCCGGAAAAATTACAGAAAAAATTTCCAAAAATCAGAAACTCAAAATATTAAAAATCCCTGGCTTTTTTAATCTACCATGTTTCCTCATATTATATATGAAATTTCATTTAGATTGGTCCAATAGTAAAGGGAGAGATACATTTTGAAGGTGAAAAACTATGTTTTGAGAAACGGGCCTTCAAAGTTTTAGTTACATAAAAAAAGTAAAAGGGACTTCAAAGACTGTGTTACAATTAATTCTATGGTTTTAATTTTTATTTTTGGGTATTAATTAATGCAAAATGATTATAAATAAGAATATTAATTGATTATTTATGTGCCTAAGACACATTCTTATAAATTTTAGGTTCCTGGTACCCCCCTGTCTGATCTTGCTGCAAGGTATTACTCTAGGGTATCATAGTTGCCTACACTTTTTTATTAGTGTCTCGAATCCATCCCTTGCCAAATGGATCCTGGGAATTACTTTTCATTCACAATTAGGGATTCGTGATTCAAGTAATTCATCAAGTCTTGCTTCACTTATTATGATCATTTTATTTTCAGGATCGTCTATAATATCAGCCTCCGAGCTACTGCTTTCTTTTTCTAAAATATCTTCGCCCTTTGGTAGTGATGAACAAATAAAGAGGCGTTTAGGGGTGGATGTGGTTGGTCTCTGGTCAGCAGAGATTGCTGCCTGCGCCGTTTGATGGGCGATAGCTCTCTCTCTCTCCGTCGCTCCATTCCCCTCTATGGCACTAATTTCTTGAACTCTTTCTTCTACTTCTCGCCTGGACTTTTCCACTTGGCTTTTCCGCATTCTAGAAGCATGAAGTGAACTCTTAGACCTTTTAGGCACGGTGAAAAAACAAAAACACCGCAGAAAATACAGAGTTCAGTCAAGGCTAGCGAGCATGAAAAATGTGTCCTTCTAGCTTGGAAGTTTATAGGCAAACTCGGCCACAGTCGGCGTCATGGTATGACGGTGCGTTGTCATGGCTAGGAATAACTAAAAAGGTGCCGAGTAGGGTATTATTGACATTATACATTTCATTTCATAGGAAGTTTTTGTAATATATATCACAAAAACTATACCAGACTAAATCATTTGCACTACTGGTGTTTTATGGGTATATAGTTATTGTTACATTTTAGGCCATAACTAGAGAAATACGGCAAATTTTAGCATAATATTTCGTGGACACATTCTTGAACCCTATACGAAGCCATAGAATTTTTTTCAGCAAATCAAATTTTTTAAAGATTATTGGGTTTTTTTAGGCGGCTGATCCCCTTAAGGGCAGATGAAAAGATTATGAAGCGTTCCGTATAAGGATCCCATGCCTCTATCATCTTCTGCAGCTCCCTGCCTTTCCTCAGAATTTGGTACAGTGAACCCTCGCTACTTCGCGGTTCGACTATCGCGGATTCACGACTTTGCGGATTTTTTCCATTACGTATGTATATTATAAGAGAAAATATATAGCGGATTTTCCGGAATTTCAAAAATAGTCGCGATATATGAAGACCCAAATATTTCATTAATTCCATTAATAATTATTAATATCTGCTAGTACTGTTGGTTCATTGCATTATGACATATAATTCAGTACAAAATGAAATTAAACAAAAAGAGAATGTGATCATACGATAATTCATTATAGTACTAGTAAAATTAACTGAACATGAAACGCTAATCAGATGCAGTCTGACATTGTCATATTTGAATGGTGTAAGGCTGCTGATGGCTACATATATACTAATTATAAAATACAAATGTAATGAATGTGCATCTTTTCCATGAATCTTTTGTACTGCATCCAATAATATTGTTTGTTGCAAAAATCACATCTCGAATAAACCTATACTACTATAACAAAAAAAGCATAAAATAGCGTAAAGTATATTTGAATTTGAAACTAGCATGTAAGATGGGCTGTGATTGGTTCCATTGGTGATAGATGACGAATCAGCTCCCAAGTTTTGTAATCTCGCCTGTGATTGGTGTTTTGACCGTTTCTCTGACCCGCAGCAGCTTCCCTTGTCTCTGACCCAGCAGCATCTTCTAGATAGATGCTGTTTACATTACCAGTGCTGTGCGTGACAGTGTGTGTTTGAAGTTGAACTTTTTTTAACTTTGTTTACCCCCTACAATGGCTCCCAAGCGTTCTGCTTCTGCTAAGGCTGGTACTGAGCCAAAACGCCAACAGAAAATGATGACGATTGCTGAGAAGGTGACACTTCTCGATATGTTGAAGGAAGGGGAGAAGTTACGGCTGTGGCCCGCCATTTTGGAGTGAACGAATCCACCGTTCGCTACGTTAAGAAGGATGAGGCGAAGATTAGGAAGACGGCTGCCATCACTTTAGCAAGTCAGCAAAGCGAGTTGTTACGGCTCGTAATAAAACGATCGTCCGTATGGAAGGTGCTTTGTCAATCTGGATTGCCGACTGCGGAAGAAGAAAATAGCCTTGGATACTAACACCATCCGAACCAAGGCTTTGAGGTTGCATGAGAATTTCGCGGCAAAGGAACCTCAAGATGATGGCGACCACGCTGAAGAAGAAGAGGAAGACGACGAAGATGATGTAGATGAACCTCAAGCAGGGACATCCACTGATTCCCAGCCTCAGACACGACGTTTTACTGCCAGCAAAGGATGGTTCGCCAAGTTTCAGAAACGCTTCGGCCTGAAAAGCGTTTCCCTGCATGGCGAGGCTGCTTCCGCTGACACGGTCGCTGCTGAAACTTACGCGAATGAGACGTTCAAGAATATTATCGCTGAAGGTGGATACAAGCCCGAACAAGTCTTTAATATGGACGAGACGGGTTTGTTTTGGAAGAGAATGCCATCGCGAACTTTCCTGTTCAAAGAAGAAGCCAAAACCTCTGGCTTTAAAGCATTCAAAGATCGTGTTACCCTCGTGATGTGTGGCAATGCTGCGGGATTTTTTGCTAAAGCCAGGGCTTATTTATAAGTTGAAAAACCTCATGCTTTGAAAAATAAAAATAAGAATCTCCTTCCGTGTATTGGATGCATAATCCAAAAGCATGGATTACGAAGATGCTGACCTCCAACTGGTTCCACCAGTGTGTTTTATCCCACAAGTCAGTAAATATCTCTTAGAGAAGGGCTTGCCATTTAAGATCCTTCTCCTGTTGGATAACGCTGGTGGACACGCGACTGATCTTTCGCATGAGGGCATTCAGGTTGAGTTCCTGCCACCCAACACAACGCCCTTAATTCAACCGATGGACCAGGGGTTATCAGGGTGTTCAAGGTCCTCTACACGAAGAATACCTTGGCGGACCTCGTTGCGTGTGTGGATGCCGCCCAAGAAGATGAGGATGAAACATTCAATTTGAAGGCGTACTGGCGGCAGTACACATTGCCACGTGCCTTCAGAACATCCAGAAGGCACTGCAAGAAATGAAACCTGCTACCGTTAACGCGAACTGGAGGAAGTTGTGGTCCGAGATTGTTTATGACGACGAGGATTTACGCCTGCCGAGATTCAACACTCTGCAGTACGGAAATCTGTGCAGTTGGCTGCGATAATTGGAGGTGACGGGTTTGGCGACATGACGACGGAAGACGTTGACGAGTTGTTGGACTGCCATTCCCAGCCGCTAACTGACCTCGAAGACCTGACAAAATCAGCCAGTGAGGAAGAAAATGAACCCAGGAAGAGACCAAGAAGTTGTCATCGAAGAAACAGGCTTAACATTAGAACGGCTTGCCAAGCTCTGCAACCTAGCGAAGGAGCTGAAAGAATTGTCACAAGAATGGGACGAGGATATGGTTCGTTCTCTGCAGTTCTGCAACAAAATCGATGAAGACATGACTCCCTACAGGATGCTCTTTGATCGTAAAAAAAAAGAAGCAGCGGCAGCAACTTCCGATCACAATGTTCTTCCAGCCCGCATAAAAAGAGCCAGTTCCTCCTGCTACTATGCCTTCGGAAGAAATTGAAGAAGTGTCCCAGGAAGAAGTTGAAGAGGTGTCCCAGGAAAAGACACCTCAGTCTGAAGAGACGTAAAATAAATCATTGGCTGCACAGTAGAAGACATCATCAACTTCATCATCATCATTTCTACCGTGCAGCAAATTCATCGCCATCATCATTCAAGTTTTTCTTCAACTTCTTTCATGGTGGGTACAGTAACAATCTTTATTTCTTTATATACTTTAATATTCTAACATTTTAATATTAGTGCCTGTTTTAGATTAGGTACTGTACATGCATTAAGTGTTCTGTACATGAAAGGGTGGTTTGTTAACAGTACATACTGAGGAGGGCTTTATTGTAACTTCCAACTCTATCGTGGTGAGTAAAATGCTGTACAATTGTACAGTACGCACCATAACAATCTTTCTATTTTTTATGTTCACTTACTGTTTTATTGCTTATCATTTGTGCCTGTGTACTGTATGTACGTATTGTAGATATCTGTACATTACTGTAAAGGGTGGTTTGTTAACAGTACTATGTAAAGGGAGGGTTTTAAAAGTCTGAATACATGTTAAATAAATACTGTAAATATGGTGTCCCTACTTCGCGGATTTTCAGCTATCGCGGCCAGTTCTGGAACCTATCTACCGCGATAAACGAGGGTTCACTGTACAGACTTCAAATTGTTCCAAATCCTTTGCTGTCAGGGGGTCAGAGAGTAGGTGAATGATGGTGGCAATATTTTCTTCCTTCACAATCAAGTAGATGACACTCTCTGGCATGCTATAATGGATGACTACTAAAGCGTCATTTTTTCCCTCATACAACATATCAATAACTTAACCCTTAAATGCCGACTGGACGTACCATACGTCGACTAAAATTGTCTGTTGGGTGCCGAGTAGACGTACGGTACGTTGACTACAAAAAATTTCAACCTTTAGTCAACTTTGACTAGACCGAAATGGTCGAAAAATGCAATTGTAAGCTAAAACTCTTACATTCTAGTAATATTCAATCATTCACCTTCATTTTGCAACAAATTGGAAGTCTCTAGCACAATATTTCGATTTATGGTGAATTTTTGAAAAAAACTTTTTCCTTACATCCGCGCAGTAACTCTGCCGAAAATTTCAGAAATTCTTTCGTCATTTTGTCGTAATTTTTCCACCGTTTTATATTAGCCGTTACATAAAGTTTTATATATGAAAATGTGCGCAATTTCATTTAAAATACAACAAAAAACAACCCATGGTTGTAGCTTTTATCAGTTTTGAAATATTTTCATATAAATCACGTTAAGTGTCAAAATTTCAACCTTGAACGGGCAACTTTAACTCGACCGAAATGATCGAAAAACGCAATTGTAAGCTAAAACTCCTACATTCTAGTAATATTCAATCATGTACCATCATTTTGCAACAAATTGGAAGTCTCTAGCACAATATTTCGATTTATAGTGAATTTTTGAAAAAACTTTTCCCTTACGTCCGCGTGCGGTAACTTGGCCGAACATCTCGGAAATTCTTTCGTCACCTTGTTGTAATGTTTGCACCGTTTTATATTAGCCATTACATAAAGTTTTGTATATGAAAATGTGCGCAATTTCATGTAGAATACAACAGAAAATAACTCATGGTTGTAGCTTTTATCAGTTTTGAAATATTTTCATATAAATCACAATAAGTGCCAAAATTTCAACCTTCGGTCAACTTTAACTCGACCGAAATGGTCGAAAAATGCAATTGTAAGCTAAAACTCTTACATTCTAGTAATTCAATCATTTATCTTCATTTTGCAACAAATTGGAAGTCTCTAGCACAATATTTCTGTTTATGGTGAATTTTTTGAAAAAACTTTTTCCTTAAATCCCATGTGTAACTCGGCCGAACATCTCGAAATTCTTTCATCACTTTGTCGTAATGTTTGCACCGTTTATATTAGCTGTTACATAAAGTTTTATATATGAAAATGTGCACAATTTCATGTAGAGTACAACAAAAAATAACTCATGGTTGTAGCTTGTGTCAGTTGAAATATTTTCATATAAATCACGATAAATAGAAAAAATTTTACCTTCGGTCAACTTTAACTCGATCGAAATGGTCGAAAACTGCAATTGTAAGCTAAAACACTTACAGTCTAGTAATATTCAATCAATTACCTTCATTTTGCAACAAACAGGAAGTCTCTAGCACAATATTTCGATTTATGGTGAATTTTTGAAAAAACTTTTTTTATGTCCGCACGTTAACGAATTCATGCATCATTTTGTGATAATATTTTCTCTGTGTTGCTTTGATCTTTTTACAATTTGTTATATACCAAAACCAACGCAATTTAGTGTACAATACAAAGAAAAAAAATAACTCGTTAGCTTTAACCGTTTTGCTCACAGCGATTTGTATACAATTATATATGAAATTTTTTTTCATGGTGCCATATATTTCAATATTTATATATGATAATGATATTTTTTTAATTTCTGATGGTTGCATACTAAACTTCAGGCAGTGACAAAAAAAGGAGCCAAAACGAACTCTTAATCTTAAAAACTAAAGCGTGCTGTGATTTTTGAAAAAACTTTTTCCGCTTTTGGCGCTAACTCTAACTCCGCCGGCATATGACAGACGCTTTTGTAAATAGAGGCTCGGCGTTTAAGGGTTAAGCCCTCTCCTCATGTGTCATGACCTTCTTCTGATGGTTAGGCTCTTTCCCATAAGCCACAGAAGAAGCAGGACATTTAGGAGGCATCTTAGGGCACGTTTCAAAAAGTACATGAACACTAGAGGCATACACAGTGAACTGGGAGGCTGGGCAGAGATGCTGGGTTATTTGCGCATCATATACAGTACAGGGTACTGCGCATAACAGCACTGATGTTCTGTGTATACTGTAATTTTTATTGATATTTTGCTGTGTTGTAAGATGATTTTGAAATGGTAATATAGGGTTTTAGTAGAGCACATCTAAAATACTGTACTGTATGTGCGTAGTTTGTAGAACGACGGGACTATGTTTACGTCTGGAACCTGTCAGTCTTTCTATTTTCATGTTGTATTTTCACGACTAAATACATTTTTTGTGATACAAAAATAATTTACTAATTTTCAAATATTACAGTAATACTGTAATATTAACCCTTAAACGCCGAGCCTCTATTTACAAAAGTGTCTTCCGTACGCTGGCGGGGTTTGGGAGTTAGCGCCAAAGCGGAAAGAAGTTTTTTCCAACAAATCATAGCACGCTTAGTTTTTAAGATTAAGAGTTCATTTTTTGCTCCTTTTTTTGTCATTGCCTGAAGTTTAGTATGCAACCATCAGAAATGAAAAAATATCATTATCATATATAAATATTGGAATATATGACATAAAAAAAATTTGATATATAATTGTATACAAATCGCACTGTGAGCAAAACGGTTAAAGCTAATGAGCTATTTTTTTTCATTGTATTGTACACTAAATTGCAATGATTTTGGTATATAACAAATTGTAAAACGATCAAAGCAACACAGAAAATATTATCACAAAATGATGCATGAATTTGGCGTAACGCATGGACATAAAAAAATTTTTTTAAAAATTCACCATAAATCGAAATATTGTGCTAGAGACTTCCCGTTTGTTGCAAAATGAAGATAAGTGATTGAATATTACTAGAATGTAAGAGTTTTAGCTTACAATTGCCTTTTTTTACCATTTCGGTCGAGTCAAAGTTGACTGAAGGTTGAAATTTCGGCACTTATCGTGATTTATATGAAAATATTTCAAACCTGATAAAAGCTACAACCATGAGTTATTTTTTGTTGCATTCTACATGAAAATGCGCACATTTTCATATATAAAACTTTATGTAATGGCTAATATAAAACGATGCAAAAATTACAACAAAGTGCCTAAAGAAATTCTGAGATTTTCAGCAGAGTTAGCGTCTTTGGACGTAGGAAAAAAGTTTTTTTTAAAAATTCACCATAAATCAAAATATTGTGCTAGAGACTTCTCATGTTGCAAAATGAAGGTAAATGATCGAATATTACTAGAATGTAAGAGCTTACAATTGCATTTTTCAACCATTTGTCGAAAGTCAAAGTTAACCGAAGGTTGAAATTTTGGCGCTTACCTTGATTTATATGAAAATATTTCAAAACTGATAAAAGCTACAACCAAGAATTATATTTTGTTGTATTCTACATGAAATTGGGCACATTTTCATATATAAAACTTTATGTAACGACTAATATAAAACAGTGCAAAAATTACGACAAAGTGAAGAATTTCTGAGATTTTCAGCAGAGTTAGCACACGAGGACGTAAGGAAAAAGTGTTTTTCAAAAATTCACCATAAATCGAAATATTGTGCTAGAGACTTCTTGTTTGTTGCAAAATGAAGGTAAATGATTGAATATTACTAGAATGTAAGAGTTTTAGCTTACAATTGCATTTTTCGACCATTTCGGTCAAGTCAAAGTTGACCAAAGGTTGAAATTTTGACACTTATCGTGATTTATATGAAAATATGTCAAAATTAATAAAAGCTACAACCATGAGTTAATTTTTGTTGTTTTCTACATGAAATTGCACACATTTTCATATATAAAACTTTATGTAACGGCTAATATAAAACTGTGCAAAAATTACAACAAAGTGACTAAAGAATTTCTGAGATTGTAAGAGCCTGACACCGTCTCTTCCAAACGTGTGTGTTCGTGTGTTGGATTTTTTAATGTACGAATATATGGAAATGAAGAAAAGAACAACATATCAGAACAGGAAAGAGACATGGGAAAATCCTTACTATTACCCATATTAGATAATGGAGATAACACGCAAACCATCATAGTGATGAATGCGCAGGGTTTAGTTTCGAGTAACTCAAAAAGAAAAATAGAGTTGTTAGAAGAACTAACCCAAACTGAAAAAATAGATATAATGAATGTAAGTGAAACCTGGTACTCCCAAGAGACTGTTAATGATGATCAGATATAGGGTTTCCAAACTTATAGATCAGATAGAAAAAATAGGAATCAAGGGGGAACCACAATATATGGGAGAGACGTAAATCAAGGAAAAATCTGTGAGAAATATAGTAACAGAATGTGAATTAATAGCGGTAGAATTTGAATTTGAGAAATGAGTGAACATCGTAATATACAGACCCCTAATACTAAAGAGTTTGACATAATAATAGACAAATTAGATGATATATGTAGAAATCACAAAGAATGGAATATACTCCTATCCGGAGACTTTAACTTTCCTTTCGTAGATTGGAAAGAACAAATAGGAGATTGTGGTTGTACTTACACATATAAAACAGAGAGTAATAGTAGCGCAGAAGATAAGAGGCAATTTGAAAAGCTACTAGATATGCTACTAGAACATAACATCCAGCAAATACATCACCTGCCAACAAGAAAGGATAATGTTTTAGACCTAGTACTTGTGAATGAGGTGAATTATGTTAAAGATATAATAGTATATAATACGAGTATTTCAGACCATAACGTCATAGAATTAACAGTCCGTTCCAAAGCAAGTGAAAACAGAGATAAACAAGAGACAAAAAAGTGGGAAGGATATGGAAAACACAATTTCTATAGTAAGAATATAAAGTGGTCAGAAATAAATGAATTAAACAAAAACTGGGAAAGCATATTCGCAAGTGATAGTATACAGGTAAATACGGATATATTATATAAAATATTAGAGAAAATAGTAGATAAATATATATCAAAGAAGAAAAGTAAACATCAGTCATGTATACCAAGAGACAGAAGGATCCTGTTCCAGAAAATCAGAAAGTGGAAAAAAGCTCTTGCAAAAGAAAAGAATGCATGGAAAGTGATGGAACTAAAAAGTAAGATAGAAAATGCAGAACAAAAGATTATGCAATCAAAAGAAAATGAAAAATGAGACCTAGAAGAAAAGACCCTACAAAATGTCAAGCAAAACCCCAAAATTATTTACTCATATGCGAAAAAGATGAATAAAAGAAGAGTAGAAATAGGCCCTCTAAGAGTTGAAGGGCGATTAACGAATGAAAAAAAGGAAATATGTAACATATTTTCAGAAAGATATAAGAGTGAATTTATACCTAGAATTGATAATGAAGATAGTGATATAGAAATAAGAGATGAAAATAGTGAATATTTATTGGACATAAATATTAATGAAGCCGATATTAAAAATGGATCAGTAGCCGGACCAGACGGCGTCCTTGCCATTTTGTTAAAGAAAGTGGTTCATTCAACCGCAAAGCTGCTCTGCAATATTATTAAGACAAAGTGTAGATACAGGCAAGATTTATGATGAGCATAAATTAGCATATATTACCCCTATTTTCAAAAGTGGATCAAGACTATAGGCAAGTAATTATAGGCATGTGAGTCTGACATTTCATATTATGAAAGTATATGAAAGGATAATGAAGAAAAATATAATGAAACATTTAATGAAAAATAGTTTAATATAGGACAACATGGTTTTGTACCCAGAAAAAGTACACAGATCCAACTGTTAGTCTACCGTGAAAGCATATATAAAAATATGATAACTGAAAAAGATACAGATGTGGTTTACCTAGACTTTGCAAAAGCTTTTGACAAGGTAGACCATAATATATTAGCAAGAAAAATGAGAAAACATAATATTGTGGACAAAGTAGGAAGATGGATAAAAGAATTTTTGCAAAACAGAAAACAGATGAAGCTAAGGTAATATCCGATGTGCCACAAGGTACGGTGTTAGCTGCATTGCTGTTTGTTATTATGATTGCAGACATAGACAGTAATGTTAAGGACTTGGTAGTGAGAAGTTTCGCGATGACATAAGAATAAGTAGAGAAATTACTTGTGATGAAGATAGGAACTAGCTACAAAGAGACCTAAACAAAATATATGAATGGGCAGAGGTAAATAGGATGGTATTTAATTCTGATGAATTTGAATCAATATGCATATAGAGGACCTAACAATGAGACAATCACAAATAAGGAAGCAGTTAAAGACCTTGGTGTGATGTTGAATAGGAATGTTATGCAATGATCAAATAGCAATACTATTGGCAAAGTGCAAAGCAAAAATGGGAATGTTGTTCTGGCACTTCAAAACAAGAAAAGCCGAACACATGATTATGCTTTATAAAACGTATGTACGTAGTCCACTTGAATATTGCAATATACTATGGTACCCACACTACCAAAAAAGGATATTGCACAAATAGAGAGTGTACAAAGGTCTTTACAGCTAGATTAGAAGAAGTTAAGGACCTTGACTACTGGGAAAGACTACAATTCTTAAATTTATTTAGTCTCGAAAGGAGAAGAGAACGCTACATGATAATACAGGCATGGAATCAAATAGAAGGAATTACCGAAAACATCATGGAGCTAAAAATATCAGAAAGAGCAAGCAGAGGTAGGTTAATAGTGCCCAAAACTATACCAGGAAAACTAAGGAAAGCACACAGGACATTAATCTACCACGTACCAGCATCAATAATGCAGCATCTATTCAGTGCATTACCAGCTCATCTGAGGAACATATCAGGAGTGAGCATAGATGTGTTTAAGAGTAACCCTGACAAATATCGAAGATGCATCCCAGACCATCCAAGATTGGGAGATGCAAAATATTCCGGAAGATGCATTAGCAATTCTCTGGTAGACATCAGAGGTGCCTCACACTGAGGGACCTGGGGCAACCCGAACAAACTGTAAGGTCTGTAAGGTAAGGTCTCTCTCTCTCTCACCAAGCGGTAGAATGAGAAATGGATAGATATATTATAAATAAATACTTAGTTCAGCCCTTCACTCTCTCAGGAAAAGATACTGCTAATTTGAGTCTCTTTACCTATGCACACACATGTTTAAGATGATTTTGAAATGATATTAATAATATAATTTCAAAGATTAATACAGTAGTTATAGGATAATAATTTAAGCTATATTTGATGTAGGATGATACTTGAAGTAAAAATTGGGGAGCACTGTAGTTTTGTGAAATTCCTAGTCTTTTTCTGGTAGATAAGTGGTGGGGCAGTCTCTCTCTCTCTCTCTCTCTCTCTCTCTGACCCCAAAACAGCAGAATGGGAAAATTTTGGAGGGTATTTTATGAAAGACTCAATAAAAATGCAGGTTACATCATTTTCAAGATACCCAAAGGGATACTCAAAGGATTAAAAGTAAGGTTTTCTTACGATTTTTTATGATTATTTTGGTTTCACGACAATTTTTGGCTTATGACGCAGCATCAGAGTGAACCCCATTTTGAACTGGAGACTGCCTGTACTACTAATAATAATACAGTATATGAAGGAAGTAGACCCTCTTTCAGGCAGGTCTTATTGTAAAGGATGGCTGTATTTTGCAAATTTATCATATACAGGATCTTATATATTTTCCTTATAATTCACTTTTCAGGCTCAACGATGTTGGTCAGCAACTGGCCAATACAGGCAGTTCCCAGTTTACGACTGGGTTCTGTTTTTACGCCACGTTGTAAACTGAAAATTCGTCGAAAATCATCAAAAATCCTAAGAAAACCTTACTTTTAATGCTTTGGGTATTGAAAATGACGTAAACTGCATTTTAATTGAGTTTTTCATCAGAAAAACCTTCAAATTTTTATAATTCTGCCGTTTTGGAGCCATATTTTTTCTGTTGGATCGGCTTACGACGCTTCTTCTGTTGGATCGGCTTACGACGCATTGTAACCCCGGAACATGCATCGTAAACCGGGAAATAATTTCTGATGAATACATTTGAAAAGCGTTGTAACCTCGGAACGTCGTAAGCCGGACCCGTCGTAAACCGGGGACTGCTTGTATTCATATCAGAAAAGGACAGTGTGAGATGAGTGAAATGTTTTTATTGAATTATTCATTAAAAAATCCGTAGATTTCTTTGTGGTCTCATTCGGTGGTTTGGAGTCTGGATTCTTTTCTTATTTCAGGTTGTGGTACTGTCGATATGTTTCGACCAGCTCGATGGTCATCCTCAGGATATGGTTGAGAAGGATCTGGAGAAACAAGGCACTTGGGTTGGTATTTATAGGGGGGGTCTTGATCAGTGCTGAATTATGATTGGCTGCTTGGGGTGGGTCATCTCAGGCGGAGCCTGTTCTCCCATGTTGATGTTTTGGGTTTGTCTTGGGTGCGAGTGGCATTGGAGGGCTGGGGAGAATTTCGATCCTCACATGCAGAATTTTGATTTACTCGCTCACTGTGGGGGTCGCTCGGTGCAGGTCTCCTGGTGGCCGTAGGGAGGAGAAAAGTTCCTGCATACTGTTGAGGGTTGGTTCTCTTTCCCAGTGTGCAATGCTTCCAGGAGGCGCAGGCAGCATTGGTCTGTAGTTCGGTCAATTATTTCCATATTCAGGATTGTCTTTTCTTGTGATTCTCTGGTTATGGGCAGTCCTGGCATGGCAGGAAATCCTCTTGAAGAAATGCATGGTGGTCATACTGATGTATGAGCCAAGGTATCCTCGGACGGGGCATAAGTACCGGTAGACCACTTTGGTTTTCTTTGAGTGGTCCTGCTCAGGGGTGGCTGGATTGTTGCGCATCACCAGGCTGCTCATCTTTTTGCTTTTGTAGTAAATGACCAGATGAATATTCTTATTTGGGTCAGTGGGCCAGACATTATCCTCGATGGCATTCTTGAGGGCACGTTCATCTTCTTTATGTTTTTGATGGAATTGTCCTTTATAGAAGAGCTCTGTGCATTCAGGGACATTGGGGCGAGGTTCCTGCTGGTACCATTTATCGATGTTCATCTTGATAGACATTTGTATTTCGGTTTGGATGTCCATTGTCGTCAAGGGTGTGGGCTACACGTTCCATTCTTTTTGTGTCATCCCAGGAGAACAGTGCGAGAGGGCCCTCCTGACGTAGGCACTGAAGGTGGAGCACTTTTATCTCTCAGGGCACTCGCTTGCTCCATTCATATAAATGTCCAGGTTCGTCGGCTTCATGCAGACCTTTGTAGAGAATAAGGCCTCCCTCTGCTCAATGAGGACGCCAAGGAAGGGGAGGCAGCGGTTTTGGCTACATTCGGTGTTGAAACTGAGGCAGCTAAGGTTGTGGAAAGCACACCTCATGTTCTCAATCTCTTCTTGCGAATTGACACTGATGAAGGTGTCGTTGATGTAGGCGCACATACATCCTTGGCGGGTTGATGTTTTGAAGACCCTTTGCTCCACAATGCCCATATAGAAATTGGCGTAAGAGGACTCCAAGGGGAGAATCCATCGCCACCCTGTCACTCTGGATGTACATATTGCCACGTGGTTGGAGAAAGGGGCCTTTTTGGTGCATATTTGGGTCCCTATACACATGGTCCAAGATCATCTGGATGGTCTCGTCGACAGGGACGTTGGTGAAGAGGGACTCCACATCCATCAAAGCAATACACCCTCCGGGGGGCGTCGCTTTTAGGGCCTCCAGAAACTCTGCTGACAACTTCAGGCTGTGGTTGTCCGGGATGTAAGGGGTTAGGATGGCATTGAACCTCTTGGCCAACTGGTAAGTTGGGGCAGGAATCTGACTGATGATGGGGCGCAGGGGGTTACCTCGCTTGTGTGTTTTGACATTCCTGTAGATGTACCCCAGGTCATAGTCTCCCGTGATTGGCGGTAGGTGAAGGGTTTTAGAGGCGGCGTTGACTTCCTATGATCCTGTTCGCCTCCCGCCTGATCTCGTCGACAGGGTTCTTAGTAATTCTTCGAAATTTGTTGCTGTCCACCAGGATTTCTTCCAACTTCCAATGGCATTCCTCAGTGTTTATGAGGACAAAAGCGGCAGTCTTGTCGCCCCTATGAATGGTGATGTTCTCCCTCTCCTTCAACTGCTACGCCACCTCCCTCAGGCACCAGTCAATGATGTTACTCTTGTAGTCACCCCGATCAGTAAGGTCCTCAGCCAACAGGAGGGGTTGAAGGGCATCAGTTGTTCGGAGGTTGCCAAGGTCCTCTTTCTTCCGGATAGTATCCATGAGATATTCAATCTCAAGGCACTTGTCCAGGGGCCTCAGCTGGGTGATATAGTGGCAATTAAGGCCGATCTTCAGGATTTTGTCTTCTTCGGGAGTCGGAGTATAGGTTTTAAGATTTATACATCCCTCATTTTCTTGCAGGAGACGTAGTTTGTCCCCATTGAAGTAGACCCTCTTTCAGGCAGGTCTTATTGAAAAGGATGGCTGTATTTTGTGAATTTATTTTGTACAGCAAATTATAAGGAAAATAGAAAAGATCCTGTATAAGATAAATTCACAAAATACAGCTATCCTTTTCAATAAGACCTGCCTGAAAGAGGGTGTACTTCCTTCATATACTTCCCTTCGGCTGCATAACCCTGCCGCCCAGCGAGAACCGGGCATGAGAAGCTTCAGGAGGACTCTGCTGCAGTGGCAGCTGTCGTCCAAAGAGAGAGAAAGGGCCACACTCGTTGAGGAGAAGAAAAACTTGTACTCAGAGAGGGAGAACTTGTGCTGTCGCAGCAGCAACCCTGAAGCAGCCCCTTCGAATGCCTCAGAAGAAAATGGAGCAACAAACATCACCCACCAAGGGCAAGAGCACTGCAATGACATCACCAAGTGCCTACATCACTTGGAGGAGAAAGATGCGGAGAAGTAGATGAGAACCATCACCGAGAAGCTGATCGCCCTCAATGGGGGCAAACTACATCTCCCACAAGAGAAAGAGGGATGTATAAATCTTAAAACCAATACTCCGACTCCTGAAGAAGACGAAATCCTGAAGATGGGCCTTAATTGCCACTATATCACCTAGCTGAGGTCCTTGGACAAGAGCCTTGAGATCGAATATGTCATGGATACTATCTGGAAGCAAGAGGACGTTGGCAGCCTCCAAATGACCGATGCCCTTCAACCCCTCCTGTTGGCTGAGGACCCACATATTATATCGGGTGACTACAAGACAACCATCATTGACCGTGCCTGAGAGGTGGTGAAGCAGTTGAAGGAGAGGGAAAACATTGCCGTCAGAGGGCTGACAAGACTGCCACTTTTGTCCTCATAAACACCGAGGAATACCATTGGAAGTTGGAAGAAATCCTGGCGGACAGCAACAAATTTCGAAGAATTTCTAAGAACCCTGTTGATGAGATCAGGTAGGAGGTGAACAGTATCAGGGAGATGGTCAACACCGCCTCTAACACCCTTCACCTACCGCCAATCATGGGAGACTATGACCTGCGGTGCATCAACGGGAATGTCAAAATGCACAAGTGAGGTAGCCCCCTGCTGCCTATCATCAGTCAGATTCCTACCCCAACGTACCAGTTAGCCAAGAGGCTCAATGCCATCCTAACCCCTTACGTCCTGGACAGCCACAGCCTGAAGTCATCAGCAGTTCCTGGAGGCCCTAAGAGCGACACCCCCCCTTGGAAGATGTATTGCTTCAAAATATCAATAAAATGTTACTTCAATTACAGAATCCACTTATACTGTACTGTATTACTGTAATTGATCAAGGGTAATGTCTGCCCCACTGACCCCAATAAGAATATTTATCTGATCATTTACTACGAAAGCAAAAAGATGAGCAGCCTGGTGATGCATAATAATCCAGCCACCCCTCAGCAGGACCCCTCGAAGAAAACCAATGTGGTCTACCGGTATTTATGCCCCATCCGAGGATGTCTTGGCTCATACATCAGTATGATCACCATGCATTTCTTCAGAGGATTTCCTGCCATGCCCAAGAGGGAGCCATCTTTAACCACGCCAGGACTGCCCATAACCAGAAAATCACAAGAAAAGACATAATCCCGAATACAGAAATAATTGACTGAACTACAGAGCACCGCTGCCTGCACCTCCTGGAAGCATTGCACACTGGGAGGAGAAACCAACCCTCAACATTACACAGGAAACCTTTCTCCTCTCCTTGGCCACCAGGAGACCTGCACTGAGCGACTCCCATAGTGAGCGAGCGAATCAAAATTCTGCATGTGAGGATCGAAATTCTCCCCAGCACTGCAGTGCCGCTTGCACACAAGACAAGCCCCGAACATCAACACGGGAGAACAGGTTCTGCCTGAGATGACCTGCCCCAGGCAGCCAATCATAATTCAGCACTGATCAAGACCCCCTATAAATACCGACCCAAGCGTCTTGTTTCTCCAGATCCTTCTCAACCACGTCAAGAAAATGACCGTCGAGCTGGTCGAAACATGTTGACAGTACCACAACCTAAAATAAGAGAGGAATCCAGAATCCAAACCTCCAAACGAGACCACGTAGAAATCCACGGATTTTTGAATGAATAATTCAATGAAAACACTTCCCTCATCTCACACTGTCCTTTTCCGATATGAATATTGGCCAGTTGCTGACCAACATCACTGAACCTGAAAAGCAAATTATAAAGAAAATAGAAAAGATCCTGTATAAGATAAATTCACAAAATAAAACCATCCTTTTCAATAATAAAAATAATATAACTGTAATTACAAAATTTATTCATTTCTATAGTAAACTATGTGATATTTTAAACAAACAAAATTCATTTCCCGATCTTTCGTGAAACCTTTGAAGAGAGGGCGAGGGTAAAGCTGTCAAATATATCAATTGTTGCCCATGGGGTATCAAAGGATCTCTCTCTCTCTCTCTCTCTCTCTCTCTCTCTCTCTCTCTCTCTCTCTCTCTCTCTCTCTCTCTCTCTCTCTCTCTCTCTCGTGTTATTGTCTCTGTCTCCGCAATAGTTGATAAATAATTTCACTCTCTTAAAAGGAAACCCTTATCTCTCTCACTCTCCCTCTCTCAAGGATTCGCAAATGTCGCATGTCTGTGAAAAATTGCTTATGACAATTAGGTTCCAGTGAAAAGTTCACTTGTCTGTGAATTCACGCAGCTGGAATCTTGAAAGATCGAGGTATCACTGTACACATTATTTGGGGGAAATTCACTTATTCGCAGTATTTTTCATTGAGAAATATTCACTAATTACTGTATTTTCATATCTTTTTCATGACTTAATGCACTGTTTGTGATAAAATTTTTTAAATACTTGGGTATAAGCATTTTTAGAGGGTTTATTTGTGTTTGATCTGTCAAAATAGGCAGTGTTATGCATTTTTAGAGAGGTGAATACCTGGGGTCAACTGTATACGTAGCACAATGCTACTTGACGTGCTATTGGCTGACATTTGCAAAGCAGCCAATCTAGGGGTGTCATTCATTTTCCTTGATGCTCATTGGCTGTACCCTTAGTGCTCATTGGCTGTCTACCCCCAAGACTTTCTCTGAGATGTATGTATGGAGCCCACATCTCTGTCAGTTCACTGTGTGTGTCTCTACATTACTACTGTATACTGTGCAAGTGTTTTGCTGTGTACCCATGTACTTTACACGTCTTTCTTCACAATTTTAATCTGTAATCGTGCCCCAAGATTCTTCCTAAATGCCCTGCTCCTTCTAAGGCTTCTGCAAAGAACCTAAGCACCAGAGGAAGGTCATGATGCTCCAGGAGAAGGTAGGACTTCTGGATATGTTAAAAGAAGGGAAGAGTAATGTAGCTGTAGCCCGCCATTTTGGCATGAATGAGAGTACTCTGCAGTACATCAAAAAGAAAGAGGCAGAGATAAGAAAGACCATGAGTGTTAGCTTCTACAGTAGTGCTAAAAATGTTTCTGCAGTACATTATAAAATCAACATGAGGATGGAGTCAGCATTGGTGGTATGGATACAGGAAAGTTTAAACAGCCATGCCTTACATATGTGGGATGTTATGACGATAAATATAGTCATGGCCATCAAACCCTGAGATTAAAAACTCAACCTTTGACTTGTTACTACTTACAAGAGACTCAGATAAAAACATCAAATCATAGTTATGGGCACAACTCTGGAGATCAAGAAAATAGTACTTTGCAATTTTTAATATTTTGTGGTTTCACTTTCTTGGGAACCAGTGCTGATTACATCAAGAGAGAGCAGCAGTCTAATTAAGCAATATCTTGGGGAGTAGTGCTCATAATTGTTACTTAACCTAGTTTTATTTACAAACAATTTACAACCACAAGTTACTTCTTAATTTCTGTGACCAGTACTTTACTGGGATTCCCTACCTAATTGCACACTAACCTATAATCAGTTACAAGGAAACACTAATAGATATATACATCTTAATGCTCATTAATTCACATAAACAACTAATTTTCTTGATCATAAACCCAACAAAATAGCACTTAAAAATAGCATTTATAAAAAACACACACCTCCAATCCAGTGAAGTCCAAAAATCACATAAGGAATATATACTCAATTCATATTTTTTTCTGCTAATACTACTAGTGCATATAGTATAACCAGTCCCTCACTCCAACATTATGAGATTTGAGAAAAGTCTTCTTTCTTTTCTGATTTGGTTACTTCACAAAGTCACAGTCTGTTACCTGCACTTCCATATACTTTTGAAAAGTTTCTTTTCAAATTGGGTTTTCATAACATCAGTGTGGGCACTTGTTTCAGTCACACCAAACTGAAGTCAGACTCATGTCACAAGGGGCAGACTTTCTCACAACATCCCTGTGGAGAAAAGTCCATTATTAAATGAGGTTGTTGAACAGTGGTTAAGTACAGCAAAGTATCAAATGTATATAATTGATATGGTTTTGATCTGGACCAGAGGTCAACTTGGCTACTGTGAGGCCATAGAGTGATTCTAATTAATATTCACGAAACTTACCATACAAAGAGCTGGGGGTATAGTAGCAGTTGCATCTAACTTCTAGCTCTGGGCTCAGACAAAAAGCATATTAGATAGAAAATGTCGACTTAGGGCCTTTCTTCAAATGAGGGAGTGATCAGGTAAACACTTAGGTTCACGTAATTAATTATATTTACATCAAAACACAATCAGAAGAAAGGGAGATAATGATGGACAGGTAAACAGAGTGCTGTCGTACAATCAACTAAACAATGGGTGAATGATTCATGATGAAACACAGGGGGGGGCCTGCTTTAAAGGGCACCACAATGGAAGATACAGTGGCTAAACCACTTTGCACACACGAGGTGATGACGAAGTTCCACAGCAAGCACTCCTGTCTGTAATCAAGAATGCAACGGTTACTAAATAGCCAACAGCGTAATTTAAGGGAATTGAGGGTGTTGCACTTATGGTGCCAAGCAACTCGATTCTGCAACACAGGTTATTACATTTACCTTACTAGGTTACGCACTTTACTTAGGACACAGGTCTCACTGAGGTAAATCGCACTGAGAAAAGAAAAGAAAATAGTGAGAGAAAATAATAGGGTACGTGACTGACTTTGAGAACCTTAATTCTGGTACATTACCTTCTTCAGGAGATGGGGGTTTCCTTGCCTAAAGGTGCCAGCAGTGGAGGGTGATAATGAAGGTAGTCACCACAAAAGTAACTCAGGCTTCTAGACAGTCACGTGGGAAAGCAAGGGAGTAGTTTGAAGGGAGCAGGAAGACTGCAAGTGTCCTGGGTAGGTCTTCCAGTGTTTCTGAGTGTTCTGAGAGTGATCTGCCTGTGTGGCGTCCTTTTGTAACGTCGGAGGATTAAGATATTGCTCCATCAAGGTGATATTGTCTTTGTGGGTACTCTATTTTCTATAGAGGGCCCGCACATGGCGTTTGACGGGCATGCTGCTTTACAAGGTCACAAAGGCCCAGGTGTCATGGCGCCGGCATGCTTTGTGTCTTGAGTCACTCTGCGCTGGCAAGGATTAATCTCTGTAGGACCGCACCTGGAATTAAGGGCTCTGGCAAGTAATTCAGTCAATGGAAGGTTAGAGTTTTCCCCAAGGGATGGGTGAGAGAGAAATCAAAGGGGTGAATTGTTTACCTGCAGCTTCTTCATTTATTATGAATTCACAAGATGTTAAAAGATTTACTCTTATGCTTTCATTTTACAGTAACTGTGACAGGAGGGTTGGCGAGGAAGAGGTTTCCTTGTTGCACCTCCCCAGCCTATTTGACATTTGCACCCTCGGTCGGGTGGGAATGGCTACAAAACGTCAACTCAAATGAACAAACTAAAAACTCTCTCCAGATTTCCTTGGGTTACACTATCGTTAAAATATAACAATTCTGCAAAGAAAATCAATTACCAAGCAAATAATATCACTTATGACATTTACGTTAATGCAGAATAAATTGTGCTGCTACAAGTTAGGTTGTTAAAGCTTTTGAGTGTTATGTTACAGCAGCATTAATCTAAGTTTGAACATAAAGTTATTCACAAATAATGTAACAACATAAAATCAAGGTTAGTAGGTTACTACTAATACCTTAAACTATTTCATGCACTTAATAATATGTAACCTTGTAAACAAAGTACAGGCAGTCCCCGGGTTACGACAGGTCCTGCTTATGACGTTCCGAGGTTACAATGCATTTCAAATATATTCATCAGAAATTATTTCCGGTTTACGATGCATGTTCCGGGGTTATGACGTTGATCCGACAGAAGAAATATGGCTTCAAAACGGCAGAATAATCAAAATTTGGAGTTTTTTTAAGAAAAACTCAATAAAAATACAGTACAGTTTACATTGCTTTCAATGCACCCAAAGCATTAAAGGTAAGGTTTTCTTTGGATTTTCAGTGATTTTTCGGCTTACAACAATTTTTGGCTTACGACGCAGCATAGGAACAGAACCCCTGTTGTAAGCTGGGGACTGCCTTATGCAGTTAATCCGCCTTGAAGAGGCAATACAATGAGGTATTTGTGGGCTTGTGTTAGGTGATGCCACAATACTTTTACAGTAAACCCCCCGTATTCGCGTTCTCATGGTTTGCGGAGTCACGCATTTGCGCGTTTCTCTGTGGAACATATCTAGCGGAAAATTCGCCCATTCGTGGTATTTTTCACTGAGAAATATTCACTAATTACTGTATTTTCATATAATTTTCATGAATAAATGCACTTTTTGTGATAAAACTATTAAAATACTCAGGTATAAGCATTTTTACAGGGTTTTTCTTGGTTTAAGCTATCAAAATGGGCAGTTCTAAGTGTTTTTAGAGGTGTTTTAAGCATTCGCGGATTTGACCTATTTGCGGGTGGGTGTGGGACGCATCCCCCGCAAATACAGGGGGTTCACTGTACATGGCGGAATGGTGCCATGTCGGGGCACTGAAATCTACGTGTGCTGAGAGGCACTGTCATAAGTATATGATAATTAACTGTACATCAAATTACATTACTTGTGAGCCATGGGCTCGTTATTACAAGGAAAGAGGTTATGACAGATGCAAGGGTAATTAATGATGGTTAAGGGAAAATTATGATGAATATGCCGAGATTATATTCCTTAGCCTATGAAATATGGCTAGGTTTGTTCTTTAGCCGAAAGGGCCTTAATTTACATCGATAGGGGCCGGTAGACATGGTGAAGGTAGTCAGAGGGCGCGACTTCTCTGGGAGGAACATCTGCCAATAAGGAAAATAAATAGGGAAAGAAACATGGCGTCCTCTTATGGATAGAGGTGTCAAAGTTCTTTGTAAGCTAAAGGTGAGGCAATGTGTCAGATTGGCACTAGTGCCAGGGGAGCTTAACGATTCTCTTTGGGCTACCTGGAGCTACCTGTGCCCATGACCTTTCTTCGTTGGACCTCCTTTAGGTCGACAGTTTGCCTTGGTAGGGGGATCGGTGGAACTGAGTCCGAGGAAGACGTGGAAGTGCCACCTGTTCCGGTCTCTTTGACAGCCGAAGCAGGGGTATTCTTTACCAGCTCTACCAGGAATCGTTGCAGTTCCTTAAGTTCATCAGCCAGTTGAGGTATGGCAGAATCCTTACTCATACTCATGTCTGCAGAGGACTGGGAAAGAGAGAAGAGCTTATGGTGGGTGTGAGAGGCATGCAGGTCACAATGACCAGCTCAGACACAGGTTACGAGGCCGCACTTTTGGGTGAGCTTTTGCTGTGGTCGAAGGAATCCAGAGGAGACCCGAGTATACTTTGGGTTGGCTCTCGTACCAGCACTGGTAGTGGTTTCAAACAGTGGGGAGAGAGACGATCTGGACTGGGATCTCTCGAAAAAGGATCTATGGCGTGCTCTGGCACTGGCACTAAGGCAGGTCCAGGTACAGAAATCAAATCTGGAATTTCTTCGACATCCACGATGGGCAGAATGTGACACTGTCGAGGTCATGTAAGTGGCACTGGTAGAGATTTGGAGTCAAGTTTGGGATCGCCGGAAGGGGGATTCAGGCACTGACTCGGTCTGGGCCTGGTACTAAAATTGAATTAGGTAGAGGCTCGTCGCTCAAAGTGGAAGGAACTTGGCACTGCTCAGGGCACTCAAGTGGCACTGGCAGCTGGTTTAAGGTGAGTCCTTGAGAACTCTTAGGGTTTGATTGAGTTTGTAGGGCTTAGGATACCTGGTTTTTTTTGTAAATTAGGAGGGGACTGGAAATCCTGTCCCAAGAGGAGGTCATAACCTCCAGGAAGATAAATAAGTACTGCAAAAGTGCAGATTTTAGATCGGTGGGGTCTTGTGTCCCTCGGTTTGACAGTGGGAGGAATCATCCTCATGCGATTCATTCCCTCTACAGTAAACCCCCTGGATTCACAGGCTCACTATTTGTGGACTCAGCGATTAAAGGGATTTTCTGTTGAACCTATCTAAAACTTATTTCTGAGAAAACTCGACCATTCGTGGTTTTTTTCGTTGAGAAATATTCACAAATTACTGTATTTTGATGTTATTTTCATGACTAAATAAATTTTTTATGATAAGATAATGATTTACTAATTTTCAAATGTCAAGATTAATAATAATAATAATAATAATAATAATAATAATAATAATAATAATACTGTAAGATTAAATATGTAATAAGATGAAATAATATGTAGTGTTTCTTTCTCCCTCCCCTCCTATTTCAGTTCTCTCTCTCTCTCTCTCTCTCTCTCTCTCTCTCTCTCTCTCTCTCTCTCTCTCTCTCTCTCTCTCTCTCTCTCTCTCTCTACTGAGATGAGAGAATATTTGTTTTGTATGATAAATAAATGATTGACCTAATAATAAGTACTAATTTTCAAATAGTATAGTAGTAATAATAATAATAATAATATAATAATTAATAATAATAATTAATAATAATATAATAATAATATACAAAGGAAGAAGACCCTCTTTAAGGTAAGTTTTGTTGAATAAAATGGCTGCATTTTGTGAATTGATTTTATACAGAGTTTTCTCAATTTCTTCTAATCATTTGCTTTTCCTGCACATCAATATTAGTCAGTAATTGTCCAATGTTCATATTTCGATAGATGAAACAGTGTATTTCTTACAGCAGGAATAAGAAAACCAGCAGCCTGGTGATGAGAAATAACCCGGCCCCCCTCAGGCGGGATCCCTTGAAGGAAACCAACCTACTCCACCGATACAAATGCCCCTTCCGAGAGTGCCTTGGCTCTTACATTTGTATGACTACCATGCACTTCTCCAAGAGGATCTCCTGTCATGCCCAGGAAGGTGCCATATTTAATCATGCCAGGACTGCCCATAACCTGAGAATGAAAAGGAATGATATTACCCCCAACATCGAGATAATAGATTCAGTGACTGACCATCACCGCCTGTGCCTCCTGGAAGCCCTACACATCGGGAGAGAGAAGCTGAGTCTCAATACCACACTGGAGACCTTCCTCCTCCTGACATTGGCACGAAGGGCAGCACCTACTGGCACCCCGGATGAAGCGAACCAATCAGGAATGTTCATCTGCGGGCAGCAACCCTCCGAATAGTACACTCATTAACGTGCGCTCCAGCGCAAGCACGCAAGAGTACATACAAACATCACTGCGTGAAAGGTGACTACGCCCAATAGTGCAGCAGATTGCTGTAAAAATCGTTCAGATAGTGAAACAAGCATGAAATTTGGCACAAACATTCCTAAGACTACGCTCTCTCTTAGAAAAGGGCGCTGGCCACCTGAAAAACCAAGATGGCGGCTATTTTTCAAAATGGCCGCCATCTATGTTGAGATTCACTGGTTTGGGAGCATCTATTGGATGGAATATGCCAGTTTTTTTTTTTTAAACCTCGACTTTTAGGTTATAAAATGTTCCATACCACACATTTTATTGAAAACCCTTACTAAATGAATTGTAACCAAGATGGCGTACAAAATGGTTGCCATAAAAGTTTTTTTTTTCTATCCACAGCGCTAGCAGACATAGAGACCAACTGTTTTTATTTAATGGTATATTCATGTGATCAGACAGTTTAACTAATATGCTATTTTCAACTGAAATAGTAATGGTATGGTCACATACAACATTGTGTCTAAGACTGTAACCATAAAAAGAAAAGAAGAGAAATACGGACTAAACGCAACCAATCTATGTATAGGTCTCTCAACCTACACCTTTGAAAAATTCGAGGATAAGAAGGTAGGCATAGCATGACACGTTGGATGCTCAAGCTAGATTATCTACTGAAGAGAGGGCAATATTTATCTAGACTTCACATTTGCAAGTGCACAGAGCTGTGCAGGGAAGACCCAGCTTGTAGCACTTGCACCTTTCCCGACAGCCTGCTTTGCATCCACATTTGGTAAGCTGTTGGCAACTCTTGGCTAAGGGCGAGTTGGTTGTCCAGAGGACTTGCCATGCTTCACCAGACTTTTGCCATCCCCACTCAGCAGGGTTCTCTGGCTGTGGCTGACACTGGGTGGCCTGCCCCACACACAACCAGCCTGGCACGCAGCACGCTTGGTGTGTTGGAGGAGAGCTCCTGGTTGGTGGAATGGCCTCATATGCCCTTTGTTTTCTGGCAAACATATCAAGTCTAGCCTCATCCACAGTGCCAGCAGTGCTGGATCTTTCATACATAAGTATGGCAAACCTCTCCAGGACCTTCAGGTCACTCTCTTCCACTCTGAGAGGGTAGTGACTCAGTTTGGAGAACACAGTGGAGGCCTCTGGAAAGATGTTCCATGTCTGCCAGGCGGTCTTCTTGCCCTTGCTCCGGAAGGCTGACACTGTATCACAGCCTGTGAACGCATGGAAGAAGAGCATGCCATTCACCTTCTCCTGGCCCAGAGAGTTGCACAGGTCATGCACAGCAATCCAGCGCAGGCTCTGGCCTTGGCCAAATGCCACCCATAGCTTCTCTAGCCCTAGATTGTGGAGAGTGGAGAAAGCACTGACTGCAACGACAAGAACATCTGTGTCATTTGCTTTAACCGTGATGGTCTTGGCTCCATGTTCTGTGGCATATTTGGCATGGAGAAAGATGCGGTGTCAGCTTCCTCATGAGAGCACTTTTCCAGTCCCTGAAGACTAGCCTCATGAGTGCTGAGGACAGCAGACCCTTTCGTGGCAATGACAACATTTGTGGCAGACATCTGGGCAACTTTGTCTGCCAGGAACTGGAACAACTCTGTCTTGTTGGCATCGTGTCTTAGGAAATTGCGCCAGTTGGATGGAATTGTGTTCTTGTCTGTCACCTGCGCCTTCCTCCTTGACCACGTTGGAGCCTGGTCTCAGCTTTGAGGCTGGATGTATTGTATACATCAAATACAAGATGTGATGATGTGTACTTGCTGCTATAGGATTGTATCACAGGCAAGAAGTCGCAAAGTGCATAGCCCTCAAAGGTCTTTCCTTTCTTTGGTGGCAAGGCATGGACCAAAGCTGATCCATCTACAATGAGGACATCAGTCTTTGGTTCTTTGTCTTCTAGTGTAACATGACTCTCCAGGACCGAGGTCAGCTGAGACTTCTGACATGTGTACAGCCTACCACCCTCACTAAGGGAAGCTGGGAATGTTTGATTCTCGTGCTGGAAGAATTCCTGCAGATCACATTCACGGCTCTGACAGGATATAAATAGCTTTGAGAAAAGCTGGCAATCCTCCTTCAGAAGTTTCTGCTTTGACTGTTCTACAGGAGCAGCTTCTTGCCTGAAGAAGTCAGTTCTGTTCTTCTTTATCGGCTCATAGAAGGAGACTGCATTGTTTGCCAAAGAGTCTGAAAACTTTGAAATTTAGTGCGGCCTCTGTCAAGGTGTGTCTGTAGAAGTTCTGCTGAGCTGGGGTGGGCAATGTCTTTGTTGTCAATGGAATACAGATCCTGGCTCTCTTCCTGAAAAGGACTTCCCAAGTGTTGCAAAGCCAATGACAGCTTGCTGACTCTCTCCAAGAATGTCTTCTGCGCATGAGGTGTTTGTTCATGGTGTGTTGTCTGCTCATTAGACTCCTTACTTTGAACCTCTGTTTCGTATGCAGACACCAAGCGGATGATCTCTGGGCCAGCCACCATCCATCTTCTGAGTGCTGACAGATCTTCAGTCAGCCCAATGGCTCTGCCATCAGCCTTTATAAAGGCATTGGTCTGCTCATGAGCTTGGTCAAGAGCCATTGCTGAGAACTGGCGACTGGTCTTGTGCACAACAAAGTTGCCAGCCTTGAACTCCTTGTGCAACTCTGGGTGTGAACTCTCTAGGTAAGCATGTCCCTGAGGTGAATAGGCAGCCAACGAGCATAGTTTGTATTATTGTTGGAAAAGAAGTAGGGTATCAGCTCATGCAATGCCTGGCAGTAGAGGACAAAATTGGCCTCACGGAAGGACCTGATCAGTAGGAATATCACAAGTTCCATAGACAACACCATGTGCCAGAAGTGGAACTGTGGACTCTGCTGTCTTCGAAGGTCACACCACTCCTCAAACTCTAATGCCTGCTCATTGTTGTTTGCTTCTCAGCACAGTAGTCAGTGTATGCTGTCCTCAGGAGTTTGTACAAACTAGAGGCTGTAACCTGGTGCATCTGCCGTGTCCTGGTTACACTTGCAGCTGACAGGAAAGGATTCTGCAGTTCCAGATGAAGCAACTCCTGCCTCCACCAGAGCTCCTGTCCAACCACTGCCATGAAGAAGAGTACCAAGAGATGTCATTGCTGCCATCTCAATGTGCAGACCACCAAACATTACCAGATACTTGTCTTCGCCATACTGATCAGGCCACTGCCACTGCACCTGCTTTGCTACGGCATAGATTGGCTGATCAGCTGTGATTATGGGTATCTGGCCAGGGTTCAGAAAATCAGTGACATCCTGCACTTTCTGCATCACGTGTTTGATCGTAGCAACAGAATGAGCCTGATCACGCAGGAGAGGAAGCAATGAAGTTATGGTTACTTCAAATTCTGGGCTTCTCTTCATTGAAGCGTGATGAGCTGACCACGTCAGATTCACTGCATCATCTATTTCCTGGGTGACTATGACCTTGTCTAGCCACTGATACTCCAGTGCAAGCTCTCCCGCGCTGGCACATCCTGTCTATTCAGGTGCGGCTATCTAACTATAGCTGGTCTGGGGCTGTTAGAAAGCATTTGGGACACTAAACTAAACTATACTACAACTACTAGTCTAAGACTACAGGATTAGTAAAGCTGGATTAGCTGGCACTGAACCCCATGCTGAGTTACACAGCAGTGATGTCACCAGTGTGCCCTGGTTGTGTGCAGACATACACTCTTTTACATTTATTAATTTTCCTTCAAAATTGATGAGTTATTCGAAAGAGATGGCCTCATTAGGATCTAAAACCACAGAAACCAAGATCCATGCTTAAAACGATAATTGTTGAACGGGCATTATTTCTCATTATAATTATTGTTTCTACCTTTTCTTGGCAGCCATATAGCCCCCATATTTAAAGGTAAACTGTACTGGGAAGCTACAGAAACATAATATTCACAAGAAATAGTATGGAAGAGCTTTACCATATTGCTAGAAGCAAATACATGCCATTCTAGTGAAAAATTAGCCAAAATCTGTCGATACTGGCCGCCATCTTGGAATTTGGCCGCCATATTAAATTTTTTGCGTGGCCAGCGCCCTTTTCTGATAGAGGGAACTTTAAAGAGCACTTGTGCAAAATTTCATGCTTGTTTCACTATCTGAACGATTCTTATGAAATATGCAATTATCTGCTGCACTACAAGGAGAATCACCTCAGGCAGCTGATCTGAGATCCCCTATATATACCGCCACAAGTGCCCTGTGTCTCCAGACTCATCCCAATGTCCAGAAGATGACCGTCGAGCTGGTCAAACATGTCGACAGAAAAAGTACTGAAAAATACCAGACAGACGTCAGAAAAAGAAGAAAGAAGAAATACCATCGAAAATACCATCAGGAAAATCTACGGATTTACATCCCAGGTTTCAGTAGCCTGCTGTAGTACTTAAAAATAAAGAATTTCTGCTGTAAGAAATGCGCTGTTTCATCCATCGAAATGTGAACATTGGACAATTGTTGACTAATATTGATATGCAGGAAAAGTGAATTATTAGAAGAATTTAGAAAACTTAGTATAAAATCAGTATGCAAAATGCAGCCATATTATTCGACAACCACAAGAAAAACAATAATAATAATAATAATAATAATAATAATAATAATATACTGTAATTACAATATTTATGCATTTCTATAGTAAGTAAATGAAAAAATTTAAACACAAATTTCACCCCCAATCTTTTTCATGAATTTTCAAGATCATGGGGAAGGGTGAACCGTCAAATACGTCAAGTAACCTGACAGCAATGGTTGGGGTGGTCAGCGTTGCCAACCACTATGAAGGATACGTACACTGAAAACTCTCTCTCTCTCTCTCTCTCTCTCTCTCTCTCTCTCTCTCTCTCCATACGGTAGAATGTGAGAAATAAATAGATATCTAGATAAATAGATACTTAGTTCATAGTGTTTTAAAAACACAGAGGTACATCTTTGGAAGACAAAAAACAAACAAATTTTTTTTGTTCAGTTGCTTAACCCTTAAACGCCGACTGGACGTATCGTACGTCGACTAAAATTGTCTGTCGGGTGCCGAGTGGATGTATGGTACGTTGACTACAAAAAGTTTTTTTAAATATTCGCGGAAAAATAGTTATAGGCCTAGTTTGCGAAAGATTTTAAATCACGCGCCATGAGGGATGCTGGGAGTTCACGGATCACACTGTTGTTTTGCTTACAAGCGTTACCCAGCCGCGCATGCGCCAATTTCTTTCTTCTCGCACTACAGAGCATCGGCGACGCATCTCAGAAATTCTTTCGTCACTATGTCATAATTTTTGCACCGTTTTATATTAGCCGTTACTTAAAGTTTTATATGTGAAAATATGCGCAATTTCATGTAGAATACAACAAAAAACAACCCATGGTTGTAGCTTTTATCGGTTTTGAAATATTTTCATATCACGATAAGTGCCAAAATTTCAACCTTCGGTCAACTTTGACTCTACCGAAATGGTCGAAAAACGCAATTGTAGCTAAAACTCTTACATTCTAGTAATATTCAATCATTTACCTTCATTTTGCAACAAATTGGAAGTCTCAAGCACAATATTTCGATTTATGGTGAATTTTCAAAAAAAACTTTTTCCTTACGTCCGTGCGCTGTAACTCTGCCGAACATCTCAGAAATTCTTTCATCACTTTGTCGTAATGTTTGCACCATTTTATAGTAGCCGTTACATAAAGTTTTATATATGAAAATGTGCGCAATTTCATGTAGAATACAACAAAAAATAACTCATGGTTGTTGCTTTTATCAGTTTTGAAATATTTTCATATAAATCACGATAAGTGCCAAAATTTCAACCTTCGGTCAACTTTAACTCGACCGAAATGGTCGAAAAATGCAATTGTAAGCTAAAACTCTTACATTGTGGTAACATTCAATCATTTACCTTCATTTTGCAACAAACGGGAAGTCTCTAGCGCAATATTTCGATTTATAGTGAATTTTCGAAAAAAAACTTTTTCCATACCTCCGCACACAGTAACGGCTGAAAATCTCAGAATTTCTTTAGTCACCTTGTCGTAATTTTCGCACCGTTTTATATTAGCCTTTACATAAAGTGTTATACATGAAAATGTGTGCAATATCATGTAGAATACAACAAAAAATAACTCGTGGTTGTAGCTTTTATCAGTTTTGAAATATTTTCATATAAATCACAATAAATAGAAAAAATTTTACCTTCGGTCAACTTTAACTCTACCGAAATGGTCGAAAAATGCAATTGTAAGCTAAAACACTTACAGTCTAGTAATATTCAATCAATTACCTTCATTTTGCAACATACGATAAGTCTCTAGCACAGTATTTTGATTTATGGTGAATTTTAGAAAAAAAACTTGTTTTTAAGTCCACGCTTTACGAATTCATGCATCATTTTGTGATAATATTTTCTCTGTGTTGCTTTGATCTTTTTACAATTTGTTATATACCAAAATCCGCAATTTAGTGTACAATTCAACGAAAAAAAAATAACTCATTTACTCATTAGCTTTAACTGTTTTGCTCACAGCACGATTTGTATACAATTATATATGAAATTTTTTTTCGCGGTGTCATATATTCTAATATTTATATATGATAATGATATTTTTTTCATTTCTGATGGTTGCATACTAAACTTCAGGCAATGACGAAAAAAGGAGTAAAAAATGAACTCTTAATCTTAAAAACTAAGCATGCTGTGATTTTTTAAAAAAAACTTTTTCCTCTTCGGCGCTAACTCCCAAACTCCGCCGGCATACGACAGACACTTTTGTAAATAGAGGCTTGGCGTTTAAGGGTATGGGTTAAAGAGGAAATAGCTTAACATTCCTTGAGAGATTAAAGAGATAAACTCTCTCTCTCTGTCTTACTTGTGCTGGCTGAATATAAATTAGTGGTAACTCTATCTTTCTGTTTGCTGGAAGGGTTAAAAGTACGTATGTATATAATTTTAAGGGTAGTAATGTTTAGGTGACTTTGAAATTATATATTAATAATATAATTTCAAAGATTAATACAGTAATAAGATAATAATTTATGACATATTGATGTAGGATGATACTTTAAGTATGAATTTGGTATTTGAACCTTCAAGATAGGCAGTTATAAGCATTGTGGGGGGGTGTTAACTATTAGCGGATTTTAACTATTCACAGGGGGTCTGGTACGCATCTCCCGTGACTACGGGGCGGTTACTGTATAGTGATAAGTTGATGCCTGTCAGTGGTTGCCCCACAGGCAACCTAGTCTTCTCTTATGAGGGAGATTTGGATGCCAGTATCATTCAATGCTGTGACCTGGTGTGCTGGGTACTTTACCTCGAGGAGGTGCCACAGATACGGGACCCTCGGCTGTAGGGCATAAGGTTTTAGGATTCATAACCGCTAAAGCAATGGCGGGTGTTCTTGTTTATTTTTAGGGTATTTGCCCATGGGGCGGAATGCCCATAGACCTTACAGGCGGTGCAATAATTTCTACTATAGTCTTTGCTTGGCACTGTCCCAGTGGATGGAGCAGGCCCTTTGCTTTTCATCCAAGAGCCAGATGTGGCTTGTTGGGGTGTTGTCCCATTTGGGGACTTTGAGGGAGTTTCTGGCTGATTCTCAGCCTTCAAGCGGCACTCTTCAGTGGGGTGCCCTGCCCTTTTACGGTGTCCACACGCTGGTTTCTTTGGGGGATGTCCATTTTTGAGAGGTGGTTGAGAGAGGCTTGAGGTTGGTACTGAAGGGTATATTCTTCACTCAAAGGAACTAGGATGGCGATGGTGTGTATCCCAGCTGTTTGCCCATCGACAGCGCTTTGGCTACCGTCTTAGGGGCTTTGTCACACAGGTGTGTGGCTACAGCAGGAGGGTTGTAGGCGGGGAAGTCCTCGAGCTGGAAGAGTTCTAGTATTTCGTTGACAGAAGCAGCTTTTAGGGAGTCCAGCCATCACTTCAGGGCCTTGGTCTTCTTGAATAGCCATTCGGACCAAGTTTGATTTGCCTCCTTAAGTAGTCATCACCATCGTTGTCTCCACCTATCTGGGGTGATCTTGAAGGCCTCGCAGACCGCTATGAGGTTTTCTTGGTCGGCTGGAGCAAGAGCATTAAAAGCTGTGGCACCCTTCCCTCAAGATGTTTCCCCAGCATCAGAGATACTTCGGATGGAGAGGGCGTGTAAGTCAGCAGGACCTTCTCAATTAGGTCGAGCCAGGCTTCGGGCTCAGCCTTGTCCCATTTTCTGATAAGGGTGCTGACATTGCTGAGAGTTGTGTGGGGGGAGGGGGTAACTGGGTTCCAATATCTTTGAGCTGCAAGAGCAAGTTGATGTTGCCTTTCCTTCTCGTGTCTTTCTTTCTCCTTCTCCTGCCTATCTTTCTCCTTATGCCTTTCTGCCTCTTCCCTCTTCTCCTGGGCCATTATTTCTTTCTCCTTCTGTCTTTCTGCCTCTTCCCTCTTCTCTCTCTCCGCTTTGGTGGTGTCTACTCTCTCTTGGACCCACTTAGTCAGGGTGTGACCTAACATTTCCAGTTTCTTTCCCATGCCCATGTAGAACTTGTAGTCATCGTTTAGGGAGGTTCTAGTTGACTGAGCTATCTTGTGAGTGTGCCTCGGTGGGTGTGGCCCTCGGCTATACCAATGGGAACATAGGAAGTGAGATAGTTGTCAGTGGTGGTACCACGAATAGGTAGGCATGATCCTTCGGAGGAGGTGGCACTGGCACTCAATCAGAGAGTACAGTACTCTGAAGACTTAGGGCCTTGTAATGAGCGATGTCAGGGTGTCTTGTAAGACTCAAGTTGCTCGGGTTGAGTGATTCATGGCGTCTCAAAAAAATTCAAGGGTGTTCGTGTCAAACGGCTTTTAGGTGTCTCAAAGGATGTCAGGGTGTTCATGATGAACATTTCAGGTGTCTTAAAAGATGTAAGTAGGTTTGTAATGAATGATTTAGGTTGTCTCAAAGGACGTAAGGGTGTTCGAAATGAACAGTTCAGAGTGTCTCAAAAGATGTAAAGGTGTCCATGATGAACAATTCAGGGTGTCTCGAAAGACGTAAGGGTGTTTGTGATGAAGAGTTCAGGCTGTCTCAAAAGATGTAAGGGTGTTTGTGAGGAACAATTCAGGGTGTCTAGGAAGACACAAGGTGTTCGTGATGAACAGTTCAGGCTGTATCGAAAGACATAAGGGTGTTTGTGAGGAACAATTCAGGGTGTCTCGGAAGATGTAAGGGTGTTCATGATGAACAATTCAGGACTTCTCGAAAGACGTAAGGATGTTAATGATGAATAATTCAGTGTCTTGAAAGATGTAAGGGTGTTTGTGATGAAGAATTTAGGGTGTCTTGAAAGACATAAGGATGTTCATGATGAATGATTCAGGGTGTCTCAAAAGACATAAGGGTGTTTGTGATGAATGATTCAGGGTGGCTCAGAAGACATAAGGGTGCTTGTGATGAACGATTCAGGGGTTCATCACAATAATTAGCGTAAGCTTTAACAAAGGATTTTGATTTGCTGAGAGACATTGGGGGAGCTGACGCAGTAAATGGGAGGCTTACATTGAAATTATACAATCATCGTGTATAATAGTTAGGGAGTTTAGTTTTTATGAATAAACAATTAAATGCGTGAATGAAAAATTATGCTGGTGTCACAGCAAATGTTATAAAATTGTATTGCTCTAGGCAAATAGAAAGCAGTAGTTTCTTAGTATACACAGTTAAATGCGTGAATGAAACAATTTAGCTGGCTTCTCAGCTACGGATAAAATGCATAAAATATAACAAGGAAAAGATTGTGCTTATTTCGAAGTGTGCAAGATTAAATGCGGTTGAATATGATGAGTACAAAAATCTTAAACCTATCATGCATGGGCAAAGTTATACAGTAGTACCTCAAACTTGTGCGATTCGAGTTGCACAAATTCAGACACAAACTTTTCATTGGAATCTAATTGTCATACACGAGTTTTTCACAGACATGCTAACATTTGCGAATACTGAGAAACCCTGCAAAAGTGTTTGTGTAATTTATAAATTTTCAAGCTTTTATGTGTAAATTAAATAATATTAAATAATACAAGCAATAATCTCTCTCTCTCTCTCTCTCTCTCTCTCTCTCTCTCTCTCTCTCTCTCTCTCTCTCTCTCTCTCTCTCTCTCTCTCTCTCTCTCTCACTGAGATGAGAGAGTTTTTATGGTACATGTATATGTTTGTTTTGTATGATAAATAAACTTTTTACCTAATAAAAGGTACTAATTTTCAAATATTAATAATAATAATAATAATAATAACATAACTGTAATTACAAAATTCGTATTATTTTAAACAAGCAAATTCTTCCCCTTATCTTTTGTAAGAAGTTCAAAGGCAGAAGCTGTCAGACATGTCATTTAACATGACAAGAAGGGTGAGTGTTGCTGATTAGGTGTCAAAAGTTTCTTAGTAATTCTCTCTCTTTCTCTCTATGTGTGTCCGTAATATAATTCATAAAAAATTTCACTCTCGTAAGTAAGGACAACTGTTATCTCTCTCTCTCTCTCTCTCTCTCTCTCTCTCTCTCTCTCTCTCTCTCTCTCTCTCTCTCTCTCTCTCTCTCGTTTGTAGCTTAGTGCAATTTATGTATTACTCTGTATCTGTGTGTCTTTAACTGTACAGTAGATCATTTAAGATTGATCTAATTTTACCTGTACCATCTACAAACTGTAAATGCGCCATTCTAAAACATAGAGACATGAGCATTTCAGAACAAAGAGACAGAATAAAGGTTTTTAAAAACGAGGTTGAGAAGACTCCTAAAAATAGATCGGTGGAATGGGGGAGAGAGACAAATATTATACTAAAATCTTCACACTCTCAATATTTTTACATAAACCATTTATTTCTTTTTAGGGTAATGTATTAAGCTAACTTTTAAATGAAATCACAGTAACTTTAATTTCATTTAAAAGTTAGTTTAATACTGTACTGAATTTCCATCTCTCTCTCTCTCTCTCTCTCTCTCTCTCTCTCTCTCTCTCTCTCTCTCTCTCTCTCTCTCTCTCTCTCTCTCTCTCTCTCTCTCTCTCTCTCTCTCTCTCTCTCTCTCTCCATAATAATTTGTAAATAATTTAACGTGATATTTCAAGTAAGGACAATCTCACTCTCTCTTGTGTTATTCTCTTTGTCTCCGTAATAATTGATAAATAATTTCACTCTCTTAAGTAAGGACAACCCTTATCTCTCTCTCTCTCTCGCTCATAGTTAGCGCTCACAAATTTTTACAACTTATTATTTCTATGTATGTCTTTACCTGTAAAGTAGATGGTTTAAATTGATCTAATTTTACCCGTACCGTCTACGAAGTATAAATGCACTAGTTTGGCAAATGTGTTCTAAAACATAGAGACATAATAACTAAGAGTTGTTTCAGTCCAAATAAAAACACTGTTTGTTCATGATGAAGCATTTCAGAACAAAGAGAAAGAGAGTAGAATAAATAAGCTATTAAAAAGAGGTTGAGAAGACTTCTAAAAATAGATTGGTTGGAAGGGAAGAGAGACGGAAATTCTCTTGCAACACTCTATTTGTATGTCAACCATTTATTTCTTGATTTAAGCTAACCTTTACATGAAATTACAGTAACTTTAATTTCATTTAAAAGTTACCTTAATAATTTGAAAGCATGATTAGGGTCATATTTAGTATTTAAACTTTAGAAATAAGCATTTATCAGCATTTTTAGAGACCTTGCCAAACTTACAGGAAAATTCGCCTTTGCACGAGGGTTCTGGAACCCAACCTCGTGTAAGTTCGGGTATGACTAGTAAACCCCATATTCGAGGGATGCGTCCCCCCCCCAAATAGCTAAAACCCACAAATACTTAGAACCCTTCCAAAAATACTTAGAACTGCCTATTTTGATACTTCAAGCACAAAAAAAACTAAAAATGTATATACAGGTATTATCCTACTTACAATGGGGTTAGGTTCCAAAAAACCCATCGTTTGTTGGAAAAAATGTATCTCGAATATTAGTCTAGCCTGCACTAGGGTATTCGGTACCAGGTATACATATATGGCAGCCTAGCCTACACTATGAAGTACATTCTATACATACACGGTATAGTAGTTATTAATGTCAGCTAATTCTGGAGGTTCATGCAGAGTGACTTATGATAATTCAGTAGAGAGAGAAATTGAATTATAAACAAGAATTAACTTAGCCTACACTATGGTATATATATCGTATACATACACAGTAGCCTAGCCTACATTTTACTCTACTCTATATTTACATATCGTATTATACAAACATCAGGAGCGGGTGCAGCTAAAGAAGCGAGCTCACATTGGATTTAGAGTATGTCAGCTTAATATTGGGTCCATGACTGGGAGAGGTAGAGAGTTGGCTGACCTGATGAGGAAAAGGAAAGTAGATGTTTTGTGTGTGCAAGAAACGCGATGGAAAGGAAATCTAAAGAATTGGGGGATGGATATAAGCTGTACTATAGTGGAGCAAATAAACAAGACAGAAATGGAGTTGGCATAGTACTGTCTGGTGAATTGAAGAATACAGTGATAGAAGTACAAAGAAAGAATGACCGTATCATCAGATCAAGATGTGCTTTGGGGGAGAGAGTCTGAATATTATATGCATACGCACCACAAGTTAGTTGCACAGAAGAGAAGGGAAGTTTCTGGAGAGACATGGATGGAGTAATGCAAGAAGTGGAAGAACATGAGAGGGTGATAGTGGGGGCAGATTTGAATGGCCATGTTGGATGTGAAAATGAGGCGATTGGTCGGGTGCATGGGGGCCATGGAATTGGGGAGAGAAACCCAGAAGGGGAGAATGTAGTGGACTTTGCTGTGGCACTCGACATGGCAATAGTAAACACATTCTTTATGAAGAAAAGGGAACACCTAATAACATATAGGAGTGGGGGAAGATGCTCCCAAATAGACTACTTCCTATATAAAAGGATAAAGCTGGGGGAGGTCAAGAACTGCAAAGTTATCCCAGGCGACCATGTAGCCCCCCCAACACATACTGCTATGCATGGATTTGAAGCTAAAAAGGAAAGAAAAACCAAAGCTAAAGGGATAAGGAAAATTAAATGGTACAAATTAGTGAGGGAGGAGGATAAGAAGAGAGAGTTTAAGAGGAGGGTTTTGGAGATGTTCAAGAATGGTGGGCACGAAATGCAGCAGTAATTAGAAGACATGGAAAGGAGCTGCTGGGAGAGACATCGGGGATCATATGGGAGGAAAGGGAGAGTTGGTGGTGGGAGGAAGACATTGGGAAAGTAGTAAAAGATAAGAAGGAGGCAAAGAAGAGATGGGAAGAGTCACAGTCAGTGGAAGACAGAGATCGGTTCAGAGAGAAAAACAAGGTGGTGAAAAAGATGGTAGCCCAAGCTAAAGCAAAAGTCGTATGATGATGTGTATAATGAGCTGGGGACGAAGGAAGGATTAAATAAGATGATCAAGCTATCAAAGGCTTGAAATAAGAGCACCAAAGATATTACACATATCAAACAAATAAAAGATCAAGATGGGGTAGTACTTAGAAAGGTAGAAGACATCGTGAAGAGATGGAAAGAATATTTCTAACAGCTGTTAAATGAAGAAAATAATAGACTAATAAGAGGGGATGGGCAGGTGAGCATTGGCATGGTGATGAGGTTTTCTAAGCAAGAGGTGCTGGATGCACTGAAGAAGATGAAGAATGGGAAGGCAACTGGACCAGACATGATACCTGTGGAGGCATGGAAGGCATTAGGGGATGAAGGAGTGGATATACTGTACGATCTTATGATAAAGATCCTTGAGCAGGAAAAGATACCAAATGAGTGGCATGGGAGTATACTGATCCCAATTTTCAAAGGGAGAGGAGATGTCCAAGAGTGTGGTAATTATAGGGGTATTAAACTAATGTCCCACACTTTGAAGATACTGGAAAGGATGATAGATGCCAGACTAAGGGAAGAAGTAGAAATAGGTAAAGAGCAGATGGGATTTATGAAGGGAAGAGGAACAACAGATGGTATATTTTGTCTGAGACAACTAATGGAGAAATTGGGAAAAACAAAGGGACCTACATATGGTATTCATTGACCTTGAAAAGGCTTACGACTGAGTCCCCAGACAAGAGGTGTGGAGGAGCCTGAGGGAGAGGATGGTGCCAGAGAAGTACGTGCGATTGATACAGGATATGTACCGGAATGTATTTACCAGAGTGAGGAGCAATGTTGGGGAGACGGAGGGTTTTGAGGTGAAAGTAGGATTACACCAGGGGTCGGCTCTTAGCCCATTTATTTTTAACATGGTGATGGGCGTTATCATAGAGGAAGTAAGGGAGGCAGTACCGTGGAACATATTGTATGCGGATGATATTGTCCTGTGTGCAGAGAGCAGGGAAGATCTTGAAATAAAACTGGAAAGATGGAGACAAGTACTGGAGGACAGAGGAATGAGAATAAGTAGATCTAAGATAGAATATATGTGTACCACCAATGATGGGGGTGATAGGGAAAGTGTTCAGCTTGGGGGAGAACCAATAAAGAGAGTTGAAAATTTTAAGTATTTGGGATCCTTTATTAATGCTGGAGGACGTATGGAAGAAGAAGTAAAACATCGGGTACAGGCAGGATGGAACAACTGGAGAGCGGCCTCCGGAGTTCTTTGTGACAAAAGAGTACCGCTGAGGTTAAAAGGAAAATTTCATAAGACGGTGGTAAGAACAGCAATGATGTATGGCATGGAAACAGCTTAGATGGATGGCTGGGGTGACGAGAGAGGATAGGATCCGAAATGATTACATTAGGGGTCTACTAAGGTGGTGGAAATATCAAAGAAAGTGCAGGAGGAGGCTGAGATGGTATGGACACCTGTTGAGGAGAGATGAGGACCACGTTGGTAGACATACTATGGGGATGGAGGTCCAGGGAAGAAGAAGAAGAGGGAGACCAAGAAAGAGATGGAAGGACTGTGTGAGGGAAGACCTGCGTAAGAAGGGAATTGATGAGGCAGAAGCACAGGATAGAAATAGATGGAAACGGCTCATCCGAAGCGGTGACCCCATATAAAAATGGGAACAAGCTGGGAAGAAGAAGATTATACAAACATCAACATAATGAATATGCATCTTTTCCATGGATCTTTTAAAATGTTATGCCTTAATTCACTTTATCCGATAATATTGTATACATTCTTATATTACTTTTGCATTATAAATTGTGATCATTGTTTTGGTTTGGAAATCGTTTATGCTGTGTTTATTTTGCCGTATTTAACTCAGTTCAGTGTGTTTTTTTGGCTTCTAGTAAGCATAAATGAATCTCTAGATACTTTATTTATATGGGGCAAGGTTATTTTTCATTATACAAAGTGTTTTTAAGTCAAAATATAACTTAAATGCGTCTCGTTGTGAAATTTTTTTAGCTATTTTTTTTCGTTAATAGATGACGTTGGCCGTTTGGGGCGTTTGTTTTGTGCTAAAAAAATCTAGATTCCGTTCGCTATTTTCACTTGGTTATATCACAGTACGAGCTTTACGTATTTATCGTATATCGGCATAAAAAAAGCAGTAATATGTTTTCTTTCATGCCCATTAGTTTTGATTAAAATACTTTCTCTCCAATTTTAATTACGGTCGAGTTTCATCAACGTTGCCGATGAACAATAATTTATAGTCATTAGCAGCTTGAACATTGTTTTCTCAGCTTCAGCTACAACTTGCAGCTTAAATGTAGCAGTATATTTCCTTGCCGATCTTTTATCCTTACCAAATAAGAGTATAATGTAAAAATATATCAGTCCTATTCTGCTAAACGTCATTTGTACTACAACGTAGGGTAATTGTGTATTACTGTACAATGGTTGAAATACAAGCAAATCGGCTATTGTTATCAGATTTGGTGATAAACAAAACAGCAGTTTATCGGTCGGTTGTTTATGGCTGTACGCATTTACGCAAGAGCATAACATTATTAACAATATATACTTTTATCATTCTCTGTTACTTTTTTAACTAGAAGATGGGATAAAGAGATGAAGGAAAAGAAGTTGGTATATTGTAATTTGGTCTCTCTCGCTGCCTTATTGTACGCTGCTGCCTGCACCCGTGCGAAATTTAAAGATATTTTATAAATATTGTCATATCGGTGTTAATTGCTCGCCCCATTGCAAAATCGAATTATCATAAGGTGAATTATCGTAACTCGAGCACTACCTGAGTGTTTTAATAGTATATCACAAAAAGCGTATTTAGTCATGAAAATGAGATGAAAATATTGTAATTAGTGAATATTTCTCAGTGAAGAATAACGTGAGTTGGCGAATTTTCAGTGAATAATGCGTATATATGTTCCATAGAGAAATCCATGAGTAGGTGGGTCCATGAATCATGAAACCAAGAATACGGAGGGTTTACTGTATTTGCCGAGATCACATGTGCAAAAGAAAAGAAATTACATTACTCTACTGGACCTGTAATTCACACGTGAACGGTATTGACAAAGACTGAGAGCATGTGATGTTGATTACGACGGGGTCTGCATGTGCAGTAAGTCTGAACAAAAAAGGGTTGCGCTGGAATTTATGAAATGACCGAAAATTTGTTGGAATTCGCTCTCCTGATGTCTACTGTGTGCGTTTTAATAAGCAAGGGCTTTTTATGACTCGTGTTAGGGGAATGAATTTTGCACGTTTGCTTTTTTGTGTGTATGAGTGAAAGAGTGTACGTTTTATTGACTTATGGTGTGCTACAGATGAATGGAAAAGGGGACCGTATATGTGTTGCAGGTTCATTTATTTAAATTCCGAATTTCTAGCGGATGTTACCTTTACGGGCAGATTTTCTGGGGCTCAGAAATGCACTAGATGTAATTAAAGTGAAATGGCAAAATAAGAGATTTCCTACCGAATCCTAATGCTTCCTATCAAGAGCGAGAGAGAGAAAAATGTAATCCAGTGGATGAAAAATTGTTGGATGGGCCTTTACTCATGGCCTTGTAAATGTGTGCCCATCTAAAAATTCCACAATAAATTGCCTGGGTAACACGGGGAAGAAATACACAAACTATTTCCTTTTTTATCACTTAGATGTTCACTTCACTTGCCTAGATATCCCATCCATTAAGACATGCAGGGCTATCATGCATTTGCAACAAAGCGCGTGGATTGGTTAATGCTCTCTCTTGCTATGACTGTACTCGGTTTTTTCCATCTGTCCACCCACTTGTGGTGCTCGCGCATGGTAATACTGCATCCCGGGCTTTAAATAGTTACGCTATGTGTAAGTTTTAGGTAAATAAAAGGATATCTGGGTGTACATTTTGCAACTGAAAAGTGTTTTAATAATTTACTGTATGCGAATTACACCGTTAATATTCGAAATAGGATATTGTTATTATTGTTGAATGTTATAATAATAATAATAATTTCACTACATAAAATCAATACATTAATGTTGCCGTACTGAATAGCGAGAGAAGCAATTTTCCTGCCACTGCATCTGGCTGTTCCATTCGCCACCCCGAAAAGGCAGCTTACAGTCAACAATAGTAACAATATCCTATTTCGAATATTAACGGTGTAATTCGCATACAGTAAATTAGTAAAACACTTTTCAGTTGCAAATGTATACCCAGATATCCTTTTATTTACCTAAAACTTACACACAGCGTAACTATTTAAAGCCCCGGACGCGGTGTTACCATGTGCGAGCGCCACAGGCGGGTGGACAGATGGAAAAAAAAACCGAGTATAGTTTTGCATGCACGTGGTCTAAAAAATTCCTAACACTGATTTTACAGTCACGCTTTTTGTTCGTACCTAATATAAAAGTATAAAATAACAACACTTATTAGTGCTGTGGAATAACACTTTTACTTATCTGTGGAACTGGCTTGCTTATGAGCTTATTTACGGGGTTTATGCTAAGGTTCGTTGCTAGTCTTGCAACCAGCTTTTAGCAATGCTGTTCAGCTGATAGTACAATTACACTGCAAGATTCTGAGCATTGGTCACCACGATATGGTTTTGATCTGGCCTAGTAATAGTTGCATCTAACTTCTAGCTCTGGGCTCAGACAAAAGCATATTAGATAGAATGTCGGCTCAGGGCCTTTCTTCAAATGAGGGGGTGATTAGGTTAACACTAAGATTCACATAGTTAATTATATTTACATCAGAACACAATCAGAATAATGGGGGATAATGATGGACAGATGAACAGAGTACAGTACTGGCATACAATCAACTAAACAGTGGGTGAATGATTCACGATGAAACACAAGGGGCCCCACTTCAAAGGGCACCAAAATGGAAGATACAGTAGTTAAGCCCTGTGCTCACACGAGGTGATGAGGAAGTTCCACAGCAAGCACTTCTGTCTGTACTTGAGAATGCAATGGTTACTAAATAGTCGACAGCATAATTTAAGGGAATTGAGGGGGTTGTACATATGGTGCCAGGCAACTTGATTCTGCAGCATAGGTTATTACTTAGGACACAGGTCTCACTGAGGTAAAAAAAAAATAAAATAGTGAGAGAAAATAATAGGGTATGTGACTGACTTTGAGAACCTTAATTCGGGTACATTACCTTCTTCAGGAGATGGGGATTTCCTGATCTAAAGGCACTAGCAATGGGGGGTGATAATGAAAGGGAGTCACCACAGAAGTAACTCAGGCTTCTAGACAGTCACGTGGGAAAGCAAGGGAGTAGCTCGAAGGGAACAGGAGGGCTGCAAGTGTCCTGGGTAGGTCTTCTGATGTCTCTGAGGATTCTGAGAGTGATCTGCCTGCATGGCATTCCTTTTTAAGATCAGAGGATTAAGATACCGCTCCATCCAGGTGGCGGTGTCTTCATGGGTACTCCATTTTCTATAGAGGGCCTGCACATGGCGTTTGGCTTGCATGCTTCTTTTGCGAGGTCACAAAGACCCAGGTGTCATGGCACCAGCACGCTTTGTCTCATGAGTCACTCTGCGCTGACAAGGATTAATCTCCATAGGACTGCACCTGGAATTAACGGCTCAGGCAAGTCACTCAGTCAAGGGAAGGGTAAAGTTTACCCCAAGGGGTGGATGAGAGAGAAATCGAAGGGGAGAATCATTTACCTACGTCTTATTCATTTATTATGAATTCACTAGACGTTAAAAGATTTATGCTTTTATTTCATGGTAATTGTCACAGGAGGGTTGGCGAGGAAGAGGTTTCCCTCGTTGCAGAATCAATTAACATCTTTTAAAATAAAAAAAATCATTATATTATTTTTGATAGTGTAGTTGCTTGTTATAATGGACTCAAAGATAAGAGGGCACTTTTCCCTTATCTTCAGCAAAGCTGAACCCAGTTTTTCCAACGTCAAAGAACCTGCAAGAAAGAGAAGTGACTATTGCGGATACGCCTCAGCCCTCTTGTTTACAACCGGGCCGGTAAAGACCAGGGAGCCTTTACTTTATATTGGTGAATAGCAAATGGTTTACTTCATTACTAGCACTCCAAAAAAACTCTACTTTTTTCTCTGATTTCATTAGCGAGGATCATGGAAACATCAAAAAAAGCAAGATAAGTGCTTAATATTAAGTTATAGTTAAAATTTTTAGTTTTAAATTTTTGGAATTGAAAATTTGTGTGTGAAAGCCGGAACCCGGCGCTTACTAATCGTTGATTGCTAGTTTCATAAAGCGAAAATTGTTTTAAATTCTAACTAAATGTTTTAATTAAAAGAAATGTCCCACAGCTTATTATTAAAATAGAAAATCCTTTCAGATTATACGTAGGTAGTAAGTGAGAATAATTTAGACTAGATTAATAGTGGATGTTGTCTGTAGCATATGACCTAGGATTACATGTCTTTAAGTGGCCTAGCTTAGACCAAGGACCCTAGGATCAGATAATAACAATATCTGGGCAAAATAAATCGAAAGCCTACCAAGGCTACATATTAGTATAATTTTTTCCTTTTATATCAGCTTGTGCACTTAAACATGATCTAAATAATCCAGGACTAGGCAGTACCTTATATAAAGTTAAGTGATAACTTTTTATGAAACATCACATTTTTGGACTAAATTGTAAGCCTAGACCATGTAACCTAGAACTAGGTGAAATAATAATCTGTGCTGGATGAGATGGTTGCCTACCTTTAAGGCTACATATTAAGGTCCAGTAATGTGTTTTACGTAACCCATACCCTTAAGTGTGAATTAAATAATCCGGATTAGTCAGTAGCCTACATTAGAGTAAGTGATAGCCCAGCTATAAGGTTACACATTAGTGAGTTACTGTTTTATATAGTAGATCAAACAGCCTAGGATTGGATATAAAGAACAACCTGGGTTAGACAAAAAGTAGTAGCCCAACTATAAGGTTACATATTAGTAAGTTTCTGTTTTTATATAGCCTATACATTTAAGAGTGATCTGTAATAATCTGGATTAGGCAATACCTTATACTAGGTTAAGAAAGAACAAATAAGCCTAGGATTATAATATAAACAGTATCCTAGGCTCAATAAAATAACCTAGCTTTTTATGCCTCGGAAGTATATCTGTAAGACTGCATACCGGTAGGGTCTTATGTAGCCTATATCTTTAAAGGTGATATAAACCTAGAATGGGCAGTAGCCTAACCAGATTAAGTAGGAACCCCTTTTTAAGGAATATCCTACTATTAGCCTAAAACAGTGACGGCCTAATATCAGATAAAACGGTAGTCTCAGCCACATAAAACAGAAAACCAGATTATAAGAGTGTTATTTTCTGTACAGTGTATATCCTCAGGTTTTAAATAAACCTAGAATAGGCAATAGCCTAGAATAGGTTAAGCGAGAACCCTCTAAGAAATCCTCTATTCTTAGTTTAACATAGATTATATGAGAAGCATTAACCTAAGCCATATAAAACAGTAGCTTGGGTTAGTTTAATTAGTTCATAGCAATTAGTCTGAATGGCATGACAATTAGAATTAAAGATTTCACATAGCCATTGCAAAAGGACTAACAGTGTATAAGCAATACAACCATATACGGGTATGAAAACTAACCTAAACCTTAGATGGTTTAAGTTAACATAGATGTTTAATTAAATGCATTACAACTACACACTTGTAATCAAGTTAACCTCTAATATGGAAACAATATGAGGAACTACAGAAGTGTCCCTCATTAAAAACAATTAAAACTAATTAGCTTCTAATAACAACTTGTTTTATATCACTAAAGGGCCACCATACAGGAGGACCCTCAGCTCATGCGTTCCTTAGCAAATTGCTAAGTTCACTTTTTTGCCAGTGGATATGCCCCATACCACCTGCCATGAGCATAGTCCTTGTAAAAAACAAGGGAAATTTGCTTGGTCGCCAGGTATGTGCGAGATGTGTCTTATGCTCCTGGCAGCAAGTTTTAAGGACGAAACAGCTCTTTTTAAGCTGTCCCAATGGGTCCTAGGGTTCGGTAGGGGCAAGGAAGGGTTAGATTATATCTTTCCAGCAGAATTCTGGCAGCAGACATTTAACCCTTTATCAGAACAAGATCTATGTTTGGGCCAAAACTCAGTAACATCAGGCTTCAGTACCTTCCAGGTTAATCCCGTGGAGGAAGTAGAGGAATCTTTACATGGGGTTGACATTCTAACTAAAGAATGTGAAGTAGACATTGCCGCTGAAATAGCCCTGCTAAACCCAGAAGGATCAGGGACAAATTTTAGCTAGCCACAGGAGAAACCTTCCAGAAGGAATTCTATTCCCCATGCAGCTGTCAATGCTGAATAAGATCTTTCCCCCAAAAGGGATACTAGGATTCATCTAACTCCAACTGAAATAACTACATTTTTGGAGGGGTATGGTAACTTACCCAGGACTTCTGGCCCTGATTAACAGGCAGTTACTGTTCAGTTGTTGAAGCTCAGTTAGACTGTGCAAGCTCTCCCAAAAGGGATACCCAGTTTGCGGCATTTGATCAGTTCCGTAAGGAAGTTGAGTAACATCAAAGATGTCCATGCTGCAGAACGGCAATATATAAGTGACATGAAGCATGATTCCAAAAAGGAAATTAAGTCGGTTTTGTGCACCCCAGAGTGTAAAAATTCTACATCCTGTAACCGAAAAGTGGGTGTGGATACAAATGCTGCTCAAACAAGGTCTAATGTTAGAATTCCAACGGGAAACAAGAACGGAATTTAGTACAGAACTTCAGATCAGAACATAATACTCACCCCTGATGATACTGATAATCCTTGGCAAGGCGCCTCAGTGTACAGTTTCTCTCCCGATGGTATATGTCTAATTAATGAGAGAAAAACTATGAACGAAGTGGTACATGTATAATTTAGAAACAGGGCAGCATTCCCTAATACAGAATGTCACCGGGTACCATCTTCACCAGACATGGAAAAACCAATAACAGAAACGGTTTCTTACCTGTGCCTATAGCATTAAAAACTATAGAAAACAACCTTTGCCAGGTCAACAAAAAATGGATCTCTACATCCATTTTGAATAAGACCCAAGTTGCTCACCAAGTAACCTCAGCCTTCTGTCTCTCCACTTTCAAAATTATTAATCATGCGGAGACAGATTTTCAGAATTTGTAGTGACTAAAAATGAGAGATAATGGCAGAATTAAAACCATTTGCCACGGTCAACCCAGTTTCTGGAAATTCCACCAAGGAATGGGCAGTGCTACATCTCCCTTTTAAAAGGAAAAGGCTCCTTTTAGTTATAGCCACACAGCAGTTTGGGACCCCTATGAGAAGAGACTTGTGAGGGGGTGCAAAAGAGAGAGCAGGTAGACATTGACTGCTAGTTTATTAAGGGGGAGCAGGCCGCTTATAAAGCGGTGTGCGGACGTCAGTACAAGACATACAAGACATACAAGTGACCTGAGGTCAGTTGTTCTCCATATGAAACAGGACAGGTAAATACAGATAACGTGACAAATAGAATGAACAGATTAGACACAACAATGCTCTGACACATGTGCAATACAAAAGGGCACAAATGAGTAAGTAATAAATGCACATTTACATAAATTAAAGCAGGTATCTGCTGGGGCGTTGGAGAGGGCCGTGGCTCCGCGATGTCAGCTGGGGGGTGCGTTGCATGCGGGAGCGGTTGGCTGCAGCGCTGCCTGGATCCGGGGCCTTTCAGTGGCGGCCACGCGACTTTCTTGTGGGCTGGGTGGGCTGCGGGGGCGACATCTCCTGCGGAGGGCGTTGAGGGGTGTCGCCGACGTCCTACTCCAACAGTGCGGGCTTGAGGCGGTCTATCGACACCCAGTCGTTCGTCCCGTGGATGGCCAGCTGGAATGCCTTTTTGTTTCTCTCCAGCACGAGGAAGGGCCCCCTGTAGGGCCTGGTTAAGGGCCGGCGGATGGCATCATTCCCGACGAAGACGTGAGTGGTGGAGGACAGACCGGGAGGCGTGAAGGGGGGCGTCCTGTCGATATACGTCCGCTGGCAGGGGCGAATTTTTCGACCGTGTCACGGGCCTCTGGGCCATCAGGTTGTGGCAATCCCCGTGATGAGTTCGCCCGGGACTATGAGAAACTCCCCGTAGACTTTTTCTGCTGCGGACGGGTCGCCGTTGGCTCTGGGGGCGGTCCTCAGCCCGAGGAGGACCCAATCCATTGGCCGCCGGTTGTAGGCGGTGGTGCTGTGGTGAGTGGTCCCCAGCAGGCGTGCCAGGGCAGTCCACAGCTCGGACAGGAAGGCTGGGCCCCTGTCTATTGTTATATGGTCCGGGACACCAAACCAGCTGATCCAGCTGGAGAGGAGGGCCTCGGCACACGTACTAGCGGTGGCTTCTTCCATGGGTGTCGCTTTGGGCCACCTGGTGGAGCGGTCGACGACTGTCAGAAGATACCTGGCCCCGCCTGATGGGGGAAGGGGGTCTACCACGTTGACATGGATGTGTCTGAAACGCCTTCCTGGCTGGGGGAAGTCGCCCGCCCTCGACTCGGTGTGGCGCCCTACTTTGCTGGTCTGGCACCGGATGCACTGCCTCGCCCAGGCCGTCACGTCCTTCTGTATGCTGTGCCAGACAAACTTCTCTGCCAGCAGCTTGGCCATCGTCGTGCCAGAGGGGTGGGACAGCCTGTGGATGATGTCGAAAACCAGACTGCGGTGGGAGGTGGGTGCTTACGTCGCTCAGCAGTGTTGGCCCCCCAGGGGCGAGGGGCACGTCCTTCCACTTGAGCGACGTGATGGCGGTGCGGTAAGCTGGAACCTCTGGGTCGGTGGCCTGCTCCCGGGCGAGGTCCTCATAGTCGATCCTGAGCTGCACTGCATTGAGTTCGATCCTCGAGAGGGCATCTGCTACAGGGTTCTTCCTGCTGGGGAGGTATTTAATGGTGCAGGTGAACTCCGCGATGGCCACGAGATGCTGCTGCTGCCTGGAGGACCATGCATCCCCTACTTTGTGAAGGCGTGGACCAACGGCTGGTGGTCCGTCCAAATTGTGAAGGGCGTGCCCTCCAGGAGGAACTGGAAGTGGTGTATTGCCCGGTACACTGCTCAGAGTTCCCTGTTGAAGGTGCTATAGCGGGACTCGGCAGGGCTGAGCTTCCTGCTGAAGAAGGCGATGGGCTGGGGGGCTCCAGCGACGACCTGCTCCAGGACAGCCCCACAGGCGACGTTGCTGGCGTCCGCCGTTAGCTGGGGGGGGCCGTTGGGGTCCTGGTGGGCCAAGGCGGTTGCCTTGGCGAGGGCGGCCTCGTCAGGGAGAAGGCCCGCTGCTGGTTGGGGCCCCACACTAAGGTCTTCGAATGGCCCTTCAGGATCTCCGTCAGGGGGCCATGGTGTGTGCGACCCCGGTGATGAACTTCCTGTAGTAGTTGACCATCCTGAGGAATTCTTGCACGGCCCTGACATAGGTAGGGGTGGGGAACCTGGCAATGGCTTCAACTTTCGATGTGAGTGGGCGGACCCCTTCTGGGGATACCTCGTGGCCCAGGGAGTTGACTCTTTCGACGCCAAAGGTGCATTTGTCGAACCTGACGACGAGGCCGTTCTCCTGCAGGCTCTGCAGGACCTTCCGGATGTGTCGCAGGTGTTCTTTGTGGGATGTGGAAAAAATTAAAATGTCATCTACGTAACAGATGCAGAAGTTCAGGTTCCCCAGGATGCTGTCCACCAGTCTCTGAAAAGTCGCCCCTGCGTTCCTCAGGCCGAAGGTGGAGAAGGCGAAGATGTAGGACCCGAAGGGCGTGATGATGGCGGTTTTGGGGATATCCTCTGGAGCTAATGGTACCATGGTACCTGGAAGTAAGTAGGATTTTAAAAGATCCAATTTAGAAAATATTTTGGCCCCATGGAAAGAGGCCGTGAGGTCTTGCATGTCTGGGAGAGGGTAGTGATTTGGTTCTGTGGCGAGGTTGAGCCTCCTGTAGTTGCCGCAAGGTTTCCAAGAGCCGTCTGGTTTCTGCACCATGTGGAGGGGGGAGGCCCACGGGCTGGAGGCCTTTCTACATATGCCCATACGCTCCATCTCGGCGAAAGCATCCTTGGCCTCCTGAAGGCGCAGAGGGGGAAGCCTACGGAACTTTGCGTGCGTCAGGGGCCCTTCGTTTTGATGTGGTGGTAAACTCCCTGTTTGGCAGGGGCCCGGGCGCCTGACGCAGTTCGGGCTTGAATACCTCTGGGAATTCCTTCAGAAATGAGGCGTACTGATGTGGAGCAACGGAACAGACTGTAGGCATGCTGGGGCCCGTCACCAGGGGAAGGGACTGGCAGTTCTCGGTGTCCAGCAGGCGTTTGCGGCCGACGTTGACTGCCAGTCCGAAGTGGGCCAGGAAGTCTGCACCCAGGAGTGGGGTCTTCACGTCTGCGACGATGAAGTTTCACTTGTACCTCCGACCTATGATGGAGACCGACAGGAGCTTGGTGCCCTAGGAGAGGATGGGGACCCGTTGGCGGCCATCAGGGAGGCAGCTGGGTCCGACGGGTGCTTTGCGGTCCTCTCTGGACGGTGGGAACACTGAGCGCACGGCCCCAGTGTTGATCAGCATCATCCTGCCGGAGACAGTGCCGCAGACGTAGAAACCTACTGGTGCGGGGCTCCTGGGTGCTTCTGCTGCCATGGCGGCCTGTGCTGTTGGCCACTGCTGCCCCCGTTTTTTGGATGGGCGAAAGGGCAGGGGGGCTCACAGTTCCGGGCGTCCTTGCCGTACCGACGGTGGTAGTAGCAAGGCCCCGGCAATTGCTTCTTCTGGTGATGGGTTAGCCGCCCCCTTACGACGGCGTTTATCTCCTCTTCTGCAGTTTCCTCCGGCTGGAGGGAGTTGATGGGGTGTGCAGGCGTGGATGCCCGCTTCGCTGCCCTCGTGGAGTGAGTCAGCTGCTGTGCTGTTTTAATCAGGTCCTCAAGCGGCAGGGTGTAAGGCTCCAAGATCTGGGTCCAAACCTCCAGGAGGAGCTGACGGAGGAAGATCTCCCTCGACAGGCTTATCTCTGTGTGCCTGCCGCTGCCGTCCATCCTTGGTAGGATGAGAAGGTCCTGGATGACGTTCCACGTCTCCAGGAAGTTCTGGTCGTGCTGGGGGTTGTTGGTGAGGTCGAGGGCACAGGTGGCTCTCTCGGAGATCGGCAGGGAGCAGGTCCCGACGAGAGAGGCCTTCAGCTTCTGGTTGATAGCAAGACTTGCGGCAGACACCCACGGGGCGATCTTCCTGTAAACCTTCTCCGGGAGGGCGTTAATTACGATGTCTGCCTGCAGCACTTCGTCGGTCAGGCCTGCCACCCTGAACTGCCCCTCGACCTTGTAGAGACATGATGATGGGTTGTGGTGTGTGAACGGCGGCAGCTTTATGGCGAGGGTGGACCTTGGTTGGTCCATCAGGAAGGGCAGTGCGCAAGGAGCAGGTACCGGCATGGAGGAGTGCGCGAGCCTTGGCGTGGGGGAGGGCGCGAGTGGGTTTTGTGTGAGGGAGATATCAGACTCCGCGAAGTTCGCGGTTATTTGTATGTGGGAGGGAATGTCTGCGTCCATGCTTGCTACTGCACTCTCACTCGGAGTGTGAATTACACTTGCGTCGATACACGCTTGGGAGCGTGCCTTGTGGGTCCGCTAATGACGCCGGTGATCTACCCACGAGGATTAGTATGCCTGAACGCTTTGTTAAAGCGCTGTAGTTAGTCCGTTAGGGGCGTGGGGTAGTTCATCGGACCAAGACTAAGTCACTGTTTGGGTCCGTTAATGGCTCCGGGAACCACTCCGGAGTCACCACTGTGAGGGGGTGCAAAAGAGAGAGCAGGTAGACATTGACTGCTAGTTTATTAAGGGAGCAAGCCACTTATAAAGCAGCGTGTGGACGTCAGTACAAAGCTTACAAGGATATACAGGTGACCCGAGGTCAATTGTTCTCAATGTGAAACAGGACAGGTAAATACAGATAACGTGACAAAATTAACAGATTAGACACAACAGTGCTCTGACACATGTACAATACAAAAGGGCACAAATGAGTAAGTAATAAATGCACATTTACATAAGTAAAACATGGCTAGGTATTGCGACCTAAGGTCAGGAGAAAAGGCGCCGTAGAAAACGGGAGGGTCACTAAAGAAAACCCGTTGAGCTGGGACTTTACAGACTCAGAGGGGACAGCCTCATCAGAATTTTATTCTAGGCTCTGACTCCTGATTATTATGACCTCTACCACCTTGCTGGAATTTGCCACCAAAAGGCTTCTAGAAGAATCCAGGACAATTTTTGCTCTTGAGGCCAAAAGTCTTATGAGAACCCTATGGGAAGCACTATATGACTTTCTAGAACGGCGCATAAAAATACAAATGGAAGGATTGGAGGGCTCCAAGAAATCACTCTCCAATGTCACTGCATTATTACATTCTAACCCCCTCTGTAAGGATCTGTTTGAGGAGTCTGTTGCTGCTCAACTCATGAGCAAGCCCGCCAACAAAATTGTACAGTGTATGCTCTTCTGGGGAAAGGGGAATTCAGGAAACAACGAACCCAAAATTTCCCTTTACCCAACCCCAAAAAGGCTCACTTTGATAAAAATCATATAAGCCTTCAGTCACCCCCAAAAGTTTTCCTCAAAAAACAGGTAGGTGGTCAGAAGGGACAATTCCCTACAAAGAGACAACAACAACAACAGCAAGGACATCCTTTTTACAAGGTACAAAAACTATCTTATAGGGGGAAAAAGGAAAAGCAACACCTAGAATGTCTATCAAAGGCAAAGGCAGAGGACGAGGCAGATACCATTAGGAATTATATGTTGGGGTCGGCTTCAATGACAATGGAAGTTTTCCCTGGGGGGGGGGACAGCATTATTTTCAATGGGCTGGGGTAGAAATGGTCTCATCCCTCCCCCTCCTTTAAAGGGGTTCTTCCAAAAACCAGACCCCTCTCTGGAAGATTATGGGCAGAAAGGCCCTGTTACTGGGACCATAGAGAAACATGCGTATATTCACCACCAAGTACATTTCTTCAGTGTCCCCAAAAAGGATTCCTCCTAAAGAAGAGTGATCCTCAACCAATCAACATTAAACAAGCACATTGTTTGCCAAAAGTTTCGGATAGCTACCGTTGCCCAAGTACGTTCAGTTATTCCAAAAGGGACTTGAACAATTTCTGTAGATCTGAAAGATGCATACTGGCATGTCCCTGTTGCCGTTCCCTTCCACCCCTTCCTAAGGTTCAGGATAGGGAAAGATACGTACAGATTTAAAGTCATGCCCTTTGAGCTAAACATTGCCTAAAGAATTTTTCAAAATTAGCAGCAGTATTTGTACGAAAACTCAAACAAAAAGGAATACAACTAATGGCCTACCTACCTAGACAACTGGTTGATCTTGGGGCCCACAAGAAAAGAGTGCTTGAAAAACCTAAGAGCAATGGTCAACAGACTACAGTCAAAAGGTTTTATAATAAATTGAAAAAATCCTGCCTCTGCCCAGCAGACACTTTCAGTGGCTGGGACTGTGTTGGGATACTCTTCATGGCCTGTTGTCTCTCCCCATAATGCAAGTCCTCGAAAAGTTCCTTGTACATCTCAAAGTTTCCAGATGGCAATTAGAACATATGATGGGCCTGCTGCAGTTCACACCAGTAATAGATCCAATACTTAGATTGCAACTAAAAATGTGAACAAATTCTGGCTATCGCGTGCAAGAAAAAAGATGCGAGATGACCTCATCAAAAGATTAACAAAGTTGGGGAGATACTTGGACCCGGAAGGAATCTCTGGCAAAACAGGTCACCTTGACTCCTCCATCTGTACGAGTGGCAATACACACAGATGCCTTGTTGACAGGTTGGGAGGACATTGGGAGGATCATTAGGTTGTGGCGGAATTTAAAAAAACACAAAAACAATACACAACACAGATACACAGAACATATAACCACATACAATACTCACTCTGATCCTCGGTTGCTGGGAGATGGATGGACGTGTCCACGGTCGCCAACACAGTAGACAAAATTACACAAACAAAACCGAAAAACAGACTTTCAACCCAAAAAAAATGAGCAAAAAGAAAGAGACACATGCACAGACAACAATGACATCCAACGGAAAACACACGACTCATGAAACATACAATAATCCACCATCAATGTCCGCCTTGCACAGAACTCAGCTCAAGACTTCCCCAAAACCGAAAAAGTCCCGACAGACAGACAGCGCCGTAAACGAACTCCAACAACCGAACCACTCACAACGACAGTTACACACTCTCTCTCTCTCTCTCTCTCTCTCTCTCTCTCTCTCTCTCTCTCTCTCTCTCTCACACAAAACGTTGGGAAATGCTAAATACAAACAAATTTATTCATCCCTCTATAATTCTCCCCTCTTTTAAGCATTTCCCAACCAACACCTTTCACACTGCATTCAAATCGCCTTACGCAACACCCACGGATGCTCACTAGCAGGTCCTTTAGATCGCGTTCATGGGCACACAATCATTCTCTCAGAATCATTCTCTTTTAGCAACATTCAAATTCACATCTTCTCCTCCATTCTCTCTCAGATTCACGCTATCTTCTTCACTATTACCACTCTCAATTTCATCCACAATCTCATCTATACCCTCTAACTCGTTCCCAAATACCTCCCCAATTCTTCAACTAACCCATCCCATTCGCTCATTGACCTTTCCAATTCGTGCAACGATTCATTCATGCTTTCAATCACTCAGATATTACTGCTACGCTCTCTTACTCTTACACTTTCGCTCATCTCCAACCGTTCACTCACCCTTACACGTTCAGTCAACTCAGTTATATCAAACCCGCATATGCTATACGTTCTATTCATACCATCCCATTCATCCGTATTACACGCGTTATCACTCATTTTCACTTTGGCACTCACACCCCTATCACACAACTTACGATCATTCCATTCACTTACGTTCTTCCCTTTCTTACGTTTCCTACCATACTCTATCAAAACAAATCGCTGATCCTCATGCAACAACCCCTCACGTACATGCATCACACGCACCGCTTGCATCCTGGAGGATCCACCCATTTGAACCCCCTTTACACTCAGTTTCCCGAATTCGCTGTCACAGTCACCCTCTTTCGTCTACATACACTTGATACATGCCCTTCCATTCCACATTCGACACACTTCGCTCTCGGTTCTGAACACATTCTCGCATAATGCCCATTCTTACCACAGTTGCCACATATTACATTCACTCGGGTACCCCTACAACCATTAGCAATATGACCCACCTGTCCGCACTTGTAGCATTTAACCCCTATCTATCGTACACTCACTTACCAAATGTCCCGATTGCCCACACCGAAACACGCTCCTAAAGCCCACCTACACTCATTCTTTGTATGTCCTTCCTTTCCACATCTAAAACACTTCGCTCGACTTCCACTCACCGACCTTCCCTTTGTACACTACTATCCCTAACCCGTCCAACCCATTGTTCCCTTACAAACCCACCATTCATCCTCACTGGCACCTCCACATTGCTTGCTCTACACTCCTATCTATTACACTATCGGCCATTCTCATTGGGCCCCTCAACACTGCATCCCTAAAGCTTCCAAACTCTGGCACTCTCTCATCTACCCCAGCCCGTACACTTACACTTCTGCTCTCTTTTATAACCCTGTCAAGCTCATAATCTTCTACAATTTCCAAAATTTCTCCCCAAGTCAACCTTTCACTCGTCCATCTTTTCTTCTCCTTCCGCTTCAAGTTCACAAATTCTCTAACTCCATCTGGCACTGTCTCCAACAACTTCTGTACTAACTCCTTACATTCATCTATCCCATCATCCCCAAACTTCTTCCTTGCCAACGTCTCCAGCCTACAAGCATACAGTGACAAGGTTTCCCCAGCTTTCATTCTTGCCTCATCAAATTCATTCTTCCTCTTATACTTAACACTCGCTTTCATACGCCTCTCTTGCTCAACTAGTCTAGCTTTCACCTTGTCATACTCAACATCTCCCACACTCATAATAACCCTATACATATCAAGCAAAAACCCAGTCAAATATTCTCCTAATTCTCGCGCCCACACTCTCTTACTCTCCCCATACTTATCCTGACAAAACCTTTTCATACTCCCTAAAGAAATCATGCACATCCCTACTTCCATATTCATTATACCTTTCACACCGGGTACCTCCCTCACATACATAGCCTTTCTCACTTTCTCACTTTCACTCTCACTCGCTACTTTCACTCTGTCCTTTCATACACTCTTCCGAATACAAAGAGTCCACTTCCGCACTTACATTCATCTTATTCATTACACTCTTCTTCTTCCTCTTATTATCCACTTTTATCCATTCACCTCCATCCACCTCACTATCACTACTGCCTTTACCCTCTCCCTTCTTTCCTGCCTTTCCCACTTCCTTACCCTTCTTACCAGTTTCCTTTCCTTTTCCCTTCTTCCCTTTTTCTTCCCCTGACTTATCCTTACTTTCCTCTGTTCCTTCCCTTGCTTTTCATTCCCTTTTCCTTACCCTGTCTCTCATTCTCTCGTTTCTTACTTCCTATTCCCACATCACTTTCATCACTCACGCTTCCATTCACTTCTTCCTCCTTTTCTTTCTCTCTTACCCCTTCACACGTTCCAGAGGACCTGCCTCCAACAGCCCCTTCTCTAAAGAACTCCCTAAACATTCCCTTCATCATTTCCTGCATCCTGCTTACTGCAGACTCTGACTTCTTATCCATTCTTTCTTCAGACTCTTTCACCCCCTCTTTCATCTCCTCTTTCATTTCTTCCCCGGAGATTCTGAGTTTTGGGAAGGAGCCCCAGCCACTTTCACGGTGACTCGACTTGACCCTGACTGCGCTTCTAACTTGTTCAGTGAGCAACTCCCTAAGATCCCGGAGTCGCTCCTGAAAGCTGAAGCTGAGACTAAAGACAGGCTTAGCAGGTCCTTAAACTCTCTGACTTTGGCGGAAGCAATGTCGGTGGTCTACAGCGAAGACGCTTTGTTCCAGGTCCTGATGAAATCTCTCTTGGTGAGTTTTCAGCAGGACCTGTATGACTTCATCACGGCCCGGATGAACTGCCGAAAGCACATCTTTTCGGCAGCTACCATCCATCATGAGCCTAACAGGCTTATGAAAAGTTCCATCTGGGGAGCTAATCTCTTCCCCCAGGAAGAGGTTGATGAGGTCCTAGCTGAGGCAACTAGGGCCAATCAAAATCTCCGCTCCCGTTGGGGTCTGCCGTACAAGAGAAAACAGTCTGAGCCCGCCGGACCCCACCCTAAGTCTGGTAAGAAGTTCAAAAAGTTCAAACCGCTTCCTGCTCAGACTGTTTTGCAGGCTGTCCAGGTTCCCGCTCCCGGTCATCCTTCAACTTCTCATACCCAACCTCAACCTCAGTATGTGCTGGTTCAACCAGCCCATCAGCCTCTCGCTACCCCTTCATATGTCTCTTCCCAGGCTTTCAATGCTTCATTTGAAAGCCAGGGGGCATTTCGATCAATACAGAATGCAAGGGGAACTAGGGCCAGAGGATATTATAGAGGTAGGGGAACACCTCGCTCCTCCTCCAGAGGAAAAGGAGGCAGAGGCTCCAGAGGAGGCAGACCTTCTCCCGCCCAGTGAGATATCTCAGGTAGGCGGGAGGTTGTATCATTTCCGGGACCAGTGGAACTTCAGTCCCTGGGCCCAGAGCATAGTCTCCAAAGGACTGGGGTGGAGTTGGTGCAAGGGTCCTCCCCCACCCAGTCAGGTTCCATCAATCACCGTCCAAGGCTTTGAAGGACTTTGTGAAAGATCTATTACAAAAGAGGGCAATAAAGAAAGCGAGACACTTGAAATTTCAAGGCAGACAGTTCAGTGTTCCAAAGAAAGGTTCCAGTCAGCGGAGAGTAATTCTAGACTTGTCCTGTCTAAATTCTTACATTCAATGCGACAAGTTTCGAATGCTTACAATCTCGCAGGTTCGGACCCTACTGCCCCGTGGAGCCATAACCACCTCTATAGATCTTTCAGACGCTTACTATCACGTCCCGATTGCGAGAAGGTTCTCTCCTTATCTGGGGTTCAGACTGGGAAATCAAGCATACTCGTTCAGAGTCATGCCATTCGGTCTCAATATAGCCCCCAGAATCTTCACCAAACTGGCAGATACGGTAGTTCAGCAACTACGGTCTCAGGGGATCATGCTAGCCGCATACCTGGACGATTGGATCGTTTGGGCATCCAACGCCAACGAATGCCGGAGAGCAACAGCCATAGTAATCGGCTTTCTGGAATCTCTAGGCTTTCAAATAAACAGGGAGAAATCCCGCCTAGTACTGGAGAGTCGCTTTCAATGGTTAGGGATCCAGTGGGACCTGTGTTCACACAAACTATCTCTTCCGCCGGCCAAACGGAGAGAAATAGCCAAGGCAACCAGGCAGTTCCTCAAGAACAAGAAAGCTTCCCGCCGTACCCAAGAAAGAGTCTTAGGTTCTCTTCAGTTTGCTTCAGTGATGGATCTACTTCTGAAATCCAAACTGAAGGATATAAACAGGGTATGGCGGAGCCGAGCCAATGTCAGGTTCAGAGACAAGGTGTCCCTGATTCCGCCAATTCTGAAAAAGAGACTCCGGCCTTGGACAACAGTCAAGAGCTTATCGAATTCAGTATCTCTTCAATTTCCCCCTCCGGCATTAGTAATTCACACCGACGCTTCCCTAAGCAGGTGGGGAGGATACTCTCAACACAAGAAAGTACAGGGAACTTGGTCCACCATGTTCCGCCAGTTCCATATCAATGTCCTGGAAGTTATGGCAGTCTTTCTAACCTTGAAGAAGCTGCGTCCAAACAGTCTGATTCATATAAGACTGGTCTTGGACAGCGCAGTAGTGGTACATTGTATAAACAGAGGAGGTTCCAAGTCGAGTCGGATCAACCAGGTTATGATAGCAATATTCTCCCTAGCAAACAAACACCGGTGGCATCTGTCTGTTACCCATCTTGCAGGGGTCCGGAATGTCATTGCAGACTCCCTATCCAGGACAACTCCGCTGGAGTCGGAATGGTCCTTGGACAAAACATCATTCAGATGGATTTGCAGTCAAGTTCCGGGTCTCGAAGTAGATCTCTTTGCAACAGAATGCAACCACAAACTACCTTGTTATGTGGCTCCCAACCTGGACCCTCTAGCTCACTCCACAGATGCAATGTCAATAGATTGGAACAAGTGGCAAAGGATCTATCTGTTTCCTCCAGTAAACCTGTTACTGAAAGTCCTTCACAAGCTCAGGACATTCAAAGGTCAGATAGCCCTAGTGGCTCCCAACTGGCCGAAGAGCAACTGGTTTCCACTTCTTCTAGAGCTGAAGCTTCGGTGCTTGCAAATTCCCAACCCAAAACTGGTGCAAATAGTACAAACTCAGACTGTGTCAGCTTCCTCAAGAATTCAGAATGCCCTAGCTTTGTGGATTTCATGAAGTTTGCAGCTCAGAAAGATGCTAATACTGATCCTATTAACACTTTGTTCCTAGAATCAGACAAAAGGGAATCCACTCTCAGACAATATGACTCAGCAGTTAAGAAATTAGCACTCTTCTTAAAAGAATCTGAAGCAACTAATGACCACAAATCTAGCAATTTCATTTTTAGGTCATTATTTGAGAAAGGTCTTGCCTCAAGTACTATTACTTAAATTACAGCAGCAGCTTTGAAAAAGATATTTTATCCGTGTAGACATCCCGGGATTATATATGTAATCAACGGATAGGTTTGCTTAAAAAGCAAATGGATGTTACAGACTAAATACATTACAACACCTTCTAAAAACATAACAAACATCTCACAGTCTCGAACTCTCGCCATTAAAGATCATTACCATCGGGTCTAAGCGATTTGAGACCCAGGTAAAGCCAAATCAAAAGTCCTTCAAAAGAAGGCATTTTTGCTTACCCCATACAAAAATGGGAATAAAAGCATGTTAAAAGAAAAGAAAAGAAAAAGGAACTATTTTCAGCTTTGAAAAAGATATTTTTACACGGGTTTAAAATTAACTTAACAGATTCTTATTTTTCGTCAATCCCTAAAGCCTGTGCTCGTTTAAGACCAATAACCCGCCCACATACGGTTTCCTGGTTCTTAAATGATGTCCTTAAATTAGCTTCAGAAACGGATAATCAAAATTGTTCTTTCCTAAATTTATTGAGGAAGACCTTATTTTTAATTAGTTTAGCTTCAGGTGCTAGAATTTCTGAGCTGTCTGCCCTGTCTAGAGAACCCAATCATATTGATTTCCTTCCATCAGGTGAAGTGTTGCTAGCCCCTCACCCTAAGTTTCTAGCTAAGAATGAAGATCCTCGAGATAGGTGGTCTCCCTGGAAGGTCATCCCCCTCCCACAAGACCTGTCTTTATGCCCAGTCTTTACTTTAAAGGCCTATTTAGACAGGACCTCACAGATAACTTCTGGGGCCTCTGTTTGTAAGGGAAGGGGAGGAACTATTTCTATGAAAGCCATCAGACAACAGATCTTGTATTTTATTAAACAAGCAAACCCAGACTCAGTTCCAAAAGTACATGACATTAGGGCAGTGGCCACCTCCACTAATTATTTCCATCATATGAATTTTGAGGATCTTACAAAATATACAGGGTGGAAGTCTCCCCTAGTTTTCAAACGCCACTACCTGAAATCACTAGAAGCTCTGAAATTCACCACAGTGGCGGCAGGAAACATTGTTCCTCCCTCTGTTTAATTTCTTTTCTTGTACTCAGTCACTTTCCTCCCTCCTACCTGCCTCATTTATTCCCCTTTCGATCACCTCCAGGTCAGGCATACTTCACAGCCTGTCTCCTGACCATGTTATAGTTTTGTATTGTCTCCTATGTTTATATTTAAATACGTTTTTATGTTCTTTTGTCTTTTAGGACATAGTGTCATTAATTCAATTATGTATAGATTTATATTTATGTACACCTTAATCCTATTTAGTGTATATATTTAAGTACCTATATTTTGCTACTTGGATAATTAAAACTCTTGTGGAATTATAGTTTTATTTCTTTCCTCTACAAGTTTCTTTTGTTGTTTCAGGATGGTATTTTGTTTCTCTGTTATTATTTCACCGGGTGACACAGGTCGGATAACCCAGAAAAAGGATTTTGACAAAGGGAAAAATCTATTTCTGGGGAGAGACCTGTGTCACCCGGTGATCCACCTCTGATTCTTTTTCCCCCCCTTGATAAAATACCATTCCAGGATGGTGGGTGCTAACATGGAATGTAGGTGGCGCTGGTTTGTTTACAGTCTGCGAGTGGTGCGGGGGTTTGTATCGGCACCTCACTCGGTGGGACTTTTGACATTGGGAATGTTTACAGGGCGGAGGCCTGTGATAGTGACAATCTCACCCTTTCTCATACAGGACTCCATTTCATGGAGCTCGCACTGGCGGTAGTAACTCCAGCTTGGCATTTAGCTTTTCTCTGGTATATTTAGCAATGGATTTACCTAGAAATAAGTGCTGAATGGTTATTTCACCGGGTGACACAGGTCTCTCCCCAGAAATAGATTTTTCCTTTGTCAAAATCCTTTTATAATCTTATCTCTGTAGAATTATGATTTTGTTTACCAGGTCTACTCGTAAGCCGCAGATAAAAACTATATGCTACATAAGAAGGTACCTTAAAGGAAATATTGTGCCAAAATTTTTTTTTATAAACCTAGTATGTGTAAGTCTAATTTGTTTGCCAAAGCCTGTTACTATGAAAATGTAAAATTTAATGGTCACGAAGGAAAAAACAACTGTCTTGAGACTTTTCTTAAAGTGACACCACTATTGGCGGAGTAATATCGGATAAAAGTACTGCAGATCCACAAAATGAATATTTGTACAGCTTGATACAATTTCCTTAATATTAAGGATAAATAGGAAACTTTATCACCAAAACCACTTAGTTGGAGAATTAATTACTACAAATGATGAACTGGCATTTACTAAACACCAAAGTTTGGAAGTTGAGCGTGGTTGGAAACTGATGTCATAGCCACCTTTCGTAAATGAGAAGTTAAGCTACCACCATTCGAGAGTGTAAGTAGACTAACATATCTACTAAAGTTAAAAGCTCATAAACTAATGATTTTCAAGAACTAAAATGTCTTAATATTATTACTGTACTGCAATATAGTTAAATATCACTTGTCAACCAGAAAAACAGAGAAAATGACACTGTACCATGGACTAGCAAACCAGACCTAACTTCTTACCTTGTGGGAGACGCACCGGCTCCCAACTTTTAACAGAATAGAACTACCAGCTAAAAATTTTGTGATTAAAACTTTCCACTGGGACTTAAAAACCTATGCACTTAACTTGCTTCAGAGTTTAGTTCTTCCATCATTACCATAATAAGATCTTGGGAACAAGAATAAGTGAACAAAACACGGAGCTTGATCTTCCCATGAAGACCATGAAAGTAATGAGAAAAATGGCTGACACGTGATGCGCTGTTGCCACATCAGTTTGTAATGGGTAAGGAATGAATCTAAGGCAGTCGTTGTAGACACAGAGATAGCGCCCTCTTGTCTTGAGTCCTTTATATTTTATCATTGTGCCAACATGCACCATTCCGACAAAGACTAAGTAGAAGAGAATTCTTTGAGATTGGTTGGCCTGTCTTATGGAGCCTTGGGTGAACCGTGAGAGTAACTCCTATGAGGACGAAGAGCGGCTACGCTATCAAAAATAATTGCATAAAATAATGACTAGGCCTAAAGCTAGATAAACAAATCTCAGAACACTTCAGCTTACCTCTTCTAACAGTTGTAACCTTCCAAAGATAGTTTACATAGTTTGTGTTGCACCCACTCCTCATTTAATAAATATTTCCTTGTCCAGCACTTCACATTGAAGATGTTATTAAAAATACAATCCTTATACTGTACTTGGCATATTCATGACTTAAAATTGGCAGCAGCAAGTGCAGAGGTGACAGGCAGAGTATCACTGTCCAAAAACATTTCACCAGTGAACAGGGATACAGAAGAAGTATCTGAAATATAAAGTTGCAATGTGGATAAAGTGTTTTTATGGGCCTTTTTATTTTCATATCCTTTGAAGGTTTTATATCTGATTAATGCTTTTGTGTATTTCATTAATGTAAAATTTAATATAAAAAAGTACTTGAGATATATTTTTATTCACTGCAATCCACGTTGTGTGAAAATTTTCAACTGAACATTGAAATGAATGCTGCTATTAAGCTTTTATCATGAATCATGTGAAGACGAAGCTGTTCATTTTGTAATTGTTATTTGTGCATTCATCTTTTAGATGTATTGCTTGTTTAGATAGATACATTAATTTTTCCTATATACAGTACACTAGCATTTTTATTAGAAAATATCCTCTATAGTATTCTTATGTGCATTGTTTATAGTTAATCAAGAATTGAAGCATTATGGCTTACAATTCATTTTATAAAGAAAAGAGACTAAACATTTGCATCATGTGTAATCATTGAATTTGTCCATGTTGATATCTTTGTAATTTAACTTCCTTTGCAAAGCTTATGAATTAAAGAATTAATCTTCATATAGATGAGCATGATATTTTTCATTAAATAAAAACTTGACAATACAGTAGTGTCTGTGTACTGTAGGACATACTTGAAAAATCAACAGACTGAGTATATTTTTATTCCAGAATACCTGACAACAATCTGTGAGAGCATACAAAGAATTAGTAACAAAAATATATATGTAAATAAGCAGTTAGTTCTTGAACAGCAATACAATATTTAACAAAGAAAAAGAGAACTAACCATTTTTGTGGTAAAAATCTTCATGAGACTAAATTCATTCACAATTAAGAGAAAAGGATACTATCTGTATGATATTCTTTCAGACAAACTTCTAATTTTCAATTACAGTATAAAAAACATTATCCTAGTGAGGCTGAGTGTTTTGGCGAGTAATCAAGAGTTTTACAGCTGGTTATAAGTAGTCTTGGAGAATTCAGTATGCGTATACCATGCATTATTATTTGACTTTTAATTTTGTTTTTTTCTAACCGGAGTCAGCTGTAAAATGTGACTCATAACTTTCGCGTCACGATTTGGACAAATCTATGCCATGCATTCTGCTGTACCACTTATAAACATGTATATTCCATGTTTTCATAGGTTTAAGCTTTTCTTTTGACATGTCATCTTTTTCCATGTACTTGAGAAAGTTACAAAGCTGGTCTTGGCATTCTTATTATTTAAAAAATGTTGCCACATTGATGCTGAATTTCTCATGAGAGAGGCAACAAAACACTACTCTTTGTGTGATGATGTATTTTAAGATTATGCTGATGCGTTTAGCTTCAAAGCTAGAAATTTTTTTCACAGAAACGTTCAGAATTCATTGTTTTGAAATATACCACAAGAATTAAACATCAGAAACAATAAAACATATCAGAAGAGAATAGCTTAGCAGAAATGCACTCAAAGGTAAGGTGAGCAAAATCACTCTAGCACTAGATTAGCAAGGTCATGCAAACTCACTCATGTGGTTTGTTATATTGAGATTTTAGTCTATTAAAAATTATTATTTAAAATCCTAAATGAAAATTATCCCATTACTGCTGTTAACAGAAAAGAAGCTGAATGTGGAAATTCAACAAGCTAATACCAGAATGGAGAGTGAGTGATGAGAATTTTATATTTACAGTAAACAAAGCAATGGGGAAACAGTATTCACAGTAGTACCTGTCAGCAAGTGACACCACTGACCAGAAAGGTAAACGCTAAGTAAAGACAATTTAAAAATTCACAAAACACTGCAAACCAGTCATAATGAAGAATAAATATTCAAGTAAATTAATAAATAAATGAACGTCACAACTTACAAAAAGCTCCACACAAAATACATTGAATACATCTATGTTGCACAAAAGAATGACAACAAATGGAGGTGATCATCCAGTGGTTTGAGTATGGTCAGTGGGGTCTCTCAGGACTTACAAAAGTTGGTGCAACTGGAGTGCAGTTTCCGTGGAAGTAAGGCTACTGATGATTAATAGTATGAAAAATGTGTTTTAATTTGTAAAAATATTGTATTGGAACTTTAGTAAGGTATGGCATTCTCCCTTCAAGATTACAGTATTCATTTTGAGGTAATGACGTGTTGTGATAAACCATCCATGAATATACGTATAAGTATTAGCACTTTTCTTTTTTTCATTGTCTATCATATGAAGACAGTTTTACTTTGGTTTTGAGAAATGAAGGTTTGATGTATTCATGTACGTAAGGGAACTAGCTCAAAAAGTTTTTCTGTGATGATGTTATAGCTGAAAAGATACCTATGACTTGATTGTTAACCATGCATGAAATTGATGTTGCTTATTGAAATTGACCCTCATGAAACAGATGTATGTGGGCACAATTATTATCGCATATGTGGAAGAACTTAAGATTATATAGTTATGGAGAGTAAAAAGGTCTTGGGTAGATGTGAAATGGGAAAGCACCAGGACCATCTAGAATAACTTGTGACAATAGAAGCAGCGCAGAGCTGAACATCCATAAACTTGGGCCAGAAGATTGGGAAAGGAGCCCCTCCTGATTCCAACCCTCCCTATTTATCTTGCTTTGGAAAAGAGAAAGGAATGCATTGCAGTGCAGAATTTACATGGGAATAATAGTATAGAGCTTGCAACAGAATACTGGAATGGTTACTGGAGGAAAGTCTGAGAGATCAACAACAGAAGCAGTGTTAACCCTTTCCTGCCCAATTGACGTCATATTACGCAATAACCCCCTACCCCCCTTCTTGTCTGACTAACGTAATTGAACGTAAAATTTACCGACATTTTTCGCACGTGTGGTAGGGGTAAATTTTTTTATTTTCGGACAGTTGGTGGTTTCCATAGGCTAAAGCATACCTTGGACCGTAACTCAGGCATCGACACGCCAGGCAAGCAGTGCCTATACTGCGCATGCGCAATTCCCTGGCATAGTAAATTTCCCACAATGAAATCAGCTGATCCTACCCACGTTTTCTCTCGTATCTTACATTTTTTTTATAAAATGTAGGATTACATTATTGGAAACACTCTGTTTGGTATCCTCTATTTTCTATAAATTTTTAGTTCTCTACTGCGCATGCGCAAATCCATGGCGTAGTAAAATTCTCACAATGACATCAGCTAATCGCAAAGACCCACGCAGGCCTGACAGGCCACACTTCTGTCAGAGACCATGCGTAGATGAGGCTGGGTAAACACGTGTGGCTGTTTACATACAGCGACGTCAATCGAGAACAGTCTCCAACATGCTTTCGCAAAGTTTTTACGGTAAAACTAGCGGAAATTTGTTAGTGCATCACATAAGAGATGTCTGGATTTTAGGCAGGGCTCTGAATCTCATTTTTCATTATCATATATATCGATATTTAGAGAATTTTGTTGGCTTTCTCATAAAAAATAATTCATTCACCCAACTGTTATAGCTTTTGAGCTACGAACGATAATGTTGACAACGGTAACATTTTTTTTTTTGTTTCGAACAGCTTATAACGTCAAAATGAAACTGTTGCTGTTACCAAAGCCATTTTTCTTGACTCACTTTATTCCTCAACCTTTCCTCTACATTTTTGTATATTTACAAAGTAATTTCTATGAAAAAATCCGAGGTAGGGCTCTTCAAAAAAAATGTCTAGCGATAATTCTCACCTTATGCCTGGCGGCGCGCTCTGTTTCTTACCCACTTTTCTATCAATTTTCACCAACTGGACTTATTCGTTTTTCATTTTTTTTATATGTCGATATTTAGAGAATTTTCTTGGCTTTCTCATAAAAAAATAATTCATTCATCTAACTGTTATAGTTTTGAGCTACGAACAATAATGTTGACAACGGTAACTTTTTTTTTTTTCGTTTCGATCAATTTATAACGTCAAAATGAAACTGTTGCCGTTACCAAAGCCATTTTTCTTGACTTTCCTTTATTCTTCAACTTTTCCTCTACTTTTTCGTATATTTACAAAGTAATTTCTATGAAAAATAACCGAGATAGGGCTCTTCAAAAAAATTTTCTTTTGATAATTCTCACCATAGGCCGGGCAGAGCGCTCTGTTTCTCACCCTCTTTTCTATCAATTTTTTCACCAACTGGACTTATTCGTTTTCCATTTTTTTATATGTCAATATTTAGGAATTTTATTGGCTTTCTAAAAAAATTATTCATTCGCCTAACTGTTATAGCTTTTGAGCTACTTAACGATAATGTTGACAACGGTAACATTTTTTCGTTTCAATCAAATTATAACGTCAAAATGAAACTGTTGCCGTTACCAAAGCCATTTTCTTGACTCTCACTTTATTCTACAACTTTTCCTCTACATTTTCGTATATTTACAAAGTAATTTCTATGAAAAATAACCGAGATAGGGCTCTTCAAAAAAACTTTTTCTAGCGATAATTCTCACCATACGCCGGCAAATCGCTGTGTTTCTTACCCTCTTTTCTATCAATTTTTTCACCAACTGGACTTATTTGTTTTTCATTGTTTTATATATCAATATTTAGAGAATTTTGTTGGCTTTCTCATAAAAATAATCCATTCGCCTAACTGTTATAGCTTTTGAGCTACGAACGATAATGTTGACAACGGTAACATTTTTTTCGTTTCAATCAATTTATAACGTCAAAATAAAACTGTTGCCGTTACCAAAGCCATTTTTCTTGACTCTCACTTTATTCTACAACTTTTCCTCTACATTTTCGTATATTTACAAAGTAATTTCTATGAAAATAACCGAGATAGGGCTCTTCAAAAAAAACTTTTTCTAGCGATAATTCTCACCATACGGGCAAATCGCTCTGTTTCTTACCCTCTTTTCTATAAATTTTTCACCAACTGGACTTATTCGTTTTTCATTGTTTTATATATCAATATTTAGAGAATTTTGTTGGCTTTCTCATAAAAAATAATCCATTCGCCTATCTGTTATAGCCTTTGAGCTACGAACGATAATGTTGACAACGGTAACATTTTTTTTCGTTTCAATCAATTTATAACGTCAAAATGAAACTGTTGCCGTTACCAAAGTCATTTTTCTTGACTCTCACTTTATTCTACAACTTTTCCTCTACATTTTCGTATATTTACAAAGTAATTTCTATGAAAAATAACCGAGATAGGGCTCTTCAAAAAAAACCTTTTTCTAGCGATAATTCTCACCATACGCCGGGCAAATCGCTCTGTTTCTTACCCTCTTTTCTATAAATTTTTCACCAACTGGACTTATTTGTTTTTCATTGTTTTATATATCAATATTTAGAGAATTTTGTTGGCTTTCTCATAAAAAAATAATCCATTCGCCTAACTGTTATAGCTTTTGAGCTACGAACGATAATGTTGACAACGGTAACATTTTTTTCGTTTCAATCAATTTATAACGTCAAAATGAAACTGTTGTCGTTACCAGAGCCATTTTTCTTGACTCTCACATTATTCTTCAACTTTTCCTCTACATTTTCGTATATTTACAAAGTAATTTCTATGAAAAATAACCGAGATAGGGCTCTGCAAAAAAATCTTTTTTCTAGCGATAATTCTCACCATACGCCGGGCAGAGCGCTCTGTTTCTTCCCCTTTTTCTATCAATTTTTTCACCAGCTGGACTTATTCGTTTTCCATTTTTTATATGTCGATATTTAGAGAATTATGTTGGCTTTCTCATAAAAAATAATTCATTCGCCTGACATTCATAGTTTTTGGGTTACGAACGAAAATATGAAAATAAATAAAGATTTTTTTTTTTTTTTTCGTGCAATAACTCACATTTTTTTGTATTTAGAGGGCTGGGACTCTTATTCTGACTATTCCACCATAAAATATAAACATTTAGAAAAAAGGACAGCAAAATGAACGTTGTTGGCATAAAATTTATATTTTTGCTGAATTTTCGAAATAATTATTTTTCGCACTGTCGAAGCGCTCCCAGACACATCGGGGCTCATGTGCCCTCAGTGATGTGATAACTATACAGATATGAAAGGGTTAATAAGGAGGTAACTTCAGGAAAAATGGTACACAAAGAGGAAAAGATTATATCACATATTTGTGGTTCTTGAAAAAGAATACCAGGGCAAATAATTAAATGGCCATTATAAAGGTATAGGATCCAGAAAGATTCACTGTTACTGATGCAGTTCTGTCATAACACCATATCCAACGTGAGAACAATGGTGGTGAATCAGAAGACTTGAGATGTTGGTGTCCATCAAGGATGAGAACTGAACCATCTGCTGTTTTCATGGTAATGGAAAGTGCTACAAGTGGCTGCAGAAAATGAGGCAACTGGTGTTAACAAAAGAATCTGAAGATTGGTGGAAATTTTTAAAATATGAAAAAGTGGAATTTAGAGGAAAGGACTGGAAATGGCATGAGCAAAACAAAGTTTATGATGACTAAAAAGGAACTATTTGAGAAAGTAGTCAGGAAAGTGGGCAAGTGGTTATTGTGGGGAAGTGATTGGAGTGAACTCTACTGTGTACTGAAACTAACAGATGGTGTCACAAGAGGTATCCACAATTGGAAAATATATAAAGAAGATTTTTATGTAAGTAACTTACCAAGTAATTAAATAGCTAACAGTTTCTATTAACCGGCAGCTAAAATTTGAAATCCGCGGTAGCGATTCTTTTGTTTACGTGTCAGTGTAGGTAACTGACCCTGCCCACTTTCAGGAAAAGAAGGAACAATTGAGCAGAGGGCTTCAATATGTTTCTGCTGGCTTATGATGACAGTTATGAGCAGCAGCTGGTTTTGAAATTCTCGGACTTTATTATACATGGTTTTTGACTGTTTGGTGAAGTATTTTGCCTTTGGTAATTTCATGGCAATTTGGATATTTAGGTTTTCTTGTAAAAACCTGATTGTGACTAATGTTTAATTGGACTTTTCTGACCGTTCAAATTGTATCTGATGTCCAACACAAGTTCAAGTAGTATTTGTTATTGCAGGGAAGGCTGCAGTACGAGAATTACATCGAAGTATGATTCCCATACTAAGTGTACATCATGCAGGGGTCAAGTACATTCAGTTGATTTGTCTTGTGCTGAATGTAGTGACTGGGATAGTATAAAATGAAAGACATTAAATTCTCACTTGACTATTCCACCTTTTCCTTTACCCAGTTCCCCTACTCCCGAACCCAATGCCATTGCGATCCTTGAACATAAATTTGATTGTAAATATGATATATTGGTGATTACTGTGGCCAGATAACTGCATCTGTCCGTTCCGTTGTGGAAAATAAGAAAGGAGCAAGCGAAAGTGCAGTGTTTGTGGGGGAGCTGGCAACTCAGCCCGCTGATTCTCCTAGGCAAAGATCACTGGCATACTCCCCCACATCATGGAGAAGCTATAATGGAAGCCCAAGGGAGGTTGGTGTGGTCTGCCCCCGGGTAGTTGGTCCCTCAGTCGCGCCAGGCGCCAGTTTCCAGGTTGCGTCAGATAGCCAGTGGGAAGGTGTTTTCCATGGTATACATAACTTTTCCTCCAGTTTGGATGCTTCCAGCCCCAAACAGAGGCGCAAGTGGCATAGCAGTGATAAATCAAGACCACTGAAAAGGTCTGCAGTTGAGTTTTGCACCCCTCAGGTGCCAGTGAAGAGACTTAAGGAGACAGTGCCTTCCTGTAGTTTTTGGGAGTGTCCAGAAAAGTTCTCCGAAGTGCATGTAGAGGGAGAAAAGCAAGTGTTGGTTCCGAGAACCGTATCCAAGAGCAAGCACTCTTTTATGTCAGTGCACATCTCAACAGATGAACCTCCTTTGGCTCTGATCGGCCAGTAGTCGACGAGTGCTTATTGGCACCAAAGCGCACAGTGTCTTCCAGTAGTGCAGTCACTTTCGAGTGTTCTCTTCTGCCTGAGTTCTCTTCAAGCGACAAGTGCCCAGTTGCTCCTGAGCAGCCAATAGCACGCGAGCACCTAGTAGCTGCTAAGCGCTCAGTTGTGCTCGGTAGTACAGATTCATTTGTACATTCTTCTAGCCATTTAACTTCCAGGCCTGAGTTTAGGGCACCATCCCCCTTGCAACGAATGATGACTACTTCAGATGTGAATCCACCATTCTCACCTATGCAGCGACGCCTAGATGATATTCTAGTTACAGGAAGTCCCCAATTATCGGCAGGCTCAGTTATCAGCGATCCAGTTTTACGGGCTTGTTTAGTGACGAAAATTGACAGTTTTCAGCGCTGAAAATTGCCGATTTCTGCTCATCGGCTCCGATAATTGGGTATTGGTGCCGATACATACCTAACAGAGGCACCAATAACCAAAAGTCTGCAATTTTCAGCACTGATAAGCGCCAAAAATCACCAATTTTCGGTTATTGCGATAACTTTGACTAAGGACTTGTCTTTTTTGGCAGATGTCTTTTTTGCCAGTATCTGCAATGGATGAGGAAGTGAGAAAGATGAGGAAGCAGAATCCCCACCTTCAGCTGATGCATCGCTGCTTAATTTTCTGCTTCGAAGTTTCCCTTCTTTTTTCTTTCTGGTTGCACCTGCTTCTGCGTCCACATTTCAAATGAGTAATGTCACTATTGAATCTTCAAGACTACCTGATATGGTCAAGACCTGGTTTGCTGATGAGAGGGAACAAAGAAAATACAATTTTAGTTAGCCTCCTTCCCGTCTTCTTAAGAGGAGATATTTGTATTATGCTACCAGAGAAGCTGTTTCCTGCGGGGTGGCTGCCTCCTCCCAAGGGGACTTCTTGGGCCTCATTGATTCTATCTGTAGATCAGCCTTTTCTGCGGCCAAAGTTATGTTCTCTTCAGTGGAGATAGACCACATGATGAAGAATCTCCTCAGAGTATTCAAGATTGTGAGTTTTTTGGACTGGTCGGTAGGTGCTCTCACACACAAAGTACAGGAATATGACGCCTTGCCTATGGAACTTTCTTCAGATATCTGTGGAATCCTTTCATGTATGGATAAAGGAATAAGGGACGGAGCACAGGAGTCGGCTTCACTATTTGCCATTGGAGTGTTATAGAAGAGGGAGTTATGGTTTTCATACACCTCTAAAGAGTAAATGTAATTCAGAGGTCAGCACTTCTTTTTTCTCCCCTGTTGAGAGACAGCAGTTAACGAAATTTCTTCTGCTTTATAGAAGAATTCTACACATGATCTAGCAAAGTCATCAAGGCGCCCTATAGAAACTCCTTCGGGGGGTTTAAAGTGGTTATCTCCTCTGCAACCTGTTCCCTCTCATGGTAGTGGGGAGAGATCCTCCTCAAGAGCAAGACTGAATGTGCGATTCTAGTCTCGCACTGTTAAGAAGTCCACCTCTAAACCTTCCCCAAGAAAGTGAATTGAGTGTCTTCCGTTCTCCAGTAGGTGCCAGGCTCTTTTGGTTTTGGGAGCAATGGAGCAAGACAGGGGCGGAGCAGTGGGTTGTGGAAGTGTTAAGGAACAGCTACATGATCCCCTTCCTAGAAAGACCTCCCTTAGTCAAGACGCCAATCGCCTTAACTGCCTACTCCAAGAGTTCAAGGAGTTTTTAGGGCCTTGCAAGAGAAGTAGCATCTCTCCTCGTAAAGTAGGTGATAGAGGTAGTTCCAAACGTAAACACAGAAGGGTTCTACAATTGGCTTTTTGTGGTCCCAAAGGCCTCGGGAGGATGGAGGCCAGTTCTGGACATGAGCGCCTTAAATGTCTTTATTCAGAAGACAAAATTCCGAATGGAGATGACCCGTTTGATCCTTTCATCCATTCGGCAAGGAGGCTGGATGGTCTTGATAGACCTACAAGACACTTACATCCCATTGCGCTTGGACCCTCGGAAATATCTGAGATTTGTGTTTCAGGAACAAGAACATGAGTGAATACTTGAGGGCTGTTAGCCCGAAGCAGGTTGACATCCATCTGATGGGCATCAACATGGCGTTTTATTTGGACGATTGGATTCTTCGCTTCACGCCGAAGACACAATGTACGGAGGTCCTTCAGAAAACAGTACTTCTTGCCCAAGACCTGGGCTTGCTAATAAATCATCAGACATCTCGGGTGACTCCTTCACAGGAGATAGTTTATTTGGGAATGACTTTCAATTCTTATCTTTTTCAGGCTTTTCCCCTCTCTGGAAGAGTAGAGTCATGCCTACAGAAGATAGATGAAATGCTTCGCCTCCAGACATGTTCGGCGAACAACTGGATGAGCGTCTTAGGGACGTTAGCTTCCATGGAACAGTTCTTCTCCCTAGGGAGACTGCATATGAGCGTGTTCCAGTTTTTCTTGAGGGAAAAATGGGACAGAAAAAGATTTCCAGACTCCTTGATGTTCCCAGTAACACAAGAAATCAAGAGCCACCTGCTTTAGTAGAAGTTAAGAGACAGGTTGCTGGAAGGAAAGTCTCTGTTTCCACAGAGCCCAACTTGAACTTTTATGCTGACACATCAGACCTGGGTTGGGGAGCCCTTATAGGGAACAAGGAGACCTCTGGAACATGGTCGAGAGACCAGATGGGTTGGCGCATAAACGTCAAAGAATTAAAGGCAGTTCACTTGGGTCTGATGGCCTTTTCGTCATAGGTATGTGGAAGGACAGTAGCAGTCCACTCGGACAACACGACGGCCCTGGCATTCATAAGCAAACAAGGAGGAACTCAGTCTTTTTCCCTTTGCGAGGCAGCGAGGGACCTCCTCCTATAGGCGGACCAGAATTATACAAGGTTGTTGACCAGGTTTGTCCAAGGAAAAGTGAATGTGTTGGCGGATCAGCTGAGACGACAGAACCAAGTAATTCCCACAGAGTGTACTCTCGATCCATTGGTCTATCTAGACCTATGGAAACTATGGGGAAAACCTATGTTGGATCTCTTTGCAATGTCGAGAAATCATCGACTTCCTCTTTTCTGCTCTCCAGTGCTGGATCCACCGGCATGGGCCAAGGATGCCATGTTTCTTGACTGGTCCAACAAGTTCATGTATGCCTTCCCTCCCTTCGGGATGTTAAGGGATGTACTAAACAAGTTTCGCCTGCACCAGAGTGTGTCAATGATTCTGGTAGCCCCCTTTTGGCCCTTGAGGGAATGGTTCCCAGAGCTAGTGAATCTGCTGGTAGATTTTCCAAAACTCCTCCCTCAGAAGAAAAAGCTTCTCAGAAAACCCCACTTCAGGCACTTTCATCAAGGTTTGTCTTTGCTGGCTCTGACAGGATTCAAACTGTCAAAAGACTCCTCAGAGCAAAGGGTTTTTTGAAAGAAGCTGCAGAGGCTATTTCAAAATGTAGACATCGATCCTCAGCTAACGTCTACCAGAGCAAGTGGTCAATTTTCCAAAGTTAGTGCAAAAGTAACTGAATCTCTCTTCTTCCAAAACAACTCCAACAGAGATTTCAGACTTTCTTTTATTCTTGAGGAACTCCAAGAGCTTCTCCTCCTCGACCATAAAAGGCTACAGAGGAATGCTGAGCTTTGTGTTCAGGCATAGGGGATCTGGATATCCTCAAATAAAGACCTTTCAGACCTCATTAGGTCTTTTGACACTAAGAAACAAAAGCATTCGGAACTTGTCTTCGAATTTGGATGTAGTCCTAAAGTGGCTCTCCAGGCCCCCATTCGAGCCCCTGAACTTAACCTCATTCAGAAACTTAATGAAGAAGACACTATTTTTAGTAGCCATATCAGCAGCCAAAAGAGTCAGTGAAATTCAGGACATTGACAAGAGAGTCGGGTTTTCAGGAGGCGATGTAGTCTGCTCCTGTATTTTGGGATTTCTCACTAAGAACGGGAACCCAACCAATCCTTGGCCTTGATCCTTCAGCATTAAAGGACTAGCAGATACACTCAGACCAGAATAGATTGAGAGGGTACTTTGCCCAGTAAGAGCCCTAAAGTTTTATCTTTGCAGGATAGAGAAGATTAGGGGTCCATCTAGCAACCTCTGGACTTTGGTCAAGGATCCATCTCGTCCTCTTACAAAGAATGCTCTGTCCTTCTTCTTGAGGGATACCATTTGTGAAGCACACTCACAGTTGAGAGAGGAGGATTGTCCTATCTTGAAAGTAAGGGCGCATGAAGTCAGATCCGTGGCTACTTCATTAGCTTTTAAATACAATCTCTCACTCTCTGTAATGCTTCAGGCAACTTGCTGGAGGTGCAGGTCTGTATTTGTCTCGCATTACCTCCAAGATGTGGACATGACTTTTAATGATTGCAGTACCGTAGGACCTTTATCGATGGCTGGGATGGTATTGGGGGAGGGAGTATAGGAAGCATTCCTTCCTTCCTCGTCTCTTTGCCTTGGTTAATGGTGTCGCGTTCTAGGGGAGTCAGGGGGTATGTTGTGTTTGGATACCCACCAGTCTTTTTAGTGGTAGGTGGTGTTTTAATGTTTTATGGTGTAGGTAATGGTGTTGTATTTATCTGGGTTTTTATGTTACTGTGCCCTGGGCAGGGGCCAAATTTCTTGGTACTTCATTTAATGTTCGGAAATGTCCTTCGCTGTGAAGCTCCCACTGATGTAGCAGACGACCCTTGGCCATACAGTCGCGTCTCTAAGGTTAAGATGAGCGCACAACCAGAGGCAGTAACTTCCTGCTGCGACTCGCTTACCAGGTAAGGAAACAAGCATTTTTAGTAATGCTAACAGGCTTTAATTCCCTTAACTCATTACATGTTTTTAATATTTTTGGGAAGAACAGTCCATGCATCCCACCTCCTGTCAATGTGGGTATCAGTATGGAACTACTTGGAGTTACTTATATAAAAATAACATTTTATGATGAAATAAGCTTTTATATATACTTACCAAGTAATTGCAGAGTGGGAACCCACCCGCCTCCCCTCACATGGATGTTAGGCATAAACATATTGAAGTCCTCGACTCTGTTATTCCTTCTTTTCCCAAAAGTGGGTGGGGTCAGTTACCTACACCATAACATAAACAAAAGAATCGCTGCCGCGGATTTCAAATTTAGCTACCGGTTAATAGCTATGTAATTACTTGGTTAGTATATATAAAATCTTATTTTATCATAAAAATGTCATTTTTGATGCCCAAAATGTATTGGGGGCAAATGGTTAGAGAGGGGAGTTATAATAAGCCCTTTTGCACAGATGAACTGATCATAAAAGGATAAGATAATTTCTGTCACCTTGGAGACACACAGGACTGTGAGGCAGTTGAGAGCAGCCTTATCACGGATGAAAAAGAGACAGCTAGGCTACAGGTAAATTAAAATGCCCAATTAGTAGATCACATTACAAATGAGTAATTGCCAGAGAGTTGTGGCATAAAGGGGCTGGAAAAAGACTGGAGATCTCAGAGATGGTATAGAAATTAAGTGGGAAAGGAGGAGGATCAGTTGGGTAGAAAGGTGATAGAAAAACCCTGGAAATCATGGAAAAATGGAACAGATGAAGACCCAAACCTGGTAGATTTTCAGGTAGGAAAATTACAGATGGAAGAGAGTGGAGAGAGCTAATTTCACAGCAAACTGGTAAAGGGAAAAGCTAACATAGAAAGTTCTTTGATAGTGATGGTTATTTCAGGAATTTGATGTGCCTCTTCCAACACAGATATACTCACATTCTTACAGTCTGATGCATCATGAGCCCTTAATTGAATTCCTCTAAAAAGCAGTGCAAAACATGAAAAGCCATGAGAACATCATCTGTTTCCTACAGAATATTAGAGTAAAACATAAATTGCCAAAATAGTGCAGCAGAAATTTATGAAATATTCAGTATCTGCCATATCCAAATCTGATCCAGGTGAAGTAGTCAACAATTCTCCTTTCTCCTTTCCCTTGGGATTTTATGAAGCTATTTATTGCCATCTTTGAAAGCTGTTAGCTCCAGTTACACTGAAAAAGGGTGAGGGCCTGGAGACAATGGATGAGGAGAAGCTCTTTGTGCTTATTTCAAAAACTTAGGAGAGTCTGGACGTGCTGAGGGGGAAGTTTTTGTACAAATAAGGTTGGTAAGTAACAACATATTTGAAGAACGATGAAGCGATTTTCTTGTGGACACATCAAATATTCTCTTAACATTTGTGTATATAGTCATAGAACCATTCTACTCCTCACATGGTTAGGTCATCCTCCTTCATACAGTTAACCCTTAAGGGACGGCATAATTTATCTGTGCAGCACCCCAGACCGGGGAAACTTTGAGGTTGGCAAAATAAAAAAAAAATCACATCAATGGAAAGAGAATGACACGTACATTCACACTGTATAAATAAAAAAATTCTAAAAAATTTTCCCTACCTTCCACGAGAAGTTGAAAATGACTATTTACAACCCCTTGTGGGGCCTCATTTACAAGACAATCGTAAATTTTACCAACTTATATATGTTTTTTCTAATAAATAAGTTTTTAGGATTTTGTAAAATTATTATTACTGCTCACACAATATCAAAACAGATAAGAAATAAAAGCAGTAACAAATTTTTTGCATATTTGTTGTAAAATTTTCAATGAGTTTATGAGAAGGAAGATTCAGTAGCTTTTTTTTTACTTTTACATGCTTTTTCTAATATTTCTCTGCAATTTTCTTTGTAAAATTACATTTATAACCGACATACTATCGTAAAAGACAAAAACAAAAAACAACAGCAACCCCTTTGTATATTTACAAGCAGATTTTCAAAAAGACTCGTGAGAGAGAGATGGCATTACCTTCCCCCTTGAAGTCACAAATATTACTGATACTGGCCTAGCTCTCACGTCTGTATAAAAGTTGCCATTAGTGAATTTATAGCATGTAGAAGTATTGGCACCTTTGTTTCGAATCGTTATTACCATAACATTGGTGCGTAATTCTGCTTCACACTGGAGCACAATCCATCCACCTCCACAAACCTGTTTTATTTCACACTCAAGCTCAATCTGTCCACTAAGGTTAAGGGATTTCTCCTGTGCATTATCTTTTTTTTTTTCTCCTTTATAGGTTTGAATCTCGTGTATTTTACAAGATTAATAACTTTTTTTCCAAGATGTAAGGTGGCTTCTCACTTTCTATTATATAGGCACTTTTTTCTGTGACAGTTTCATTAAGCTGAAGGGAAGAGCTTCTCTTTTAAGATGCTTTTATAATATCCAGGAGACCATCTCTTCCCGTATTTAATATATTTGTCATCAAATTTTCCACTCTCCATTATCTTGTGCATTTTCCACCTGAATTCCCATCCTGTCTATGTCTTTATCTACACTTTTTCCATGATTATATAGACCTCCCTGTTGGTGCATGTCATCCTACATCCACATTCACTCTATGCATGACCATTGCTCATCCCTTCTCTTTACATGTCCAAGCACCTAATCTTTAGTATTTGTAATCAGAGGTTTGCAAAATTCAGTAAATTAATCTTTGATTGTACTGCCACTTAAAGTACTTTTTTCCCATTTCTTATAATCTTTTCAATTTTGAGGCATGTCTTGAGCTTCCTTTATAGTTAGGCCTTACCCTTCTTCCTTCCTTTGTCTTGTTTACAGGTAGTCCCTGGTTACTAGTGGGGGTTCCGTTTCGATGGCGTGAAGATAAGCGAAAATTGCTGATAACTGAAAATCAGCGATTTTCGGTGCTTATCGGCGCCAATAAGTGTCGAAAATTGCAGATTTTCAGTTACTGTCACCTCTGTTAGATATGTATCAGCGCCGATAAGCAGAAATCGGCTCATATTGGTACCAAAAATTGCTGATTTTCGTTGCCAGACAAGCACCAAAAAACCAGATTGCCGATAACCTAGCACGCCGATAACTGGGGACTGCCTGGTCTTTGCTGTAAAAGGGTATTTCATATATGTAGCCATCAGTAAAAAAGAAGTTTTGTTTTACATAAAAATGCATGAAATATGTCTAAAGGATGTGGCATCACACAAGGTGCCCTTTTCCAACGTAAGTTATGCAGAGGTTTTTAATATATGAAAATAAAAAATTGTATAGTGAATTTTATATTGTCATTTCAGATCAATGCAGGCAGCTCTTCTCTCGATAGAACAGAAAGAATACCAAGATAGGTGTAGAGCTGTTTTCTACAAGCTTGGTTCTGGTATCCATCCAACCCCTGCAGAAGTTATTGCTCTGTTACCTCTGTTTCAAGGATATCCTTTCCATCTTCATCGTATTAGAGCAATGCATGTGGTAAGAGCAACTAATTTTTTTAATGTACACTATTGTGTATTTATATCTGGTACTGCATTATCTCTTCTGGTAAATGGGAAATATGAGTTAATGTGTTACTTGGAAGAGTCTTCATTTCTTGATTCAAGTTTTACTTGTTTCACAACAAACCATTTACTTAATAGTGCCCATTAACTTTTCTGAACTATCTCGGATGAAAATTCTTCAAAAGAAGTAGAAATTCTAAAATGTGTGTGTGCGTGTGCACACCGCACATTTCTAAGGGAGATCGATAGGTCACAGCTGTACACCAAGCTCGTACTTTTAGAAATGTCATTTCCTCCTCCCTGCACTATGATCCACTGTTTCTACTTTTCACTTTGATTTTCTTCACTAACTCTGTTATCTTCTTTGCTCCTGCATCTGGGTAAGTATTAACTTTTCTCATATTTTTATTTTTGGCCACATAATTTGACCCCTGTTCTTTCACCAACGAGTCTCCAATTAAGGGTGTTTCCTCTTCCAATTTTGAGAGCACAGCAAATCTATTTGATATGTTTATTCCTTTTGGGGGGCAATTATGTTTTCTGTATGCGCTGACTCTCCTACCAACACCTCTCTTGAATTCATCATTTTTGTATTGCAAGTTTCTTTCTTTGTACCTTGTCTGGTGCTTGTTTCTGTTTCACTTCTGGTTCTGGTCTTAACTAACTGTTTTCTGATCTCCACTATACTCTTTCTGTTTCCTACTATGTCACTGTTCAGTTCCTGTTTCTCTCTCCTAAGGTCTATCACTTCTCTTCCTAGGTCTTATATTTCCTTTTCCATCCAGTCTTCTCCTCTCCTGCCTTTGAGTTTATCCTTTGTCAGCTCCTTTAGTTCCTTTGATATTTCTTCTACTTCTCTCCTCAGCTTAGCTATCTCCTGTTCTTGCTGACAGGGGAGGCAAATACTGAGACTACCTAGCTTTGATGCTCATGCCTCTTTATAGTCTATGCACCAATTATTAACATTGCACTTTGCACGTGTCCTTTAATTTTAATTTTTCTTGGATCGTCTCTGTTTGTGTCTTGGTTTCAATATTTATATCTGAACTTTAATTCAATATTCTTTCTAATGTGACCAGTTGAAAAGGAAAAAAAGGGGGTGGTTGAGTATCCCACAGTCACTGCAGCCACTTATCCATGGACAGTTTTCCATAGTTTGTTGCCAGGATACCTTTTTTAGCTGCTACTCTAACATACAGTCTCCCTGTTGTTAGATGATCCCAAACGTGTCTCAGCTCCCAACTGAGCAACACAGTTTGCCTAGGCTGATTTTTTGGCGGTAGTGAACAGCAGCATCCCTTAAATTACTAAACATCCAACAGCCATGAACAGCCAGAACCTTATTTACCTGACTGCTTCTCCTCCAACCATGAAAACCCCCAAGGAATGGCCACAATGGCCACACCAGCAAACCCCACTGGTAGAAAGTTCCACAATCAATGGCACAGAAGCTTGTGTGGGGTTTTTAGTTGGCTAGGACTCCAACAAGGCACAAAAGCTCTGCAACCTCAGAGCAGTTTAGCCTTTACAGTGAACCCCTCAGATTCGCGGGGATGCGCCCCACCCCCAGAATGGGTCAAACCCGCGAATGCTTAAAACCCTCTAAAAACACTTAGAACTGCCCATTTTGATAGCTTAAACACAGAAAAACCCTGTAAAAATGCTTATACCTGAATATTTTAATAGTTTTATCACAAAAAGTGCATTTATTCATGAAAATTATATGAAAATAAATACAGTAATTAGTGAATATTTCTCAGTGAAAAATACCGCGAATCGGTGAATTTTCCGCGAATGATGGCTAGATATGTTCCACAGAGAAACCCGCGAATGCGTGAGTCCGCGAACGTTGACAACGCGAATACGGGGGGTTCACTGTACTGACAGGGTAGTGGTTGCAGGGGTGGTCATTCATTACACGAAGGAGTGAGCTTAACGGGGCATAATAACAACACTCCATTTCTGCATCCCCAGTTGCCCCAGGATCCCTCCAATCCTGGTTTTTGGAAACCTGCAAGCATCTTCCCTGCATTATTTAAAGAGGTTCCAAAGCCTCTGTTCTGACACATGAGGTAGCTGTCAGCTCCTTACACTAATCATATATATATATATATATATATACACATACATTTATACTGTATATGTATTTTTTTTATTATTTTTTTGTTTATTATTCTGATATAGCAGGAGGAAATCCTTGCAGTTACATGATGAAATAAGTCAATGAGAGAGTGGGATGGCAAGGTGGTAGAAAGGCAGTTGCAATGGATGTAAAGTAGAAGGTTTAAAAGAGGTCACAGCTCAAGGCTAAAAGGACACTACAAAAACCCTTAAGTACTGCCTACTGTGCACTGCAAAAGGTACGCTGCAGGCATTACTTCCCCTACAGAGAGAGAAAGAGAGAACTGAAATGTTTATCATCTAAATCTAAGCACAGTTACTTGCTGGGGACGAGACTTCAAAGGCTCAGTTAAACTATGGCTGGGAAGAGTCAGAATGTTTGTTTTGTGTTGCCTACATATGAAATTCAGATTTTAAATATTTTTACAGTGATTAGAGATGAAACATCAACAGTGACAAAATACTCTCTTATGTGTGATAATCATAGTCAACTAAACTTGTAATGAAATACGGTACAATAAATCAGACAAAGAAAAAATGTGGCAATACTACCTACGGCGATCTAGTAGTGAACCTGCTGGATTTGTTTATTTTCGTGTTGTTATGTGTTCATTAAAGGATATGTACAGTACAATACTGACACGAGAGAGAGAGAGAGACTCTGCCATCAGAGAATTTACTGGTGGGGGTTTTGAGCTGCCTATGTATGAAATTCGTATTTTAAATATTTTTATGGTGATTAGATCAATAGATTATACAAAAATGGATTCTGTATGTGAAATAATTTTTGACTGCTATTCTGCTGTGTTTTCTCATTGAAGGATATATATACTGAGAGAGAGAGAGACAGACAGACAGAACAAGAATTTTTCAAGAAATTTATGGGAGATGGTGAGGACTAACCATAAAATGACATAAACCAAAAACTTACTGTACTAAATCATTTTTTTACCATAAATATATTTGTACATGACCACGAAAATATCACGTAATAAACCTAGCATTTTTTTTTGGAGGGACATGTCCCATTGTTCTAAAATACCCACGTATTTTAGATATTCCCTATACAGTAGTACTATCCTAAAATACATACTGTACAGTAAATTGCATTTCAAAATCATCTTACAACAAAGCAAAATATAATGAAATCTACGTACATTATGTGCAGTACAGCAGACAGTGCACAAAGTTAAGTTAGGCAAAAGAAAACATGTGTGTCTGAATTATAGGGGATACTTAAGAGTAACAGTTGTAGGTGGGTACTTAGTGTTGTAAGATGACTTTGAAATGGTATTTGGGTGTTTGGGATGATAGTTTGAGGTATGTTTTGTTTGAACTGTTAAGCTGGGCGATGAACTGTTAAAAGAGGCAGTTACCGTATAAGCATTTCAGGGATGTATATACTTATGATGATTTGGGGTATATTTTTGTTTGAAATGATATTAAATTGTTGTATGTGAACTATTAAATTAGGCAGTGAACTGTGAAAATAGGCAGCTATGTGCATTTTAGTTTAAGGGTTACAAGGTATTTGGCAGTTGTGCGCCAGTTATAAGCATTTTTAGAGGGGATTTTGCATTTCCGTGTTTTTCACATTTCCACTGTGCGTTCTGGAACCTATCCCCGTGTAAACATGGGGAGCACTGTTCAGTAACCAAATTTCTGACTACGGATACTTTAAAGAAAGATGTCATGCTCATACACAAGGTACAAGAAAATTCTTGAAAAAATTTTTGCCTTTACCACACCAAGTTGAACTTACTATACTGTATTGTTCTTTCTGAAAATTTGGATCATCATCATCATTATCACTGAACCTTCTTTAGAGCATTAAAACATTTTTTTCTTTCTTAATTTTCAGTACAGTATCAGAGTCTGCAAAATAACCACCTTCTATTTAATTAAAATCTAACTGATGATATATTTCCACCTCAGAATTGCCAAGAGATATACTGGGCTGATGAGACCCAGGATTTGCAATTATACTAAGTTTTTTTTACCGAGGCGCATTTGCACCGACTCGCAGGGGTGCCCTTTTAGCTCGGAAAAGTTTCCTGCTAGCTGATTGGTTGCAAGTATTTTGTCCGAATAGCATCATTGTTTTCAAATAAGTACCAAGTAATGTGAATCGAAACTTATTTACTAACCTAAATTTCTCCTTCATATATATGTTTTGTCTATAAATAATGTTAACGAATAAAGAGATTATAAAGTATTGTGATGGTAAGTCTAAATTTAATAACAACACCCGCCGAAGTCAATGACAGGAGCTTGTTTTCGGATGCATGCTGCATAATTTTTTTACTTTTCACATATTTTAACACCAATTGGGATAAATTACACTAAGCATAAGAAAAACATGTTATTGTAAACTTTCTTTAAATACCAGAATCTACTAAAAACATGGAATTAATAAAACTCACTGTTGGTGAAAACTCCGGGGAGGTAAAAGGAACAGCCTGTGGCTTTAGATAAAATATAGATAAAATTACCTAGATAGGTAGGCCTAGTTATTCATATGGTATCCACATGCCAGCAAATGTTGATGGGCAAGGAAACTTTTCAGATACATATCATCTTTTGTAGGCTTTTGTGCTGAAGCCTTTTGTTATATCATTATGATAAATATGAAGAGGCTATTTTTTCTTTTACATAATAATAATGTACTTCCCCTATTATGGCTTTATTTCTTGCACACATTTCAAACTAAGCTAGCCTATGTGTACGTGTCTTACACCATTACTTTACAATTGCAATAAATTTTGCTTAACTCTTTAAGGTAAGGAGTAACAGTAAACAGTAGCTGATGCTTGATATAAGTTAGGCTAGGTGTATGTAGGCCTATGATGTAAGTCCATATAGAAAGGTTGGCTAATTTTGTCGTAAAGGTATAGATTCTATTAATAGCACCATTTTCGGTTTGAGGATACTGTATTGTTCCATAAATTGCATAAAAATCACAATTAAACGAATTCATAATTTCACTGAGTTACGACTGCGATACCCCTCCCTCTCCCTTCCATCCCCGCCTCGGTATTTGACAGTAGACGCCTATAGCCTACTAATCCTTAAAATATATATGTGTATAGTATATTTTCTACTTAGTCACATATTCTTTTGCTTCTCAAAATATCTGCAGAAACTCGTGTTAACCTTATATGTGTCCTGAACAAAACGCAAAATAAGAAAATAAAAAGTTTTCTTATCTCGCATTGTCTGCTGTAACTTACATAAAAGAGTAAGTTGTTAATTTCTGCGAAATATATTTTTATTAGTGTGCACCTACAAAAAGAAGCATAGAAACTATGTAATTGCAGATACAGCCATTAAAGTAATTTCAGTAACATAACACTGATTTCAACACCTACATAAATCAGGAAAAAGCTGCAATGACATAAATCAGGAAAATGCTGCAATGATAACCAGCTGGGATATTTTCCTGCCAGGCCTCCACAGGCTGTTCCTTTTACCTCCCCGAAGTTTTCACCAATAGCGAGTTTTATTAATTCCATGTTTTTAGTAGATTCTGGTATTCAAAGAAAGTTTACAATAACATATTTTTCTTATGCTTAGTGTAATTTATCCCAATTGGTGTAAAATATGTGAAAAGTAAAAAACTATGCAGCGTACATTCGAAAACAAGCTCCCTTCGTTGACTTCGGCGGGTGTTGTTATTAAATTTAGACTTACCATCACAATACTTTATAATCTCTTTATTCGTTAACATTATTTATTGACAAAACATATATCTGAGGGAGAAATTTAGGTTAGTGAATAAGTTTTGATTCACATTACTTGGTAATTATTTGAAAACAATGATGCTATTCGGACAAAATACTTGCAACCAATCAGCTAGCAGGAAACCTTTCCGAGCTAAAAGGGCACCCCTGCGAGTCGGTGCTAATGCGCTTTGGTAAAAAAAACCGAGTTTAGTTACTGTATTTATGCCTCATTCAAGCCATCTGATTCCTTGAAATTTTGCTCTTTGTTCCTACACAAATGCAGACCTTTCACTCTTTCCACTGGGAAACTTACCCATTGGTGGAAGGAATTCTGAGTGCTCTCTGAACTGACTAGAATGCCCCCTTTCTGGTCCGATAGGAGAAAAGGAAGGGATCCCACACCTCTAGCATACTGCACATATGGGACGTGTAGTTGCCTGACTTCTGGACCATCAAGTATAATTGATTTGTATGCAATTACTTGATCATGCTGGAAGAACTCGGTTAATAGTTAGAGACAAAACCCAGCTAATGACAATCAACCAGTTTGTGTCTAACCTTCCCTCCCACTGCCAAGAGAGAAGGTGGGAGTGCATCCTTACATACTAAAGTAAAAAACTGGTGCCCAGGTGATGGCCATATATTGGCCTATATTTATAAAAAAAAAATTATGCAATTAATATTTTGAATTCTAATACTGTACTGTACTAAATGTTAAACTCTCTTTTTTGACAGTCATTTTCCTCACTTCCATTAGTACTAATGGGGTTCTTAATCACTGGAGGTCTGATGTGGTCAGAGGGATCATCCCAACATAATGTTTGGCTGCACTGTCTTTAAAGTGTATTTAGTAAAGACTAAAAAGTGTACGAGCGTCGTAAGTATGTACCTGATAAGAGATTGGTAGAAAGGTACTGATAAACTTTGTGTGCAGTCTGGTGTCTGCAGTATCTTTAATCAAGTTTTAACTTTTATGGTAAACAGGGTTTCAAAGGAAGTGGAAAGCAAGCAGTGCCACTGATTAAGGCTTGTACAAAATTGACAACCACCATACAAAAGAAATTTGTATTAACACTGCTCCAAATTCTTGTGACTTAAATGCATGGTGCACCCAAACTGGAAACAATTAGTTTGTTTGTGTATATGCAAAGAATATGAAGAAATTGGATACTAGTGTTCTGTTAGTCATAATGTGCATTGTTTATAATGGTGTGAACCATTCATATCACTAAAAGGGGTTGTCATAAGACTATTATAAGCATTACTTATTATAAGGAAATTACCTTTAGGTTAGGGTAAGTTTGATGATCATCATAGATTAGGTACAGTAATATGGAAATGACTGATTGTTCTTATGTAGGTTAGTTACTGGCTAGGCAAGTTTTTTCACTTAGGTGTTGTCTGCAGGAATTCAGCTAACCTGTGCTGACTGTAGATTCTGTAAATAAAACTAACATTAAATAATTCTTTAGGTTAAGTAGTGATTTTTTATTTATTCCCCTAGATTCCTGAAATGAGCCACAGCTCTTTCTCCAGGCCTCTTAATTAACACTGGTTCCAAAAGGAAATGAAACCACAATCCAGTTCCATAACTTACCTATACCATTCATCTGTCCAGCACATACTCAGCTAAGCCTCTAACTCTCTGGCCTATGAGAGGGAAAGGAAAGAGAAGGAGGCGGAACCAGTCATTCAAGCACCCACTCTCTTGATCATCGAAAACTTCAGACAAGGTGCCACCTGTCCTATTAGGGGAGCTGCCACATCCTGTTGAGCATCCACACTATTGGACCCAAGGAAAAAATGTTCAAGGACTTGTGGACAACATCCCACAGGTAAAAGGAAGTGGGTGTGGTCTGATGAGACCAAACCCCGGCACAAAACACCTGCTGTGCTGACTGGATCATCTGGAATACCACAGATGCGGCAATGCCCCTGACCTCGTGAGCTCTCTCCCGGACTGTACACTCACCCTCCTTGATGCACAAGTCATATGCCTGCTCAGCTGTCTCACACAGCCAGAAAGTAGTAGTGTTCTTGGACACCTCTTTCTTGGCCCTGCCATTACTAATGAAGAGTTGTTGACACTCAGGCCTGAGATGCTAAGTCCTCTTTAAGTAGTACCACAACACCCTAACAGGACAGAATAGCATCTCTATCTGGATCACTACCTAAAAGTCCTCTAGGGTTAGGATCATTAAAGATTCGAACCTGACATCAGGGACCAATGGATTCTGAGTCTTTGCTACAAAATCCAGGACAAATTCAAGCAATACAGGTCAGCACCCCCTTGAGTGTTAATGTCAAAATATAGGCCAATCATTTAATAGTTCACACAAAAATATGCCTTAAATTATCATACTAAAACAATTTAATGTCATTTCAAACAAAAATATACCCCAAATCATCATCCCAAAACACCCAAAGTCAGCTTACATTACCCTTCTACAACTGTTGTCTTAACCCTTAAACGCTGACTGGATGTATCGTACGTGGACTAAAATTGTCCGTTGGGTGCCGAGCGGACGTATGGTACGTCGACTACAAAAAAATTTTTAAATATTCGCAGAAAAATAGTTATAGGCCTAGTTTGCGAAAGATTTTAAATCACGCGCCTTGAGGGATGCTGGGAGTTCACGGATCACGCTGTTGTTTTATTTACAAGTGTTACCGAGCCGCGCATGCGCAAATTTCTTTCTTCTCGCACTATAGAGCATCAGTGACGCATCTCAGAATTTCTTTCGTCACTTTTTCGTAATTTTTGCACCGTTTTATATTAGCCGTTACATAAAGTTTTATATTTGAAAATGTGCACAATTTCAGGTAGAATACAACAAAAAACAACCCATGGTTGTAGCTTTTATAAGTTTTGAAATATTTTCATATAAACCACAATAAGTGCCAAAATTTCAACCTTCGGTCAACTTTGACTCGACTGAAATGGTCGAAAAACGCAATTGTAAGCTAACTCTCTTACATTTTAGTAATATTCAATCATTTACCTTCATTTTACAACAAATTGAAATTCTCTAGCACAGTATTTCAATTTATGGTGAATTTTTGAAAAAACTTTTTCCTTACGTCCGCTCGGTAACTCGACTGAAAATCTCAGAAATTCTTTTGTCACTTTGTTGTAATTTTTGCACTATTTTATATTAGCCGTTACGTAAAGTTTTATATATGAAAATATGCACAATTTCATGTAAAATACAACAAAAAACAACCCATGGTTGTAGCTTTTATCAGTTTTGAAATATTTTCATATAAATCACGATAAGTACCAAAATTTCAACCTTCGGTCAACTTCGACTCGACCGAAATGGTAGAAAAATGCAATTGTATGCTAAAACTCTTACATTCTAGTAATATTCAATCATTTACCTTTATTTTGCAACAAATTGGAAGTCTCTAGCACAATATTTCGATTTATGGTGAATTTTTGAAAAAAACTTTTTTTTACGCATGTTTCGAATTCATGCATCATTTTGTGATAATATTTTCTCTGTGTTGCTTTGATCGTTTTACAATTTGTCAATACCAAAATCATCACAATTTAGTGTACAATACAAGGAAAAAAAATAACTCATTAGCTGTAACTGTTTTGCTCACAGCGCAATTTGTATACAATTATATATGAAAATTTTTTTTGCGCTGTCATATATTCCAATATTTACATATGATAATGATATTTTTTTTCATTTCTGATGGTTGCATACTAAACTTCAAGCAATGACAAAAAAATGAGCCAAAATTGAACTCTTAATCTTAAAAACTAAGCGTGCTGTGATTTTTTGAAAAAAAACTTTTTTTCTGCTTCGGCGCTAACTCCTGAACGCCGCCGGCATATGACAGACACTTTAGTAAATAGAGGCTCGGCGTTTAAGGGCTAAGTATATACACCCATACACCCCTGAAATGCTTATACAGTAACTGTCTATTTTAACAGTTCATTGCCCAGCTTAACAGTTCAAACAAAAATATACCTCAAACTATCACCCCAAACACCCAAATATCATTTCAATGTCATCTTACAACATTACGTACCCGCCTACAACTGTTACTCGTAAGTATCCCCTATAATTCAGACACGCATGTTTTCTTTTGCCTAATGTAACTTTGAGCATTATCTTCTTTGCTGCACATAATGTACGTACATTTTATTATATTTTGCTGTGTTGTAAGATGATTTTGAAATGATATTTACTGTACAGTATGTATTTTAGGATAGTACTACTGTATAGGGCATTTCTAAAATACGTGGGTAGTTTAGAACAACGGGACATGTTCCTCCAAAAAGAATGCTAGGTTTGTTACGTCATGTTAATATTTCCATGATCACATACATATATTTATGGTAAAAAAATGATTTAGTAGAGTAAGTTCTTGGTTTACGTCATTTTATGGTTAGTCCTCACCATCTCCCATAAATTTCTTGAAAAAAATTGAGCATTATGGAAGCGTCTAGCAACAACAGCGGTTAAAGATGGAGAAATCTTGCCTGCATTGCAGATTACCAATATGATGACTTGGCAAGCAGGGAGCTGGGGTTTCTTATCGTTGAGGTCAATAACAACTCCAACCAAAAAGATGCAAAAACATACACAGACATAGTTAAAGGATATGATCCTTCAAGCTGGAACAAGTCAGCAGAAAACATAATGAAAATAATTGAAGGAATACTAAAGAAAGTCCAAGTGATCAGGAGACTTATAAAGAAAATTTACATCAATCAACGCATTCCAACAAAGAAAATGAACAAAGTGAGTATGGTGAATATACTGATTGATGCAATAGGAAAACGAATGCCTAAAACATGCAATCTATGTAATGTGTGGTATAGCATTGTAAATCCACAAAACCTGATAAGGAAATGCTATGCATGCCACGTACCAACTTACCCTACATGCTCAGAAGTACAGCAGAATAAAAGAAAGACACAAAAGTATTTTGCTCAACATGTCAAATATGGATAGACAATGTTATTAACCCTTAAACGCCGAGCCTCTACTTAGAAAAAAGTCTGCCGTATGCCGGCGGGGTTCGGGAGTTAGCGCCGAAGCAGAAAAAAAGTTTTTTTCAAAAAATCACAGCACGCTTAGTTTTTAAGATTAAGAGTTCATTTTTGGCTCCTTTTTTGGCATTGCCTGAAGGTTAGTATGCAACCATCAGAAATGAAAAAAAATATCATTATCATATACAAGTATTGGAATATATGACAGTGCAAAAAAAAAACTTCATATAATTGTTTACAAATCGTGCTGTGAGCAAAACGGTTAAAGTTAATGAATTATTTTTTCCCTTGTATTGAACACTAAATTGCGATGATTTTGGTATATAACAAATTGTAAAACGATCAAAGCAACACAGAGAAAATATTATCACAAAATGATGCATGAACTCGTAACGCGCAGACGTAAAAAAAAGTTTTTTCAAAAATTCACCATAAATCGAAATATTGCACTAGAGACTTCCTGTTTGTTGCAAAATGAAGGTAATTGATTGAATATTACTAGACTGTAAGTGTTTTAGCTTACAATTGCAGTTTTCGACCATTTTGGTCGAGTTAAAGGTGACCGAAGGTAAAATTTTTTCTATTTATCGTTAGTTATATGAAAATTTTTCAAAACTGATAAAAGCTACAACCATGAGTTATTTTTGTTGTATTCTTCATGAAATTGCGCACATTTTCATGTATAACACTTTATGTAAGGCCTAATAGAAAATGGTACGAAAATTATGACAAGGTGACTAAAGAAATTCTGAGATTTTCAGCAGTTAGCATGCGTGGAGGTAAGGAAAAAGTTTTTTTCAAAAATTCACCATAAATCGAAATATTGTGCTAGAGACTTCCTGTTTGTTGCAAAATGAAGGAAAAAGATTGAATGTTACTATAATATAAGAGTTTTAACTTAAATTTGCAATTTTCGACCATTTTGGTCGAGTCAAAGTTGACCGTAGGTTTAAATTTTGGCACATCGTTATTTATATGAAAATATTTCAAAACTGATAAAAGCTACAACCATGAGTTATTTTTTGTTGTATTCTACATGAAATTGCGCACATTTTCATGTATAACACTTTATGTAAGGCCTAATATAAAACGGTGCGAAAATTACGACAAGGTGACTAAAGAAATTCTGAGAATTTCAGCAGAGCGTGCGTGGAGGTAAGGAAAAAGTTTTTTCAAAAGTTCACCGTAAATCGAAATATTGTGCTGGAGACTTTCCGATTGTTGCAAAATGAAGGTAAAAGATTGAATGTTACTATAATATAAGAGTTTTAGCTTACATTTGCATTTTTCGACCATTTTGGTCGAATCAAAGTTGACCGTAGGTTTAAATTTCGGCACATCGTGATTTATATGAAAATATTTCAAAACTGATAAAAGCTACAACCATGAGTTATTTTTTCTTGTATTCTACATGAAATTGCACACATTTTCATGTATAACACTTTATGTAATGCCTAATAGAAAACGGTGCAAAAATTACAACAAGGTGACTAAAGAAATTCTGAGAATTTCAGCAGAGTTAGCACGAGTGGACGTAAGGAAAAAGGTTTTTTCAAAAATTCACCATAAATCGAAATATTGTGCTAGAGACTTCCTGTTTGTTGCAAAATGAAGGGAAATGATTGAATGTTACTAGAATGTAAGAGTTTTAGCTTACAATTGCATTTTTCGACCATTTCGGTCGAGTCAAAGTTGACCGTAGGTTTAAATTTTGGCACATCGTTATTTATATGAAAATATTTCAAAAATGATAAAAGCTACAACCATGAGTTATTTTTTATTGTGTTCTACATGAAATTGTGCACATTTTCATGTATAACACTTTATGTAACGCCTAATAGAAAATGGTGCGAAAATTATGACAAGGTGACTAAAGAAATTCTGACAATTTCAGCAGAGTTAGTGCGCGGAGGTAAGGAAAAAGTTTTTTTCAAAAATTCACCATAAATCGAAATATTGTGCTGGAGTCTTCCCGTTTGTTGCAAAATGAAGGTAAATGAGTGAATGTTACTAGAATGTAAGAGTTTTAGCTTACAATTGCATTTTTCGACCATTTCGGTCGAGTCAAAGTTGACCTTAGGTTTAAATTTTGGCAATTATCGTGATTTATATGAAAATATTTCCAAACTGATAAAAGCTACAACCATGAGTTATTTTTTCTTGTATTCTACCTGAAATTGCACACATTTTCATGCATAACACTTTATGTAACGCCTAATAGAAACAGTGCGAAAATTACGACAAGGTGACTAAAGAAATTCTGAGAATTTCAGCAGAGCGTGCGTGGAGGTAAGGAAAAAGTTTTTTTAAAAAATACACCATAAATCGAAATATTGTGCTAGAGACTTCCCGTTTGTTGCAAAATGAAGGTAAATGATTGAATATCACTAGAGTGTTAGATTTTTTGCTTACCAAGAAATACCCAAATATATATATATATATATATATATATATATATATATATATATATATATATATATATATATATATATATATATATATATATATATATATATATATATATATATATATATATATATATATATATATATATATATATATATATATATATATATAATATATATATATATATATATATATATATATATATATATATATATATACATATACATATATATATATTTTTTATATTATTATATATAATACATAACTAAAAGGAATGCACATAAAAACTTTTTTGAAAACTTTTTTTTTGCATAAAACAAAAATAGTATACAAAACACCAATAAATACAGCTATATAAAAACTTGTAATAAATATAAAATTAAATATAAAATCAATGCAGAATACTCACTCGTAATCCTGACTCTTCGTTTCTATTCTTGTTTTCTCCCTCCTCCACTGAAGAGTCTTACATTTTTTTCCTGTCGACATGACGAGGTACAGGTGGAGGAGGGAGATGCGCGCCCTTACTGCAGACGGGCCACCCTTCGGCGGTCCGCTGCGCCCTCCGGTGTCCCTTGGGTAGGCACACTCCAATGTATGACTGCAGTGTGGTATTTGTGGTCACACTCCCCGATCCTGCAAATTGCTACCTTGCAGGTGTGACAGACGAACTGGGTGTCTCTCCTTCTGCCATTCACAAGGCACACCCAGCACCGTTTCTGCTTACGCCCTTCTAGGGGCTCCAGTGTGTGATCCCCTGCCTACAGCCGACACACAGGGTCCACTACCCAACGGGACATTGGAATGTGAGGGAGGGCGGCAGCAGGGACAGGGACAGCAGGGGCGGCGGCATCACCAGGTTTGGCATCACCGGGTTTGGCATCATCAAGAGCGGCGTCGGCAGGAGCAGGACGACCGAGGTTGGCCCTCCTAGCGACATCTGCCCTATCCTCTCGGGGCAGATCTGGAGCTCGGGGCAGGGGGACGGTGTTGGAAGGCCACTCCTCAGGATTAAAGTTTATGAGGGCATTCCCGGCCACCTCGAAAAACTGGATGTGGGACAACCTCCGGGTGTTGGAATTGTACCCACAGTAGAGGATGTAGGCATTCTGGAGGGCCAACTGAAGGAGGTATTTGAGGAGCTTCTGTGTCCACCTCCTCGTTCTCCTGGCGAATGTATAATACTGGATGAGTTGATCAAAGAGATCAACTCCTCCCATGTGCCTATTGTAGTGCCCAATGACGGTAGGCCGTTGGACACGAAACTCCTCATACGTAACTCGGCCCTGTCGACGTGTCTTCTTCCGCTGAACAACCTCTTCTTGGATGGGCTCATGACTGGTCGTAATCCTGGGCACGAGTTGGACCCCCTTCCAACAGATGACGAAGACATCTCCCCTCCACCGCCACTCAGGCTCTCCTCTTGCCAGATGTTGCGGCTGGCTAACGAACGTCTTGAGGACATTCAGGGCCCCACGCACCAACCGAAGGGTACCACTGATGTGCACACCTGCTTCATACAGTTCCTGGGCCAGGGATACCAAATTATAATAATTATCCATAAACAGGTGGTATCCCTGGTTACGGAAACGATCCACAAGACCGAAGACAGTGTCACGCAGCGTGGAGAAGACCCCGGAATACACAGAGAAGTCCACGACGTATCCAGTGTTGGATTCCGTAATAAAAAATAACTTCACACCATATTTCTTTGACTTCTTGGGGTTGTACACTTTTATGCTTAGACACCCTTTGTATGGCATCATCCCCTCATCCAAAGAAAGGTTCTTGGAAGGAACCACGAGAAACTGGCACCGTTCACGAATGTAGTCCAACACTGGGCGGACTAAGATGAGGCGATCTGGGTTACAGTATTCCGGGGTATGGCCCTTCGGTTGAAGGAGTTGAAATACCTGTCCAACGCCAGGAAACTATCACGGGGCATAATTCCGGGCACATTGGGCGCACTTAAAAAAAAATTCCGCCTCCAGTATTGCCTGACGTCGGCAGCAGGCATCATTCCAAAGAAAATGTGGAGCCCCAAAAAATACGCCATGTCCGTGAGGTTGCAGCTCCACCAGCGATACAACATCGTCTGCAGTTCCTCATGGCAGTACCGAGCGTAATCCGCCATCTCTGCAACGAGGTATTCCCAGCAATTCCCGCGTAAGGAAGAGCTGAATGAACCCCAGTGCCGTGAGAGGCACAGGGACGGTCAGTCCAGGTGCTGCCGTGAATGGGTGCATGTTAGGTGGGGTGGGGTCGTCCAACCACCCCTCATCACTTTCGGACGAACGGCCTTCACCTAGGCTGCCGCGACGTTGCGACCTTCTACGGGCCCATGTACGCGCACGTGCGCAGGCACGACTTCGCACTCCCACCCTCCCCACTGGCCCATCTCCCTCACTTTCACCATCACTTTCTGTCTCGTCCCCACCAGCCACAATCGGTGCCTCCTCCTCCTCCTCAGACTCTCCCTCATAGGCACTGAAACCGCTGAACTCCAGTTCACTTTCATGCTCTGGCTCTCGTACGGACATTGGGGGCAAATACTCGTCATCACTGACATCGGGCGTGATGTCCTCATCACTAGATGACCAACTGCCATCAAAATGAGGACTTTCCACCTGCTGTCAATCGAGCTCCAACAAGCATTCATCAATGTCCTTTTGTTGGAGGCCTCCCAAATGCTTACGAATGCCCCTCAGGACACCCCGATGCTTCCTGGGGGTCGTAAAAGGCACAGGATGTGGTCCTTGGTCCCTTTCAGCCACACGTGGCCGCGCAACACGGTGTTGAAAAGCTGGGTCACCTTGGGTGCTTGGTCCCTCTCCAGCATCCAAATCTAAAACTCGCCTCACATGTTCACTACCGACAGGCAATACACGCCTTTCACGGTCCTGACAACGTTGGGACATCTCTGCAAATGTCCTATTGAGTCATAAAGACGCTAACACTCGCACAAGTTCTGCAAAACACGAATGCGTCAAGAAATCGCTCTCTGACGATGCGTCGCTGATGCTTTGTAGTGCGAGAAAAAAGAAATTCACTCATGCGCAGCTGGGTCACGCTTGTAAACAAAACAACAGCGTGATCCGTGAACTCCCAGCATCCCTCAAGGCGCGTGATTTAAAATCTTTCGCAAACTAGGCCTATAACTATTTTTCCGCGAATATTTAAAAAAACTTTTTGTAGTCGACGTATTTTACGTCCACTTGGCACCCGACAGACAATTTTTATTGACGTAAAATATGTCCAGTCAGCGTTTAAGGGTTAAGTCAAGACTTAATGTACAAATAGTAGAGGATGAAGACAATGAGGAAGAAGAGGAAAATGAAATAGAAGAAGAAAATAATATTGAGGAGATAGAAAACAGTAATGAAAACAAAGAACAGGATAAGAGTGTGGATGCAGAGAAACTCATAGACTACATATGAGGCAATACAGCAGCATACATACGAAGAAATAAACTATGACATGACAACCCAAATTAAAATCCCAAAGGGGTTGTACCCGGATATACATACTGACGGGAAAGAGCAAGAAAAAGAAAGAAAAATACATAGTCTGCACTCTTTTGAAAAGAGGAAATTGCAGATCCAGTGAAAGATGTCACTACAAACATCCCAAGATATGTCACAACTATGAGATTTATGGCAAATGTGCATATCTAGATGGCCATGAGGTTGAATGCAACGATCTACATCCAGAAATATGCAGAAACTTGAGAGAAGGGAAAGGGTGTAGATTCAACAAAAAGTATAGGTACAGTGACCCCTCATTTATCGCGGGAGATAGGTTCCAAGACCAGCGCGATAATTGAAATTCCAGCAATCTAACAGCACATTTATTTATTTAATGAAGTAGCGACCTTGTATTTATTTCATTATTTACTATATACATATATATTTAAAGGCTTTATAAACCCTCCCCACACTCTTATAAACCTTTCCCACACTATTAGCCTTTCCCACACTGTTATAAACACTTCCTATGCACTTAAACACTGTATTACTATTTTGATCTCCTATCACCGTAATATGCATAAAAAAAGAGATCGTCCCATATTTGTAATGTTTACGTTCTGAGAATCAGCTGACTGAAGCTGCTCACTACTACCGAAAGAATTAGGAAAATAATTTTTTAGTTGCTAAAAGAAACAAATTTATCAATGAAATTATTTTTAATTTTGTACATAAAAGTTTATGATACAGTAATTCATATTTCATTGAGAGAGAGAGAGAGAGAGAGAGAGAGAGAGAGAGAGAGAGAAACTGGTGTACAGCACAGTAGCTTGGGATGAGACTAAGTCTTGACTTGACAAGCTGGGGATGAGAGAGTATACAGTATCCTTGAGTTGCTTACGTATGAAATTGGATTTTAATTATTTTTACAGTGATTAAAGATGAAACATCAACAGTGATAAGATATTCTCTTGTGTACCAATCACGTGCCTTGTCCGAGTGCCTGTGGGTATATACGAAGCTTCCAGTCCTTGCGTCAGTCTCAAGTCGTTCTTCAAATGCGTAACATGATGAAACATCGCTGTTTTTCCAATATGGCTGCCGATATGGCGGTACTTTTTAATTTTAATTTTTCGATGAATATTTCTGAAAAATCCGCGATGCAGTGAAGCCGGCAAAGTTGAAACGCGATGTGGCGAGGGATCACTGTATATGCATCTTGTAGCCATGAAGAACGAAAATCAAAATCAAATACATACAAAAAATCAAAGTAAAAATGAAGCAAATAAAGAAAGGAATAAAGAGTATGAGATGAAGGAAAAATTAAGCCAACACCACATTATGAAATGTCAGCATCACATAGGTACAGTGCAAGGAAGCAATGTATCTACGATGCAAAGGGATGGTGCAGATATGAAGATAGATGCAGGTACAAGCACAGAATGAATAAATATGAAGACAGACGATCAAATATATTGGACAAGTTGGATTTTTTAATGTCCGAATATATGGAAATGAAGAAAAGAACAACATATCAAAACAGGAAAGAGACATGGGAAAATCCTTAGTATTACCCGTATTAGATAATGGAGATAACACGCAAACCATCATAGTGATGAATGCGCAGGGTTTAGTTTCGAGTAACTCAAAAAGAAAAATAGAGTTCTTAGAAGAACTAACCCAAACTGAAAAAATATATATAGATATAATGAATGTAAGTGAAACCTGGTACTCCCAAGAGACTGTTAATGATGATCAGATAAAGGGTTTCCAAACTTATAGATCAGATAGAAAAAATAGGAATCAAGGGAGAACCACGATATATGGAAGAGACGTAAATCAAGGAAAAATCTGTGAGAAATATAGTAACACAGAATGTGAATTAATAGCGGTAGAATTTGAATTTGAAAAATTAGTGAACATTGTAATATACAGACCCCCTAATACTAAAGAGTTTGACATCATAATAGACAAATTAGATAATATATGTAGAAATCACAAAGAATGGAATATACTCCTATCCGGAGACTTTAACTTTCCTTTCGTAGGTTGGAAAGAACGAATAGGAGATTGTGGTTGTACTTATACATATAATACAGAGAGTAATAGTAGCGCAGAAGATAAGAGGCAATTTGAAAAGCTACTAGATATGCTACTAGAACATAACATCCAGCAAATAAATCACCTGCCAACAAAAAGGATAATATTTTAGACCTAGTATTTGTGAACGAGGTGAATTATGTTAAAGATGTAATAGTATATAATACGAGTATTTCAGACCATAATGTCATAGAATTAACAGTCCATTCCAAAGCAAGTGAAAACAGATAATCAAGAGACAAAAAAGTGGGAAGCATATGGAAAATACAATTTCTATAGTAAGAATATAAAGTGGTCAGAAATAAATGAATTAAACAAAGACTGGGAAAATATATTCGCAAGTGATAATATACAGGTAAATACGGATATATATAAAATATTAGAGAAAATAGTAGATAAATATATATCGAAGAAGTAAAGTAAACATCAGTCATGCATACCAAGAGACAGAAGGATCCTGTTCCAGAAAATCAGAAAGTGGAAAAAAGCTCTTGCAAAAGAAAAGAATGCATGGAAAGTGATGGAACTAAAAAGTAAGATAGAAAATGCAGAACAAAATATTATACAATCAAAAGGAAATGAAAAACGGGACCTAGAAGAAAAGACCCTACAAAATATCAAGGAAAACCCCAAAATTTTTTACTCATATGCAAAAAAGATGAATAAAAGAAGAGAAAAAAGGAAATATGTAACATATTTGCAGAAAGATATAAAAGTGAATTTACACCTAGAATTGATAATGAAGATAGTGATATAGAAATAAGAGATGAAAATAGTGAATATTTATCAGGCATAAATATTAATGAAGCCGATATTAAAAATGGATCAGCAGCCGGACCAGACGGCGTCCCTGCCATTTTGTTAAAGAAAGTGGTTCATTCAATCGCAAAGCCGCTCGCAATATTATTAAGACAAAGTGTAGATACAGGCAAGATTTATGATGAGCATAAATTAGCATATATTACCCCTATTTCCAAAAGTGGATCAAGACTAGAGGCAAGTAATTATAGTCCTGTGAGTCTGACATCTCATATTATGAAAGTGTATGAAAGGGCAATTAAGAAAAATATAATGAAACATTTAATGAAAAATAGTTTGTTTAATATGGGACAACATGGTTTTGTACCCGGAAAAAGTACACAAACCCAACTGTTAGTCCACCATGAAAGCATATATAAGAATATGATAAATGAAAAAGATACAGATGTGGTTTACCTAGACTTTGCAAAAGCTTTTGACAAGATAGACCATAATATATTAGCAAAAAAATTATAAAACATAATATTGTGGACAAAGTAGGAAGATGGATAAAAGAATTTTTGCAAAACAGAAAACAGATAGTGATTGCAAACGATGAGAAATCGGATTAAACTAAGGTAATATCCGATGTGCCACAAGGTATGGTGTTAGCTGCATTGCTGTTTGTGATTACAATTGCAGACATAGACAGTAATGTTAAGGACTTCGGTAGTGAGAAGTTTCGTCGATGACACAAGAAAAAGTAGAGAAATTACTTGGGACGAAGATAGGAACTCGCTACAAAGAGACATACACAAAATATATGAATGGGCAGAGGTAAATAGGATGATATTTAACTATGACAAATTTGAATCAATTAATTATGGCGATAATGAAGGAATGCTATATGCATATAGAGGACCTAATAATGGGACAATCACAAATAAGGAAGCAGTTAAAGACCGTGGTGTGATGTTGAATAGGAATATGTTATGCAATGATCAAATAGCAGTACTATTGGCAAAATGCAAAGCAAAAATGGGAATGTTGTTCTGGCATTTCAAAACAAGAAAAGCCGAACACATGATTATGCTTTATAAAACGTCTGTACGTAGTCCACTTGAATATTGCAATATAATATGGTACCCACACTACCAGAAGGATATTGCACAAATAGAGAGTGTACAAAGGTCCTTTACAGCTAGAATAGAAGAAGTTAAGGACCTTGACTACTGGGAAAGACTACAATTCTTAAATTTATATAGTCTCGAAAGAAGGGAACGCTACATGTTAATACAGGCATGGAAACAGATAGAAGGAATTACCAAAAACATCATGGAGCTAAAGATATCAGAAAGAACAAGCAGAGGTAGATTAATAGTGCTTAAAACTATACCAGGAAAACTATGGAAAGCACACAGGACATTAATCCACCACGCACCAGCATCAATGATGCAGCGTCTGTTCAATGTGTTACCAGCTCATCTGAGGAACATATCTGGATTGAGCGTAGATGTGTTTAAGAATAAGCTCGACAAATATCTAAGATGCATCCCAGACCATCCAAGACTGGAAGATGCAAAATATACCAGAAGGATGCATCAGCAATTCTCTGGTAGACATCAGAGGTGCCTCACACTGAGGGACCTGGGGCAACCCGAACGAACTGTAAGGTCTGTAAGGTAAGGTCTCTCAGTATATATATCCTTTAATGAGAAAACACAGCAGAATAGCAATAAAAAATTATTTCACGTACAGAATCCACTTACTGTACACTCTATTGATGTAATCACCGTAAAAATATTTAAAATCTGAATTTCATACGTAGGCAGCTCAAAACCCCCACCAGTAAATACTCTGATGACACAAAACCCCGACCAGCAAATTCTCTGATGACAGAGTCTCTCTCTCTCTCTCTCTCTCTCTCTCTCTCTCTCTCTCTCTCTCTCTCTCTCTCTCTCTCTCTCTCTCTCTCTCTCTCTCCATATTGCCATATTTTTTGCTTTGTCTGATTTATTGTACTGTATTTCATTACAAGTTTAGTCGACTATGATTATCGCACATATTATAACAGTACACAAGAGAATATTTTGTCACTTGATGTTTCATCTCTAATCACTGTAAAAATATTTAAAATCTGAATTTCATATGTAGGCTACACAAAACAAACATTCTGACTCTTCCCAGCCATAGTTTAACTGAGCCTTTGAAGTCTCGTCCCCAGCAAGTAACTGTGCTTAGACTTAGATGTATAAACATTTCAGTTCTCTCTCTCTCTCTCTCTCTCTCTCTCTCTCTCTCTCTCTCTCTCTCTCTGTCTGTAGGGGAAGTAATGCCTGCAGTGTACCTTTTGCGGTGCACAGTAGGCAGTACTTAAGGGTTTTTGTAGCGTCCTTTCAGCCTTGAGCTGCAACCTCTTTTAAATCTTTTACTTTACATCCATTGCAACTGCCTTTCTACCACCTTGTCATCCCACTCTCTCACTGATTTATTTCATCATGTAACTGCAAGGATTTCCTCCTGTTACATCAGAATAATAAGTAAAAAAACAATATATATATATACATATATATATATATATGTATATATACATATATATATATATACATATATATATATATATATATATATATATATATATATATATATATATATATATATATATATATATATATATACATATATATACATATATATACATATATATACATACATATACATACATATATACATACATATATATATACATATATATATATATACATACATATATACATATATATGTTATATACATATATATATATACATATATATACATACATATATATATATATATATACATATATATACATACATATATATATACATATATATATATATATAAAATATATATATATATATATATATATATATATATATATATATATATATATATATATATATATATATATATATATATATTTATAGATCTGGTGGCTCAGTGGGTTACAGCAGCAGCTTAGGACTTCAGAGGTCTGTGAAAAATGGTTCAAAACCCGCAGCCGACTGGTCAGAGAGGCAGACACTTTGCTATCCGTGTAGACATCCCGGGATTATATATGTAATCAACGGATAGGTTTGCTTAAAAGCAAATGGATGTTACAGACTAAATACACACAGAAAACAAAGCCACTACAACACCTTCTAAAAACATAACAAACATCTCACACGCCTCGAACTCGCCATACCCGCGCAATAACTTTCTCGCTGCTGGGAAGAAAGGGCGTTGGGTCGGGTATGATACAGAAATATACGCATCGGGTCTAAGCGATGTCAGGCAGGGCAGCCGATCGAGACCACAGGTCTACCCCAAAGCCAAATCAAAAAGTCCTTCAGAGAAGGCATCGTGCTTACCCCATACAAAAATGGGAATAAAAGCACGTTAAAAGAAGAAGATATATATATATATATATATATATATATATATATATATATATATATATATATATATATATATATATATATATATATATATATATATATATATATATATATATACATAAGATTAGTGTAAGGAGATGACAGCTACCTCATGTGTCAGAACAGAGGCTTTGGAACCTCCTTAAATAATGCAGGGAAGATTTTGGCAGGTTTCCAAAGACCAGGATTGGAGGAATCCTGGGGAAACTGAGGATGCAGAAATGGAGTGTTGCTATTATGCCCCGTTAAGCTCACTCCTTCGTGTAATGAATGACCACCCCTGCAACCTATACCCTGTGAGTAAAGGCTAAACTGGTTGTAGAGCTTTTGTGCCTTGTTGGAGTCCTAGCCAACTAAAAACCCCAGACAAGCTTCTGTGCCATAGACTGGAACTTTCTACTCTTGGGGTTTGCCGGTGTGGCCATTGTGGCCATTCCTTGGGGATTTTCATGGTTGGAGGCGAAGCAGTCAGGTAATAAGGTTCTGGCTGTTCATGGCGGTTGGATGTTAAGTAATTTAAGGGATGCTGCTCTTCACTAATGGCAAAAAACCAGTCTAGGCAAATTGTGTTGCTCAGTTGGGAGCTGCAACACGTTTGGGATCATCTAACAACAGGGAGACTGTATGTTAGCGTAGCAGCTTAAAAAGGTATCCTGGCAACAAACTATGGAAAACTGTCCATGGATAAGTGGCTGCAGTGACTGTGGGAGTACTCAACCACCCCCTTTTTTTCCTTTTCAACTGGTCACATTAGAAAGAATATTGAATTAAAGCTCAGATATAAATATTGAAACCAAGACACAAACGGAGACGACCCAAGAAAAATTAAAATTAAAGGACACGTGCAAAGTGCAATGTTAATAATTGGTGCGTAGACTACAAAGAGGCATGTGCATCAAAGCTAGGTAGTCTCAGTACTTGTCTCTCCTGTCAGCAAGAACAGGAGATAGCTAAGCTGAGGAGAGAAGTAGAAGAAATATCAAAGGAACTAAAGGAGCTGACAAAGGATAAACTCAAAGGCAGGAGAGGAGAAGACTGGATGGAAAAGGAAATATAAAACCTAGGAAGAGAAGCGATAGACCTTAGGAGAGAGAAACAGGAACTGAACAGTGACATAGTAGGAAACAGAAAGAGTATAGTGGAGATCAGAAAACAGTTAGTTAAGACCAGAACCAGAAGTGAAACAGAAACAAGCACCAGACAAGGTACAAAGAAAGAAACTTGCAATAGAAAAAATTATGAATTCAAGAGAGGTGTTGGTAGAAGAGTCAACGTATCCAGAAAACATAATTGCCCCCCAAAAGGAATAAACATATCAAATAGATTTGCTGTGCTGTCAAAATTAGAAGGGGAAACACCCTTAATTGGAGACTCGTTGGTGAAAAATCAGGGGTCAAATTATGTGGCCAAAAATAAAAATATGAGAAAAGTTAATTCTTACCCAGGTGCAGGAGCAAAGAAGATAACAGAGGTAGTGAAGAAAACCAAAGTGAAAAGGAGGAACAGTGCAATCATTGTGCAGGGAGGAGGAAACAACTTATTTCAAAAAGATGGAAGAACTGGCCAGACAGAAGGTCTTGTAGCCAACCTGAGGAATGTTGTAGAAAACATATGGGAGAAAACCGTTAACGGTATTCTTGTAGGACTTTTGCCTAGAACCAATGTAAGCCACTACTCCCTCAGCAAGGCAATTGGAATCAGTGATAGACCAGAGTGAATATGCCAAGAAAAAGGTGTTAGGTTTTTAGACTTTTGGGGCAGAGTTGTAGGGAATAAAAAACTATATAGAAGAGATGGAACACTCTTGAATTTGGAAGGAGCAAAATTACTAGGAAACCCTCTTAACGAAAAACTCTTGAAACACCTCATTGAACTGAACGTTCAAGGGAAGACGTCAGAAAGCTCCCAGATTTTGGTTAGTAATAGTACTGCAGGAAACAGTAAAAATAAGGGAAATGAATAAAGCCACTAAGGGCAAAAGAGAAGATAGAAAAGTCCCTCAGAGTGGCCCAGTTTAATGCACAATCTATTCAGAACAAAGCAGATCGCTCCAAAGCATTGATAGCAAATGAAGAATTAGACATAATAGGTATCACAGAAACATGGGTACAAGAGGCAACAAGAGACTTTGTAGGAGAGTACCAAATAGGAGGATATAAATTGTTCAAAATGATAGACCCAATAAAAAAGGTGCAGGCATTATGTTATATGTTAAGGACCAGCTTAGTCCAGTAGAGTGTAAAATTACAACCACGCAAGAAGTAATTGGCATCAATATAAGCAGTTTAGGGAAGAAGCTCTCTAATACTATTATACAGACCTCCCCACCAACCACAAATGTCCAATGAGGACCAAGAAATATACAGCAAACTCTGCATTATAATGGGAGATTTCAGTGCAGCAGTACACTGGGACACTATGACCTCCACATCAAACTTGGAAGGAAAGAGACTTTTAGAATTTGTCAAAAATTAATTCCTCCACCAATGGGTTGACAAACCCATCAGAGGAAACAACATACAGGCAGTCCCCGGTTAACAGGCGGGCTTGGTTAACAGCGATTTGGTTTTATGGGCTTGTGTAGCGACGAAAATTGCTGATTTCTTCTTATCAAGCGGTGATAATTGGGTATTGGCGCCAATACATACCTAACAGAGGCGCCGATAACCGAAAATCGGCGCTTTTTGGCGCCAATAACCTCCGAAAATCACTGAAAAAGCCCTGAAATCGCCGATTTTCGGTTAGTGGCGATTTTCAGTTATCATCACACCCTCAGAAACGGAACCTCGCTGATAACCAGGGACTGCCTGTACTAGACATTGTCCTATAAACAGAAGATAACCTAGTGTCTGACCTTTCAGTAGGTGCAAATCTAGGCAAAAGCAACCATAGAATTATTACATTTCATATTAATATTTACCACAAAAAGGAGAATAAGATACTGCAGAGATTAGACTACCGTCAAGGAGACCTAAAAAAAACTAAAGGAGTACTGTATGTTAAAAATCTAGATTATGACAAGAATGCAGACATACATAAGTACTGTGTATTCTAGAAGAATACACAGAAAAAAGCTCCACATGTGTATCATTAAAGCAAATTCTAACAAATGGCAACCCTCAGCCAAAGTGGTTCAGCAGAGAAATTAAAAATATAATAAGAGAAAGAGACAGATTGCACAAATCAATGAATCCACACCCAACACTAGAGGAAGCAAGCAGGCATAAAGAACTCTGTAGAATGGTGGACAAATTAGTAAGAAATGCAAAGATAAATGAGGATAGGAGAGTTGCATCAGTTTGTAAGGAAAGCCCAAAAGAATTCTTTGTGCATGTTAATAGTAGAAAGCCAGTAAAAAATAGCATAGGTCCCTTAAGAGATAATAGAGGAAACATAGTGAACTCAGACTTGGAAAAAGCAGAGTTATTGAATAAGTTTTTTACTAGTGTTTTCACAGTTGAAGGCACTACCTCAATCCCTGAACCAGCTATTAAATATGAAGGGGCAGAACCACTTGACAATATAATATTTACAGAAGAAAATGTTAAAAACAAAATAGAAAAACTAAACAAGTTCAAATCTTCTGGCCCAGATGGGATTCATCCAAGAGAAATTAAAGAGTTAAAAGAGGAGATACTGTAGTTCCTCACCTATGTAAACTCCACAAAAAAACTGCAGAGCAACAAAGGCACCAAAAGGATGGAAACTAGGTAATGTGCCCCCAGTTTACAAAATAGGTCCAAGAGAAGAGCCAGGAAATTATAGACCAATCTGTCTAACGTCAGTCCTTTGAAGGATTTTTGAGTCCATAATTGCAGGTCAAATTGTGGATCACATTGATAGAAACAACCTATTGTTAAACAGTCAACACAGCTTCAGACAAAACAGATCCTACCTATCAAACTTCTTGGAGTTTTTTTCATAATATGCTTGGTATTTACGACAGTAATAGAGCAGTAGATATACAGTACTCTACTTCGGTTTCCAAAAGGCCTCTGACAAAGTTTTACACAAGAAACTAATGACAGAAGTTAAAGCCTTAGGAATTGTAGGAGAAATAGCAGACTGGATTGAAGACTGGCTAACTGATAGAAAACAGTCATAATAAACAGTGAAGAATCAAAATGGGCAGATGTGGCAAGCAGAGTTCCTCAGGGTTCTGTCCTTGTCCCGCTCTTGTTTTTGATTTACATTAATGACATTGATGTAAGCTTAACTAGTAGGATAGCCAAATTTGCAGATGACACCAAACTAGGTGTAAATGCAGCAGACCCACATATAGTGGATAGTTTAAGAAATGATCTAAGGAAAATGGGTGAGTGGTCAAAAAGATGGCAGATGCCTTTTAACTTGGATAAATGTAAATTGTTACAAACAGGAACAAACAACCCTCATACCAACTACATGCTGCTTGGGAATGACATAAATAGTGTAGAACAAGAAGAGGACCTTGGGGTCATTATTACCAAAAACTTAAAAATCACAAAACAGTGCATAAAAGTTGAAAAGAAGGCATGTCGGGGCTTTTAATAGTTACAATTAGATCAGGATGTTGGAACAAATTTGAAGGTTCTTAAATATAACCCTGATTTTCCTTGACCTAATTTATTGTCTTAATATTACAGTGGTTTGTGACCTTCAACATTAACTCTACCTAACTTAGCCTGACTTAATACTGTAGCTCATCAAAACTTACTCTATTTCAGTCTTAATCCTACAGAAAAAAAACAGCCAAATACTTCAACTGCGTATAGTATCAACCAAATAATGTATACACAAAAGATATTAAATTAGATATTAAATTAAATAGTCTGGTGCAAATAATGTACCTTAATATGCACATTTGAAAGATAGATCTTTATCGGATCTACTTGGAACTGTCCAGCATTGGTTTAGTATATAACTTCACTGTCAGCCTGATTCACACTTTGATTCATCTCACAATGGTGTTGTAATGTCCTTGGGATACTTCTACAGTAAGCACTTTATAGTGTCTTACATTGTCATTCCCTACTGGGAAACTTGAATAAATCAGACTCTGTGTCCCCAGAACTGATTTTAAAACAATTTATAATACAGTTTACACAACTGAGTAGCACACTGAGTTTTCCATATTTCCAACAGAAATGTTCAGCAAAACAACAGTTTTCATCATATGTCCCATTACCCAATTAATGACCACGTAAAAGCGATTTAGAGACAATACTTGCTGTGAAGCATGGCAAGCTTTCAACTGTGGGCATTCAGGTGAAGGGGAGTCCACTCTACCCTACCACTCTCAAAGCAAACTGCAAGTAGAAAAGGAAAAAACAACATGAACTTAAACCCTTCAAGCATTTACAAACAAAAATATAATAAAAAAAAACAAATGTATTAGTTCATACCAACTAAAATACTGGCACACTCCCCCATACTAAAACAAAGGAAGTCTCATTTCCTTTTTTTCAAAATCCCTTTCTCACTACCCATTCATACTTTGGAACTGGACCTTGACTTCGGGTCCATGGCCTCTTCTTCACTCACTTCTACACCAACTATGTTAGACTCACCTAGCCTTGGTTCAGAACTACTTACACGAAGCTCATTCAAACTCTGGAGACTTACTTCGGCTCCCACTTCACTAATGCCTGACATGGCTGCCGTCATCTCTTCCATACTCTCATTTATCTCTTTCACACTTTGCCTCAAGCTGCCCAAAACTCCTACACTTACATTCTCCAGCACTGCTAACTCTTTCTCACTCACACTCACTCCCACACCCACTCTTTCAACACTTTCACTCAAAGGAAACGTACACAAACTATATATGTACCATCTTCCTCTCGACTTGGCATTGCTTCCAATTCACCCAACTCTTGTGTATCCTCATCCACATTCCTTGTACTCACCAAGTTCACTCCTTCCACATCCCACTCAAATCCTTCAAAAATCATTACACCGTCATTCTCACTACCACCGAACAACATTGCAAGGGTATTTTCACTTCTAATGCCTACTGGCTTCTCAAACCCCTCAAAATCATACAACCTATCTTGTGTACTTTCTGCAAACAACTCTGTAAATGTACCCTTACTCTTTCTATGCTTCCTTTTAGGCTTTCTCTTTTGTTCCACCAACACTAGCTGTTTATCTCCCCAACTTATATCTTCTTCTATTTCTTCACTTTCTTTTTCCCTTTCCTCCCTTAATTTGGGATGCTCTATTATGTATTTCGGTGGTTCTCTCCATCTTTCAGCTCCTCATTTCCTTCTTCATTCTTGTCTTCTAGTACATAACTCAATCTATTTGACCACTGTTTCACCACATATGGACCTTTATATTTCTCACGCATCTTATTCGCTGTCAATCTTCCTTTCTCAACCACTTTCTTTAACACCTTATCACTTACCCCGAAGCTCTCAAACCTTTCATTTGCCTGCCTCCACACATCCCACTTGTCTTCATTCAAATTCAACCTTGCTCGCACATACCTCTTGTAATTCATTACATACTCACTTGGAGGCATGCCAAACTGACCCATTATACATTGCTACCACTCTTAACATCAAATCCCATTCATTCCCTCTATCAATCAACATTCGCAACATCTCATTCAGAGTCCCTATGGTTTGTTCTCAACCCTTGGCATGTATGGAGTTGTTACTACATGCTCAGTACCCCATTCTTTCAACATTTCCTCAACGGTCTACCAACAAATTCCTTATCACTCAACATTTTTACTGGGTCACACATGCAGGCAACAAAACCATACTGACCACTCTTGCAACAGTCTCACTAGTTTTATTCTTCAAGCTGCACCTTACAAAAATCTACTATAACAGCCCTCTATGTTTCCTCTTCTCACAAAGCCACACAATCACTTGCCACTAACTCAAATGGTTCTTTCATACACAGCTTGAAAACAGGTGGGCTAGCATACACTCTCAGATATTTTCCCTTCTGACATTCTTCCTCAAACTAACTGCCACCTCTGTACAAATTTCCTCAAATATCAGGAAAACATATGCTCTTTCATAGACTCAATCAACTTAACCTTTCCCATATGTCCATATTTCTCATGGACTAATGTGCACATCCCTACTGCTCCACTCATTGAGAACACTGGAACATGCATCAACTCTCCCATCTTCTCTCTTGAAAAATACAGTACTCCTTCACACAACCCAAATATCAGCAAACTGCATCCATTTACTCAACAACAAAGGCCATCTTTCAGGTACTCCCTCTCTAATACACCATCTCAACTCACTATGAAACACTTCCCCTGCATCTCCTCAACATCCTTTGTTGTTAGCAATTCATTCCCACTCTTGTCCAACTCCACTATATCCTCCTCTCACTCAGACTTGTTCAATCATTCCCACAAACTTGGCCATATTTACCACCTCACTTTATCTTCCCTATTACCCCTCGTCTTTCAACATAGCTCCTGTTCCACTACCAGTCTAATCTTCTTCAAGAAATCTATTACAGCATTTGCTCATCTCCTGTACTACAAACAAGCTTCCACCTCAAACTCTCCCAACTTTACCTTCAACCTCACTTCCTCCCATCCAACCAACCTTCCTGCTATACCTCATATTGACACATTCACTGCTCTCCTTTTAATGTTCCAATTCACTCCATCAACATCTCTAATCACACGAGCGTGCTCCTGTGTCAACCAAACCACAGTACTGTCCTCCATTGATATCTTCTCCCACAATCATTGCGTATCCCCCCTTGCGTACAGACTAACACTTGTCTCTACCACCAGCCAAACATCCCTCACTCACCTCCTTACCATCACTTTCCACTTCCAGCAACTCCAACGTTCTCTCCTCAATGTTGTCCTCCTTCCCACACTTCCTTTCATAGCTCTTATTCTCTACAACACAGTTATAGTGCACCCTACTCAAACACTGCAGATGTAAGTCATTCTCACTCTCTTTCACTCCCTCATGTCGATACACTACAGGTTTCTCACCCCCAATGTGTGTGGACACTACCAGCTTATACTTCTTACTCATTGCCATCAAAACCTCCTGAAATGAGGCTACTCCAGGACACATTGTAGTTCTCAGACTCTTCCAATACTGCTCCACATTTGACATTCCCAAACATCCAGGCCTCTTGCAAACTTCTTCAACCTCCTCCTCCCTCAGTTCATTCACACTTCTAGGCACCCACACCTTCAAACCTTGATCTACCAAATCATTCAATCCATACCATACGCTTTCAAACATAGAGTCATCACCCCCTTTACTCTCACATGCTACTACCAATCCTCTTGGCAGATATTCTGGTCTTATGTCTTTCATTTTCTTTTTTTTTCCCTTCCCCAGGTAGGCTAGACATCATGTCTGCAACAATATTTCTTTTACCTGGGACTTACTCCACTACAAAATCAAAATCGCTTAAATCCTCTATTGTTCGCGCGATCTTAGCATCCTTTCTTTTTATTCTCTGCAGATACACACAAATCTCACACCATATGGAAATGGTTGTAACACTTACACAAAACTGCAGCGCAGCCAACTCTCGCTCAACGGTCGAATACTTTTGCTCTGTCGAACTAAATGCCTTACTTACATATGCTACCACTCTATCCCTTTCAACTCCAGTCACCACTTGCTTCTGCATCAAACATCCACCCATCGATACTCCACTTGCATCCGTATACAATTCCATCCTACTGGCATCTGCACCATAGTCAGGGTAAGCCAACTCCACATCCTTCTCTATTTCCTCTTTCAATTTCTCAGACACTTTCACCATCCTTTCATCCCACCTCACAACCATACTCTTCCTACAGCCTCTCTATTCTGACAACGGCTTTGCAATTCCCAAACAGTGGTTCCACAAACTTCTTCCAAACTCGATCAATCCCAAAAGCCCACACAACTCTTGCACAGTCCTGGGTCGAGGGAAATTTCTCACATTCTCCACAAACTTTTCTGCCTTTCATACACCAGACTCATTCACCTTATAGTACAAAAACTTCACCTCTTCCATGAACCACTCACTTACTCTCTTTGACTTTCACCCCCATTTCCTCTAACTTCTTCAACACTGCTTGCACCAATCTCTTGTGCTCTTCTACCATCTTACTCATCACCAAAATGTCGTCAAGAAACACCACCACATTCTCGCGTAGAAGACCGTTCAGCACAACATTCATTGCTCTCTGAAATGCAGCTGGGGCATTTGCCAATCCAAAACTGAGATTGCAGAACTGATAATGTTTCTCGTGGTCTACAATCCTCTGCCACTGGCATCTGATAATACCCCCTTACCAGATCCATCTTGCTAAACACTTTCATCCCATGCATACTGTACACAGACACCACACACACAGGGAATCTTTCTTTCACTGTCACCTCATTTACTCTCCGATAATCAATACATATACGCAGTCTCCCATCAGGCTTTCTTACCAGCACAATTAGATTATTCCTAGAGTGCTATTCCTAGCACTCTACTGGGTTTAATCACTCCTATCCTTTCTAACTCTTCACACTGCTCTTCAATCTCTTGCATTACCAGAGTCGGGAAATGTCGGGGTCTCTGGTAAATCGGTGTGTTGTCAGTCAGCCGAATATGGAACTCCGGCAATCTAGCTGTCCCAAAGTCCTCATCACCTTGACTCAATACACTCTTTCTTTCCCACAACTCGTACACCTACTCTTTCTCTTTCTTGCTCAACTTCTTATTCAACCTCACCTTTTCCCTAAGGTTTTCTGTACTCCACTCTTCTGACCTTTCCCCTTCAGCCATCACATCATATCCCTTAACATGCTTATCATTACTCAAATTGAATACACTTCTTAAGCTTCCCAATCTATCACCAAGATGTATGCCTCTCCACCTTTTCTTTTTCACATCCCCACACACCTGTACACACACCTTTGGGTCCTTTGCATCCATAATTCCATCGAACACATGCAACCCGCCTTATCTCATAACACACACAGCTACCATCCAACATGAACATTTCTCCCAAACTCTCTGCGCCAACTCCAACATTGGTTCTCCACCCTACGTTCACACTCCACACTCCCCAAATCTCTTGGCAATTGTATGCCCTCCATCGCATACTCCTCTACTCCAGAAACCATCTTCAAACTTACTCATCCATCCTCCTCCACATACAACTTTACGCTCGTTTCATTCCCCATTCATATTTCTATCATTCCTTGTTCTGGGTACACTTTTACCCTGTTTTTTTCTTCAAAAATGCATACCCCAGCAACATATATTTCTCATTCACTCTCTCTTGACAAAGTAAAAGTCCTCCTCCTTCAGCCTTATTCCTGCAACCTCAACCGACTCAACAAACCTCGCACACACCCTTACCTCCAATCCTCCAATCCCTGTCACATATCCAGCACATTCCTGCTTCCATGTTATCTTTTCTTTTATTTTCTCATATGCCTCTCTGGAAACCACATTTCTGCTACAGCCAATATCAATCAACGCTTTCAATAACACTCCACCACATTCTACTTTAACACACAAACAATAATCTACTCGTTCCCCAAATCAGACATTCCCACTCACGGACCTTTCTATCACATGCAATACATCTATCCTTTCCATACCAGAGGATTCTCCACGGTAAACCCCCTCACACTTAGTTTCCCTGGGGTTGTGGTTTGGTACGGCAGACTTCCTTCACGTGACCCTCCATTCCACATCCTTCACACTTACTCAGAGGGCTCTTGCATGTCCTGGCAAAATGCCCACTCATTCCACAGTTTTTACGATGACTTCCACTTGCTCCTACTTCCACTCAGGCAGTCTGTCACTCGATGTCCCACCTTTCCACAGCCGAAACACTTCAGCTCTTTTGCTTGCGGGCAGTCCTTCAACATATGTCCTCTCTTTCCACAGCTGAAACACTCGCCATTGGCCCATCTGCAATCTGCTTTCCATGCCCAGTCCTTCTACGCATGAAACACTCCTTACTACTACTACTACTACTCACTCCCATCTGCCTTCCCCTCACATTCCCATTTGCTCTACCCACACTTCCACTCCTAAACCTCTCGCAGCTTCTGCTTGAGCTCCTTTTCCCATTATTCCCCACATTCACTTGCATATTCTCCCTTCCTCTTTCCACCCAGTCTCTCCTACACTCCTCCAACAAGGTTTTCATCACACTTAGCTCCTCACTCACCAAAGTGTCCTTACATGTCCTTCCCTTTACCATTTCAGACCCAACGTGCATCTCCTTTGGTTCATCCTCATCCACTCTCAGGTCTTCTAGGATCTCTAAAACATCCTCCCAACTTAAGCTCTTCCCCAACCACCATTTCCAGTCATTTTTTCTTTTCATTTAAAATTACCCAATCTTCTTGGGGATGGTGACCAAGAACTTCCGTATGAGGTGCTTGTTTTCCTCTGTTCCTTCTCCATACGTCCTCCTGGCCAACACTTCTAACCTATGAGCATACAAGCCCACTTCCTCTCCAGCCTTCATCTTTGTCTCCTCGAACCTATCATCCTTCTTGTGTACAACACTTCCTTTCATTTTTTTCACCTGCTTAATCACTCCAGCCTTCATGGATGCATACCCTGGCTTGCCCTCACACATACTTTTACAGCATATCTTCAACCACCCATGCAAAATCTCCCAGCCGCTTCATCCACACACTTTCATTCTCCCCATACTTTTGTCTACAATACCTCTCATACTCATCAAAAAACTCATATATGTCTCTTCCCTTGCCGATGTTAGATTTCTTGGTCTGGGGAACCTCCTCAGAACATCGTTTTGGCCTCTTTCTCCTCTGCCTCACAAATGTTCACTACTACTACTACTACTACTACTACTACTACTACTACTACTACTACTACTACTACTACTACTACTACTACTACTACTACTACTCACAATTTTCCTATCCTCCTCAACTTCTGAGTCCAGACTATCCCTCAAAATCCGGGAACTCGACTCCTCTTTCCTCACACCTCTCCCCTTTCATGTTTTTTCTTCCTTCCCTCTTTTTTCTTACTACTGTCTTCCCCATCACTTGCATACGCCTCATTCATACTGCCCCCATCAATGGCGAGTCCTCCCTTACTATTTGTTAACAACTCCTTCCCTTTCCTAGAGATTTTCTCCTTTGCCCCTTTTGCCTCAGCGTCTTCGCTTCCCTTCCCAACACCGGTCCCACTCTTAGCCATTTCAGCCATTTTCTTCGCCATCTCACACACACTTTCTCATCCATCGCCTCCATTCTTTACTATCAAAGGGCTCCACATTGGGCACCAAAAATTATCTAGGGGCTTTTAATAGTTACAATTAGATCAGGATGTTGAAACAAATTTCAAGGTTCTTCAATAAAACCCGGATTTTCCTTAACCTAATTTATTGTCTTAATACTACAGTAGTCTATGACCTTCAACCTTAACTCTGTCTAACTCAGCCTATACATGTACTAACTTAGCCTGACTTAATACTATAGCTCATCAAAACTGATTTTACTTCAGTCTTAATCCTACAGAAAAAAAAGTAAAATACTTCACCTCCATACAGTATCAATCAAATAATGTATACACAAAAGATATTATTAAATTAATAGTCTGGAACTGTCCTGCATTGGTTTAGTACATAACTTCACTGTCAGCTTGATTCACACTTTGATTCATCTCACAATGGTTTTGTAATGTCCTTGGGATACTTCTACAACAATCACTTTATAGTGTCTTGCATTGTCATTTTCTACCGTGAAACTTAAATAAATCAGACTCTATGTTCCCAAAACTGATTTTAAAACAATTTATAATATACCGTTCACACAACTGAGTTGCACACTGAGGTTTCCATATTTCCAACAGAAATGTTTGGCAAAACAAGTTTTCATCATATGTCCCATTACCCAATTAATGACCACATAAGAGCAATTTAGAGACAATACTTGCTGCAAAGCTTGACAAGCATTCAACTATGGGCATCCAGGTGAAGGGAGTCCACTCTACCCCTACCACTCTCAAGCAAACTGCAAGTAGAAAAAGAAAAACATGAACTTAAACCCTTCAAGCATTTACAAACAAAAACATAATAAAAAAAAAACAGATGTATTAATTCATACCAACCAAAATACTGCCACACTCCCCCTTACTAAAACAAACCTCATTTCCTTTTTTTCAAAATCCCTTTCTCACTACCCATTCATACTTCGGAACTGGACCTTGACTTCAGGACCATGGCTCTCATTCACCATCTCTTCTTCACTCACTCTCAAGCAAACTGCAAGTAGAAAAAAAAACATAAACATTCAAGCATTTACAAACAAAAACATAATAAAAAAATGTATTAATTCATACCAACCAAAATACTGCCACCGGGACAGAAACTAGTGGGATACATAAAGAGGCAGTTCAAATACAGAAGCAAGGAAATGGTGCTGCAGCTCTACACATCAATAGTTAGACCTCATCTTGAATATGTAGTACAGTTTTGGTCACCAACACTAAGAAAGGACGTAAATAGATTAGAAGGGGTACAAGCAAGAGCCACAAAGTTAATTCCATCCATCAGGCAGTAGGTTACCAAAGATGGACTAGAGAGCCTGAACATGTATGACTTAGAAACATGATGATTTCAGGGACAACTAATAGAAACATTCAAAATACTGAAAGACATAATGCAAATAGACAGTAATCTCTTCACATTAAATGAAAACCAGACAAGAAATAATGGATGGAAACTAGAACTGAAGAGATACAACACATCTCATTGTGGGAACATCTTTACATAAAAGATATGTGACACATGGAATAAACTGCCACCAGAAGTTGTAAACAGCAATGGTGTGGAAGCGTTTAAAAGAAAGCTAGACAAAATCATCAGAACACTGTGAATGAACAGTAAAACCTGCTCCTAGAGATAAGTGAGCACATGATATCTCCTTGGATGGGCTAATAAGTCTTTGAGACATTCTGATCCTTGTAACTCACTCTCTCTCTCTCTCTCTCTCTCTCTCTCTCTCTCTCTCTCTCTCTCTCTCTCTCTCTCTCTCTCTCTCTCAGTATACATATCCTTTAATGGAAAAACAGTAAAATATCAATAAAACGTTATTTCACTCACAGAATCCATTTATACTGTGCATGGACTTCGATGTAAATCCTGTAATGAAAAAATAGAAAAATATCAATAAAATGTTATTTCACTTACAGAATCCTTTTACACTGTGCCTAGACTTCGATGAAAAAAATACGGTAATTAGTGAATACAGAGTGATGCTCTACGAAAAAAAGCACATTAGTGATAATTTTAGAGATCAGTCCATAGAAAAATTTGCGAATTGGTGAAAGTTCCCACAGAAAAGTGAAAGATGTGTTCCACAAAAATCCATGAAAAAATAGTGTGAAAAGGTAAAGCTCATAAAAGTGGTGCAGTACTGTGTATTTAGCCCTAATTTTGGTGCGTAAACATAATAGCACTTGTGTCACTTCATTACAAAAAAACAAAAATACTGTAATACAGTATTTCACTGTATACATTTCTCTTATCAAACTATCATACACTATATCAGGAAAACCCATCCTGCTTTTATTTGTGATTGTTACAGGTGGAAAATTACATTTTTATATAAGTAACTTACCAAGTAATTACATAGCTATTAGTTCACCTACACGGCAGTTTGAATTCAAAATTTCACGGGTAACACTTCGAACGTCTATGTAGGTGACCAGTTCCCCCACTAGCGGGAATATTAGTAACGACTGTAGCAGATAACCTCAATCTGTTCCTGCCATGCCCGGGTAAACACCAAGTTATGGCATCAGCTAATTCATTATCTTCCAGTGATTTAACTGGATTTCAGTAGTGTATACATCCACTAGAATGCGTATTAGTAACCTTCTTGAAATCTCAGGATGAATTTTTTCTGTTTTTGTTGTTAAGTTGATTCATGAACAGAACTTTGACTTAAAAGTAAATCCGTTAGGCCAAATCTTCTGTTTATACATAGGCTACTTGTGAGCCACCAATAATAGTTCTGCCCTTAAAGTAATCCTTTAGGCTGAAACTTTTGCATTTTGTTTACTGGGCCTAGATTACTTGCAAGCCATTGGTATATAGTTTTTCCATAAAATTAAATTTTCGAATGGTATTTTCTGGGCATAAGCTCTCGCAAGCCACCAATAATAAATCCCTTAAAAGTAATTCTTGAATGTTTCATCATTTCCAGGCATAAGCTCTCACAAGCCACTGATAATAAATGCCTTAAAAATATGTTTAAATCCAGAACTTTTGCCCTTTTTTAAAAGTAAGTTTTCTTGAATGTTTCATCATTTCAGGGCAAGGCTACTTGCATAAGCACTAATTTTTTTTTCTCACAAGCCACTGGTAATAAATGCCTAAAGAAATTTTTAAAACACTTATACAGGTAATTCTTGAAGTTGTTTCATCATTTCATCACCGAGTTTATCCTCTTGCAATTAGTTGGCCAAAAGCTAGACAGAACTTATTTACATATATACACTATGTACATGTTTTGGTTGCAAATGCGTCCCAATATTTTTGTCAGGAACAAATAAAGGTATTGAATGGGCTGGAGAATTTCTTACTTGTGATCCTCTAATATAGTTTTGCCCTAAAAAGTAATTCTTGTCAAAATCTGTCACTAAGTGACCAATCATTTCATTTTAGGCCAAACATTTACATTAAATGGTGCTTACTTAGGGCATAGGCTACTTGCGTGATTTGAAATTAAAACCTGCTGATGTAATTTGCGTTAAATGGGTTAAAAGTAATACTTGAGTGTTTCATCATTCTATTAGGCTAAAAGCTAGGTAAAACTTTTGCCTATTTTTTGCTTAGACTACTTGTGAACGGTTATTATAGTTTTTCCCTAAAAAGTAATTCTTGTATCTTATGCCATTCCTTTAGGCCAAAACTTTTATATTGCTTTGTTTACCTCTAGGCTAAAACTTTTACGTTGCTTTGTTTACCTCGCCTAGACCTCTTGCAAGCCACTGGTAGATTAGTTTTGCCTTCAAGTAAATTCTCGAATTGTATTTACAGGGCATAGGCGTCTTGCAAGCCATCAATAAATAATTGCCTTAAAAATAATTCTTGAAAGGTTTGTCATTCCTTTAGGCCAAAGATTTGCATTTTATGATTGTTTACCAAACCTAGTCTACTTGCTAGCTGTCAGTAAATAATTTTACCTTAACCCTCAGGTTTTAATTTTCAGAACTGAAAAGTGTGAGGGCAGAAATAGTAAGGAGAGAAGTGCTTAATGGAAGAAGACTTTATCGTCAGCCAAGAATTGGTCTCGGTATTTTCTTTGGCAGTACATTGTGTCTAGTAATTGCTTCGGCAGTACATTTACTAGAAGGGAACATTTCTGAGAAGCTTCTCATTTCTCCTGTATAAGGATGACACGTATCTCGGTTGATGCGCAGATTGTGAACGTTCCACACTTCCAGCACCTAGAAGTGCCCATGGGTGCCCACTTCAGCCTGACGCCAGCTCATGCTTCGAAGTGAAGTGTTGTACAGTGGAGGAGGTGATTATCTGGCCCACCAGTTCTGCTAGACCTAAGTCATTGTCATACTCCCCTACACTTGGGAGAAGTCATACTGAATGTCTAAGGGAGGCTGGTGGGAATTACACCAGGTAATTGCCCCTGCGGTCAGACCTGTTGCATATTCCCAGGTATCGACAGACTGCCACTGAAAAGGTGTCTTCATGGAGGTGTGGTGGAGGGGTCGGCTATCCAGCCTGTCGGATATCCTAGACCTAAAATTCCTGTTATACTCCCTTAAACCTGGGAGTAGACATACTGGTGATCCAAGGGAGTCCAGGGGGTTTGCCCAAGGTAGTTGCCCCTCAGTCGAGCCTGTGATCCAGGTATTGGCAGACAGCCACTGGAAAGGTGTCTTACTGGAAATGAGTGATAGACAGCCATTCAAAGGTGTCTTGATGAAGGCGTAATGTTTAAATGTGTAGTGTGAGCATCACTCGGCAACGGTCATCTTCCTGAGCACCTGGCTCCACCCTGCTAGGCTGACACCTCTATTTGGCAACAAGTGCTTGTCCAGTGGTCCATGGAGCACTCAGTGGCCCCTCCAAGCTTCCAATGTTGAGCGCCCAGTGTCCGAAATACTTGCTTTGGCAGTACCTACTCTAAATTGGAACAATACAGTACCATGGCCCCTGCACAAGGATGACACGCAAATTGTGAAGCATTCCACAATTTTTGATTGACACTATTGTATCCCTCAGCACCTGGTTTTTCCTTAGAATACCTGTTGTTCTTTCTTTGGCACCAATTCCTGATGGAATGCCTGGCTCCAGCTTCCAAGCAGTCAGCACCAATCTCCATTTGCCAGGCACCTACTCTCCTCACAACTCTCCAGTTGGTTCCACCTTCACTTAGAGTTCAAGACGCTGTTACTACAGTACTTTCTTTAGTATTGCAGCCCTGTCCTTTGTGGACAGGGGCATTTTGAGGAGTGTCTTTTGTCGGGAAGAGAGAAAGGCATGTGTCTTTGGCACTTCTCCCTCTAGCACTTAGACGGAAGTATCCTTCGTGTCGAAGATTTTGTGTAGTTTCTGGATTGCCAAGAAGTTGGAGACTCCCTAGAACTTTCCGAGAGTCATGGCCTCGGATTGTTGCCCAGTGCTACCTGGTGCGGACAAGGATAGTTGAATTGATTTTAGAATTGTCTGCTCTTGTCGTTAGTTTTGGAAGAGAGAGCTGTGGTGCTCTTCACCTCTAGAGAATCACATAGTCATGGAACTGTTTTTCCTCTTCCTTAAACCACAGTGTCCGTCACAAGAGTCCTGTTGGGGACTTGAGCCTCGACTTTTGGATTTTCAAGCTTTTTCATCTTCCAAAAAAAAATTTAAAAAAATCTCAGAGAGACAGAGAGATGGAGACTGTTTTTTGCAGCGGCCCGCAAGCTGTTAGCATCCAGTTTTGAGCAGCCCTTCTGGTAATCAGCTCCTGATGGTGAACCGCAGGTTTTTATGGCTCTTATGGACCCTTTCAAGTATTTTATATGCTCTTCTGATATTTTCTGCTACGTACAGTTCTACATAGTCTTTGGTCTGTACAAAGTGTCGTCGAGTCTGTGGGATATCCACATGCCCACACGGCAGTCAAGAGTGTGTAGAGCCGGTAGCTTGTCCACACGGATGTCCACAAGGCTGCACGATGTTTTGCAAGATCACTCAGTTGTCTGCAGAATGGAGATGAACCAGAAGGCCTGTCTTTTGAGACAGGGTTTCTTAGTTTGGGGACCTGTGTTTCAACCTCTCTGCAGCACTATAGGTCTTCATGCAAGTCCTCGCTCCTCTTCTTTACTTAGAAAGACTCTCCTGACCAAAGTATTTTGATTACAGCTGGGTCAGGGAAACACAGTCGGACACTGTCGTCCTTTTCCCATAGCCCCGGATTAAATGGGACCTGCAATGGTGGCTGTACATACATAGACTAAGATGGGAACTCCTTTTATCCTCTAAGCCCAGACCTAGTCTTCTACTTTACACCTCGGTTCTTGGCTGAGGAGCCCATGGGGGAACCAGGAAGTTTCCGGGTTTTGCTGCCAGGATAATGGAACCTTTTCACATATGTTGGAGAGCCCTAACAGTGCTTCTTGACCTTAGTTTACACCTGGACTGCATTTGTTCTCTCTAGATGAGACCACAGTCCTAGCGTATACACAGAGAAGATAGGCTCACTTCCTCTCTCATTTTCTCTCCAAGCAAGAGAACCCCTACTGTGAACAGATCGGTTTCGTTTTCAGTTCAAGTCATCTCAAGTTCTTGAGATGACAGGTTCTTCCCACCGGGTAGACCATGCATCCCCTGGTCTGATGGGAACTGTGGAGTCCATGGAGCAGACCAACTGTGATCCTATTTGCCACCTCAAGGAGCCTTTGAAGCTGCAGAAAGCTCGTCAGCACAAGGTTTTTTTCTGCTTGAAGTACTGCATAAACTAGTATTGTTGCAGACGTTATTCTTCTAGCACTGTCTGTCAGACTTCTATGGCTCATTTTCGGAATGCCCCTTCTTTTCCTGAGAAGATCTACATCTTTCATACTCCATTAGTAAGGGGTATCGAACTATGCCTATTTAAGGGGATCGGCCGGTTTCCCACTTTTTTAATGACAGGTTGTTGATATATAGGGGGTTTGTTTAAGGACTTTATGTGGAACTTCTGGGAAAAAATTTTTGGTCAATGACCTTAGGTTTTGTGACGCCAGAGCGTTTTTCGGCCAAAAATGGCCATTTTCAAAATGCATCTTCTCCTTTGCTTTTAGTTTTTAAGGGATGGGACTTGAACCACGTATAAAACACATGGACCCTCAGTAAAATGCCAGGGATTTTTTATTTTTCAATTCTTCTTCGAGATATGAATTTTTTTTTTTTTTTGAAATTTTCTTGGAAAAATGACAGAAAAGAAATGACCAAAAATCAGCAACTCAAAATATTAAAAATCCCCAGCATTTTATTAATCTACCATGTTTCCCCATGTTATATATAAAATTTCATTTAGAGTCGTCCAATACTAAGGGAGGAGATGCATTTTAAAGATGAAAAACTTATGTTTTGAGAAACGGGCATTCAAAGTTTTAGTTACATAAAAAAAGTAAAAGACTGTGTTACAATTAATTTTATGGTTTTAATTTTTATTTTTGGGTGTTAATTGATGCAAAATTATTATAAATAAGAATATTAATTGATTATGTGCCTAAGACACATTATTATAAATTTTAGGCTCCTGGTCCCCCCCTGTCTGATCTTGTTGCAAGGTATTACTCCAGGGTATCATAGTTGCCTACACTACTCATTGTCACCAGGTTATGTGGTTATTTAAAATCTTCCAGCTTCATATTCTTGAGTTTTCTTGTGTATTTTCTTTCTTTCTGGGAATTTCTTCTTTCTGGCACTCAATCTTTTTCTTTCTTGGGACAGTGTTGCTTTTCTGTATCCAAAGTTATGGTCAAGCACAGTTGTTTGTGCTATAAACTTTACTTTTTGTGCTCCAGCAAACTTAGTCTTGTATGCTTTGTTCCAAATTTTTGAATGAAAGCTTTCATTCGCCTTTTGTGTAAGACCGTGAACGCAGCATTCAAGCAAATCTTTCTCAGACTGTGCTTCATACATAGCCTTTATTTTGCTTTCACTCTCAGCATCTAAATTGATAACTGTTGAAGATCTCTTTAACTCTATTTTCTCTCTTTCTTCACCCATTGCTATGCTGTGCTGAAAGTAGCACCAAGAATCTTCCCCTTTTGGACAAAGACCATGACATTGATTTTCTGTGGAACTAAATGTATGGTGAAATGATGCCAATATATCCTTCTTCATGTCAATCCATGATTTACCAATATTATGGTGGATTGCCCTGCCATAATAAGTTGTCATTATGCTAATATTTGTATCCAACAATTTATTCTTTCCACTTAGAGCACTAAATTTTCTTCTTTTTCCAGTTCTTGTTACTCTCTCTCTTCTTTTTCATCTTCTCTTAGTCTCTCTATTCTGTTGGTCATTCTTTTCTTCACATGGTTGATGCATTCTAGTTTCGCAACTTTTAAATTTTCATACGGTCCATTTCCACCGTTCATCGCTAAAACACTATTATGAGCGCTGGAATCTCCGTCTCCAACAAAGGTGGCATAGCGGAATCCGAAATCTTGCGACCTTGAAAACATCCTTATGGCTCCTTCTGTTTCCATCCCTCCTGATGTACCTTCATAGTTTATATTACAATCTTCATCGTGAAGGGTTCTCCACACGTTGAAAGCTTCTTCTGTTATTTTCTTTTCTTTTAGTTCAGTCGTTTTAGCGGCACTTTGTTCATCACTTCAAAGTCTATCACAGATCTTGTGCACACTTCTATTATGACTCCCATACCTACATTAGAAACATGGCTTCTTTTCATCCATGTCCCATCGTAGGATACGTCAATATTGAGTATTCCATTTTCATCAGGCACAATTCCCATATATTTCCTGTAGCATGTTCTTATATTTTCAAAGATCTGCTCTTGTTTCATCTGAAAATATGTTTCCATTTTATCATAAATATATCTAAGATGGCGTGAATACTTATTTCCCATTGGTTTTATACCAAGGGTTCCTTGTAATCTCTTCAATCCCGCGAATCCATAATCTTCCAACAAAGAATGATAGATTAGTGCCACATTGGTTTTGTTAATTGGAGCCTTCCTTCCTTTTGTAGAAATCGGTGGGCATTTTGCAGGTTTTGAAATAATTTTCCTTCTGCATTTAGGACATATCTTTTTTATTAGTGTCTCGAGTCCATCCCTTGCCAAATGGATCCTGGGAATTACTTTACATTCACAATTAGGGATTCCTGATTCAAGTAATTCATCAAGTCTTGCCTCACTTATGATCATTTCATTTTCAGGATCGTCTATAATATCAGACTCCGAGCTACTGCTTTCTTCTAAAATATCTTTGCCATTTAGTAGTGACGAACGAACAAAGAGACGTTAAGGGGTGGATGTGGTTGGTCTTTGGTCAGCAGAGATCGTAGCCTGCGCCATTTGCTGGGCGACAGCTCTCTCTCTCTCTGTCGCTCCATTCCCCTCTATGGCATTAATTTCTTAAATTCTTTCTTCTACTTCTCGCCTGGACTTATCCACTTGGCTTTTCCGCATTCTAGAAGCATGAAGTGAACTCGTGGACCTTTTAGGCATGGTGAAAAAACAAAAACACCGCAGAAAATACTGAGTTCAGTCAAGGCTAGCAAGCGTGAAAAATGTGACCTTCTAACTTGGAAGTTTATAGGCAACTGTCAGCCACGAGCTGAGCCTCATGGCATGACGCGTGCTTTGTCATGACTAGGAATAACTAAAAAGGTGCCAGATAGGATATTATTGACATTACAGTATACATTTCATTTCAAAGGAAGTTTCCGTAACATATATCGCAAAAACTATACCAGGCTAAATCATTTGCGCTACTGGTGTTTTATGGGTATATAGTTATTGTTACATTTGAGGCCATAAGTAGAGAAATAAGGCAAATTTTAGCATAATACTTTGTGGACACATTCTTGAACCCTATACGAAGCCATAGAATTTTTTTCAGCAAATCGAATTTTTTGAAGAATTTTTGGGTTTTTAGGCGGCTGATCCCTTTAAGTGTTTAAGCATAGGGGTCTAGCTTTTGACGACCTTATCTTGTCTTCGACGTGTCCAAGTGAGGAAAGAATCCGGTCTCCTGGAACCTGGATGTATTCTGAATGACCGACGAGTCCCTTGTTTGATCCCATGCGTTTCTCTTCTCTACAACCTTACACAGAAGACACCCTTCTGAGTGGTCTCTGGCTTTGACTAGGATAGACTAGTGAGATCCAAGCTGTTGTTTAGAAAAGGTCTTTTCACCGAAATATGCTTTTTCCTCGTTTACCCTGGGAATTTAGCCAGTAACCAAGACCCATTCAAGCCCTAGATCCGTCCTTTCTCCCTTAGGAAATTAACCAGCTAACAGCTGTCGGATTTTACCTGAACAGGATCGGACTAAGATCACATCATGAAAGGGCTTACAGTAAACCCCCCATATTTGCGGGGGGATGCGTACCGCACCCCCCCGCGAATAGCTAAAATCCTCTAATACTTAAAACCCCTCTAAAAACACTTAGAACTGCCTATTTTGATAGTTTAAACACAATGAAAACCTTCTAAAATGCTTATACCTGAGTATTTTAATAGTTTTATCATAAAAAGTGCATTTAGTCATGAAAACTATATGAAAATACAGTAATTAGTGAATATTTCTATGTGAAAAATACTGCAAATGGGTGAATTTTCCACGAATAATGGGTAAATACGTTCCACAGAGAAATCCACAAATGTGTGAGTCCACGTGTAGTGAGACTGCGAATATGGGGTTTACTGTATTTTTGAATGCATAAGGAGAATGTTTTGCCTTCTTTCTAAGTGAAAGCCAGGGACAGAGCAGCCTCTTCCTCCGTAGGTTTCAGGCTCTTTTGTCCTTTACTTCCATTCCACATAGTCCTACTGGAAGTATAATCGTCCTCCGTATCTTACTTTCTTATCAAGTGATCCCAGTCTTCTAGCTCGCCTGACACCCAGCTCGCCAGGCGACAGCTACTGTCTGGCATCAGCTACTGTCTGACACCAGCTATAGAGCTTCCAGAGCCACAAGCTTCTAGCTCATCTGATATCCAGCTCGTCTGGCGCCCTGCTTGTTTGGTGCTGGTTACAGCCTGGCACCCTGCTTGTTTGGTGCTGGCTACAGCCTGGTGCCGCTAGCTCCCATGAGCAGTCACCAGCCCCGAGCTCCTAGCTCGACTGGTGCCCAGCGCTTGTGGCGCCAGCTACAGCCTGACACCAGATCATTTTCCGAGCGTCCAAAGTGCTCTCCAGCTCTGTAGGAGAAAGGGGAGGTCTCTGTCCATTTGGAGTTTTCAGAGGACCATCCTCTACTACATATGCTGATATGGCAAGACCCATGTCATCCACTGAGTAGAATGTATTGCCCTCATGGACTTTTAACTTCGGACACACTCAGAATTAGAAGAGCAGTTTGCCTACTTTTAAGTAAATCTAAGGACGTCAGAGTAGCCTCTACCTCCTTAACTTGCATGCATTTTATGCCCCATACATCCATTCTGCCTTCGACCTACTGGGAATGTAATCGATCTTTGTTTCTCACCCCCCTCGATTTGGGACCACCTTGACGTGGTGAGGGGGTTCTTGAACCCCAGGAGTTTGCTCCCGGGTTTGAGTCCAAGAGTCCGATATACCATCATATAAAGGCAGTCCCCGGTTATTGGCGGGGTTCCATTTCTGAGGGTGTGATGATAACCGAAAATCGCCGTTAACTGAAAATTGGCAATTTTCAGCGCTTTTTCGGCAATGTTCGGGGGTTATCGGCACCGAAAAGCGCCAATTTGGTTATCAGTGCCTCTGTTTGGTATGTATCAGCGCCAATACCCAATTATCGGCACCGATAAACTGAAATCGTTGATTTTCGGCACTGAAAATTGCCGATTTTCGTCGCTAGACAAGTCCCATAAAACCGGATCGCTGTTAACCGAGCCCCCCCATTAACCGGGGACTGCCTGTATTTATTTGGATTAATTTTCGTGGAATTTTCCACTTTAGCTAAAATTTATTGGACCTGATAAATAGGAAAAGATATCATAGCTGGGAATGGGTTTATATCCGAAGCTAAATAGTGGGAACTGTGATAGGACCATCAATGCCCGATAATATTTGGACCTGAGAGTTATCAGATTGATACCTCAGAGGCGGAACTATTCATTAGGGCTGGACCATGGATTCCAGGGGGGCCTGGTTCTAGGGATAGGACTTTCGGCATTCTATCCGGTTTGCCCATAATATGATTAGGGTGGGGCGTATTGTATTCTTGTAATACTCTCAGTCCTAGCAAGCGGGTTTGGCTTGCACTTGGGCCACTCTAATCATGTTGTGCCATCCCCCTGTGGGGTAGGGTAGGAGCCGAACATTTGGGAGTCGGTTCTCACTTATGCCATTGGTGGAAGAATAAACTCCATGAAAGGTTGATGATATATTTTTAAGGTTTTCAGGTTTACTTTTTTTTTCGTCCCCTCAATCTTTATGACAAGTCATTATAATGATTTGAGTACCCCTGGACCCTTTGATGGTAGCAACGCGGCACAGTTGACAACTGCTGGAACCTCCTCTGGTAACCTCGCTCTGAAAAAAAAAAAAATACTAATGTAATTATACTGGAATCTTGTGCTCCAGTACAAAACAAACCCAAAAGAAGTAAATATCATCTTGACCCAACCTTGACTCACTTGGACTCCCTCTTTGGGAGTGGAAGTTTCTAATCTTAAAAACAGAACAGAAAATATCAGCCTTAAAGTTAGAGAACTACCTATTAAACAGACATTCAATGACAGAAATGTCATTTAGACAGACAAAAATGTAGTTTATAGAAACCACAACAAAGAGTCAATCTGAGGACTATATGTCTATAACAGCAGTAGATAATATAAATGTAAAAATTAAAAAGCATGACACTATGAACAGCATTCAGGGTACCATTGTGCTTCCTGAGAGCATCGACGAACCAGTTGAAAAGAATATTCTCCTGGACTCTTAAAAAAAGATATCCCAGAGTCCAAGATTGTGAGGTATATAATATATTGAGTAAACAAAAAAATAAGAAAATGTTAAAAATGACAAAAATAAAAATTGAGGGTCAAGATCTACCCCGAAAAATAAAAGTTTTAGGTCAAAACAGAAATAAGGCCCTATGTCCCAAAGCCACTACAGTGTCAAATTTAGTAAATATGGGTATACAAAAAAATATTGTCGAAACGAACCTGTATGTGCTTATTGTGGATCTGAAGAACATGCCAGGCATGGAACTGCAGCGAACAAAAATGTGGGCAGAATCATCATGCAAGATCCAAAGAATGCATGTATTACATATACAATACAGAGCTGAAAATGCTACAAGAAAGAACAGGGATGTTTATTAGAGAGGCTAAATTAGAACTGAAATTGAGAGGAATTCAGGGTCCTGCTAAGAAACTGACATATGCCTCAGTAACAAGAACTAATAATGAAACAAAAATACATACAGATAGAAGTAATAAAACGCAGGAAAATAAATCTCAAGAAGAAAATAATGCTTTACAGGAAAAAGTAAAATGGTAAAGAATCAATAAACAGGCACAAGGGATATGGGTAACATTTTATCAAACTCATTTAAAATGTTAATGCAAATAGCACAAGATGATGAAGACTACTACAGAAGAAAGAGAGGAAAGTAGTGATGGAGTGGAAATTAAAGATAAAAAAAAGGCCTTTGGAGAGAACACCACCCAAAACGAAAAAAACCAACTATAATTAGAGCACATCTGTTAAACCAAAGACAAAGGATATGAAGAAAGAACCAAAACAAAACTAAGAATGTACCTTTATCTCCTAAAATAACAGTAAAACCTATGGATACAGATATCCAAAACACTGAAGTTGAAGATGATAATGATTATGTCAAGGGACAAGAGATTACTCCATCACCAATAATTGGTACAAGAGCAAATGAAACAAGGAATGTATATGAAAACACAAGTGGATGTAATGATTGTTTTGTAGAATTGTGCAATAATAACAAAAACATAAAAAAAGATGGTTTGACAAACATTATAAGAAATTTTATGAAATATAGAAAAAAAAGAAACCTCAGATTTGAGTACCGTGAAAAAGGATGCATGTGCATTGAGCACTTAGTACATTATAAAGAAAAACAAATGGAATGTTGTGAGTAAAATATTAGAAAAATCCAAGTTGATAATATTAAAAAAGAGAGTAAAACTTGATCTCTATAATAAAGGGATTTTGACAAAGGAAAAATCTATTTCTGAGCTCAGCCCCGTGTCACCCGGTGAAATTCCATTCTTACACGAATTTCTAGGTATAAATATTGCTAAATATACCAGAGAAAAGCTTTCAGAATGCTGGAGCTACTACCCCCAGATCGAGCATCTTCAATGAAGACGTCGGTATAACCAAGGGTGAGTGAAGGAATCACAACCACAGAGCCACACTCGATAGACATCCCCATGTCAAGATCCCCGGGAAGAGCGAGGGGCCGTACCAGCGCCCACGCTCACCAGCCCGCCATGCGGCGACTCCAGCGCCATCTGAACTCATTCCAGACTAGCACCACCCCCAGGCTTGGCATAAGCCAGTAGGGGGCGAACCTGTACCTCGTAAATGAAATATCAGACACGGGCCTCCTCAGAATAGATTTTTCTTTTGTCAAAATCCCTTTTCTGAGCTCAGCCCTGTCAACGAAAGAAATAGTGTCAGAGAATCATGCCAAGACTGCAAAGCTACAACAGTATACAAAAGGTAATCGGAAGAAACACATGCTATGGAAAATAGATTTAATTAAAATATCTCAACAATGAAAATTGGGCTTTAATTATAGAAAATACTGTGAATAATACACCCTACATCAAAAGATACAATGAAAATGTAAACTTAACCTAGAACAAGGAATAACCAACATACAGTACAAATAGGGGTAAAATAAAGGGCCCCTACAAACCAATAGAATAACCAGTAATTATAAACTTAGACCTAAGAGCAGTGAGATATAATTAAAGACACAAATTGAGGTACATGAAGCAAAATAAAAACCGCTTCATTACCTCTGACTTAATCTAAATCCACAACATATCAAATCCAAATCACAAGACAAACAATAATCAGGTACTCAGTATCGATTATGAGGAGCAAGGCAGTGAGGCATGATTGATCCAGAGAGGCAGGCAGTGAAATGGGAGGCAGGCGGGCGAGGGGGAAAGGAAAGTGGATATGATACTCATGCGGGGATGACACTCCCACAGCCACTGTAGAAAATTTCCTCAGAGCTTCGGGAGTGATTTTAAATAGTGCCGCTTAAAACACTAGAGGTGATTTCATCCTGTATACTTGGTAAGTTCAGCAAAAATCCATATTATAAAAATAATTAGTGGAGAGGTTACTGCTCGGATATCATGAACCTTTTTGGGACTGAACTGCTAGCTTGTTTAATAAAATACAGAATTTGTTGTCTTATGGCATTCAACGAGAGAGTACCAATTTTCTCCCTGATAAAAAGAGAGGGACCCGACTTAAACTGTGGAGTTCTTTGGAAAAGACTTTAAGGTATGTACTGACATAATGACTGGTCCTGAGGAAGAGGCACTACCTTCCAGGGGACCACCTGTCCTGAGGGTCTTCATTCTTAAGGAACGCATGATCAGGGAAAGGAGGATCGATGGAAGTGGAAATCAATATGGATCATCACCTCTAGTGAGGACCGATGTTTGAAATTCTGCACCTAGCTGCTTAATCAGAAATGCGGTTTTCCTCTTAACAGATCCAGATATGAGCATAGAGAGTTATCAATGTCAGTGGCTAATTTCAAAACATCGAGTGAACCAGGTAACGGAATGAGGGGCGGTGTTAATGGTCTCAAACGGCACATGCTCTAGGATGGAGGAGAAGTATGACTTGTAAGGTCGATATTAAAACCGTATAAAAATACCTTTGCGCTGATTTAGCTGTAGTAATAGTGGCCGGGCAAGGCCTTTTTCAAACAACAACACCTAAAGAAAGTAATCGCTAGGTTGGTTGTCATAGTTTGAGCTCCAGATGCCTTTAAAAAAGGACGCCTAATTTTGATCCGCCGAAACATACTGTCTGAGAGTAGAATCTCTCTTGTCTGATTCCAAAACAGTGTTGACGGGTCAATGTTTGCCCTTCTTTGCAGCAAACTTTATAAAGTCCATAAACCAGTGCATTCTGGAATCTTAAGGAAGTTACGCAGTCTTTGTTTGTAATACTTGGGTCAGTCTGGGTTTGGGTATCTGGTGACACCGCAACTTGAGTTCTTGTATAGAGGAACCAGCGTTTCACAGTAGAGCTACCAGAGCTAATTTGGTCGTTGAATGACCTGAGTTTGTGCAGAACTTTAACAACATGTTTATTGAGGAAATAGATAGATCCTCTCCCAACAATTCCAATCTGTCGACATCGATCTGCGGGCGGTGCCTGGGGGTCCGTTGGGAGTTGGGAGCCACGAATAGGGAAGCTTGTGATTGCTCAGGGCGAAACAGATCCACCTGGAGGCCCGGAACCCGCGTAATCCAACTGACAGTCCCGCCCAGAGACCACCGTCAACGAGTAGTCCTGACAGGAGTCTCACCACGCTCCGCACTCGCTTAGGTGGGTGGCTGACAGATGCCAGCCGTGTTTGTTCGCTAAAGAGAAGATAGCTACCATCACCTGGGTTTACGACCTGATTTGGAGCCACCCCGTTGATGCAATGAACTACCACGGCGCTGTCCAGCACAAGCCTAGCGGACCTGGGCTGGCGGGCTAAGTTTCTGGAGCGTTAGAAACACTGCCAAGGCTTCTAAGGTATGAGGCGAAACTGTTGGAACATTGTAGACCACGTTCCTTGAACTTTTGTTTTGGGCGAAAATTCTCCCAACCACTTAATGAAGTCACCGCAGACTACCAACGCCGGAGGGGGAAATTGGAGTGGAACCGACTTCGACAGGCCACTGGCTGTGGACCATGGCCGGAGCCTTGTCTTCAAGATTCGCGGGATTGAAGAGACCCTGTCTCTGAGCCTGACATTGGCTCGTCTCCGCCACACTCTGTTTATATCTTTAGTTTTGCTTTTCAAGACCAGGTCCGTCACTGAGGCGAACTGAAGGGAGCCGAATTCCTCTTGAGACCGGCGGATGCTGCTTTCGTCCTTTCAAAATTTCCCGGTAGCGCGTAATCTTCCTTCCGCTGATAAGGAGGACAGCTTGTAATGAGGTCAGTCCCATTACCCAGCCACTGGAACCGGGATTCTGAGTCAGCGGACTTCTCTGTTCATCCGAAAGCCACCACTCCAGGAACTTGATCACATGGTCGAGCTCTCCGCACCTCCTGAACTGTCAGAGCCCAGATTGAACTCAATCGCCCGAAAGCGCCAGGGAGATTCCCGATCAGAGCTGCTGAACGCATCGTTTCCGCCAGTTTCGTGAAAAATTCTGGGGCTACATTGAGTCCAAAAGGCATGACTCTGAAGGAGTAGGCTTGTTTCCCAAGTTTAAACCCAGGAAGGGGAGAGAAGTTCCGCGCAACCGACGTGATAGTAAGCGCTCTCGTGACTGATAGAGGCAGACGGCCCACACGCGAAGTAGAGTCCGCACTGAGCTACCGTAGCATGCGAAATTGTCGATCTTATGTAGCATTTAGACATGATAGATCTAGAATACCTGTTAACTGAATCTTTCTTGGAACAGTGAACAACCTGCCTTGGAAATTCTGAGGTGCCTTACTTTCTTTATTGCCTCTTGTTGAGAAGCTCCACAAAATCCTGTAGGGCTTGGAGGAGGGTTGGTAAACCTGGTCAAAGGAGGGGGATCCTTGATCCAGCTCCAACCCAGACCTTTGGACAATGCTGTGTGCCCAGGGCTGAAGGTCCACGGTCTTTGAACCAGCAGAGGCGACCACCTACCTGACTGGTCTCAGTGGGAGGAAGAGGGCTTGCTTCCTCTACCACGGCCTGATTTTCCCCGGAGAGCTTGGATCCAGCCTACCTCTGTATGAGGCGACCCTGCCTCCCTGCGGCTTTATTAAGGGCGTGAAAACACTCTCAGCATGGCCCCCTTTATAGGAGGAATTGTACCGGGAGAGACGACGATGGTGCAGCAAGGGGTTGGGCTGGCTGGAACCAGCACGACAGGTTGAGCCTAGAGGAGGCTGGCCCACACAGACTGGACAGCTCTGAACTACTGTCTGGGGATGAGGCCTCCTTCTCCTGAAACGCTCTCTGATCTACCCTGGGAACTGCTAGCCAGGAGTTTTCCGCTTGAAGGCGGAAATACCCCACCTAGCTCAGAGGCTCTGATTAATTTAGTAGCCTTCAGCTCAGGACCTTCGAGACTTCGCCTCTGGGAAGAGATTAATCCTCTAGATGGAACTCTTCAAGGAGCTTATTAGGGGCTCATGACTAATGGTGGCATCCGCGAAATGAATTTATGCACTCCAACTTTGCCACCATGAAGTCAACAGGTCTGACTGAAAACCTGCTAACAAGGATTTAGCCAGAACTCGAAGAGCTGTTCGTCTGCGCAGGTGACGCGACCGCCTCTGACAGACACAAGGACTCAAAGACCGGCCCAGTCTTGTCCTCTTGCCTCGAACTCCGCTCTTCAGGAGAGCCTCTGGAAGTTTGGGAAGCTGCTCACTGAATTGCGAGGACGCACAGAAGGCATCTAATTTACCCACCGTAAAGGTGGATGGGGCGGCCCTCCAGAATTCCTCACCTCCCGGGAATACCAGGGATGTGGAGTCCGTCTCCCCGAAGCTGAGGCAAGGGTTTGCCTTCGGAGCAGGCCTGGGCCGCTGCCACAAAGCAACTTTATTCAGGCAGGAGGCAAACTTGGTCTCCTAAGGAGAACATCATATAGTTGCCCTTGAACGAGGAGTTTCAGATTCTCCGCTGCAATTCGTGAGAGGCAGCAGAGCCGATTGTGCTTGGTCCCTAGGGAAGATCACCGCCTCCTTTGGACCTTATCTGATCGCACTCCAGGCTTCTCCCGCCAGCCTAACGAAGCCTGCAAAAAGAGGTCAGGAGGGAAGAACTCCAACTCTCCAGACGCCTCGTGCCCAAACCTCGATAGTTAGGGTATCTCGCGGCGAATGGCACGGAGAGCAAACGCCACGTGGTTTCCAACGTCAAAAGGAGGGAGGGAAGCAGTATCAGGGATCTGATAGCTAGGTCCGGCACCGCCGGAGCGCGCCATATCGGCGATCAGATTCTCCTGACTCTGCAACCTGTCGGCAAGCTTAGAAAGCTTGGAATCAACCTCCGACGAAAATCCAGCCAAGAGCATCCCAGCAAATGCCTCAGGGTCAAAGGGAGGCTGGCGAGGAGGGCTGGGTCTGGCCGCCCTCTTACTCGCTCCTTTGCCCGAGGTTCCAGCTTTGCTCCCGGAGGCCAGAGGTGCGGAAACCTTTGCCTTCAACGGGGGGAAGGGCGATGCCTTCCGGGAAGACGAGGACTTGAAGCCCTTCGCCTTCCATGAAGCCTTCAACTTGGGACAGTAGATGGAGCACTGTCCTCAAGATGGAAAACTTAGAGAAGCCCTGGAAAAGAAGAGGTGGATGAAGAAGGAATCAAAGACGCACTACTTCCGCCGCCTCACTTACCTCACCACCTACCTGGTCCTGCTCAGTATTCATGGGCTCCAGGTCCAAGTCCAGAGCGGCGACATCCTCCGAAACCTCCGCGTAGAGGGTCTCATCTATGAGTGGCTGGGTCACAACCCGGATCTGTTCGATGATAGGTGCGGCCACTTCAGCTGGCAGCCAGCCGCAGCGATCCGGGGCTCCGGGTAGAGAAGATCTTCACTTCTCACAGGACGTATGGCTTCCTCGACGGAACATTTCTCCCAAAACCCAGCCACCTAAGCGAGGGGACTCAAGAGACTCCTTCTGGAGGACTCGGTCATGAAAAAGGGGGTCAAAGGAGGCTAGAAAATACCTTAAATAAAATAAAATGCAGAATATCGCAAATATTGTAATATGGAAGGTAGGAAACTAACATGCGGGTGGAAAGCAAACAGCTTACCGACTCGTCCTGGGTGCACCCGCAAAGAGCGAAGCACACCTCGCAGCCCTCCGGGTGCCAAACAATCAAATCATCAAGTCGGACCGCACAACCAGCGTGGGTCCGATACACCACATGACCATAGGGTTGTTGAAGAGTGGCGGTACACCCAGGCTCCTCACAGCAAACAGTCTGTAAGTGAAAACAGTAAATGAGCTTACCTTCCTAAGAAACTTAAACTAAGCAGGCAAGGATATTTCAGTTAACCACCGGAGTACTCCGCGAATGAAAAACCTCGCCAGAGACGCCTACTAGTAACTAAATTAAGGTAAGCAGGATAAAAAACCCCCCCGACTGCCAGAGTATACCGGCGGAACGAGGGAGCCGAATCAATGGGACCTTCACCGCAAGGGATGCCGGGAACAGGACGGCGGAACCCAGGGGTGAAATCACCGGACTCTATGACCATCATGAAATAATAAGTAAATAATAGATACATATTCGACGGCGGAGTGAGCCGCCGGAAAAATAAATCAGTGAATATCTGACAGCGGTGTCAGCCGCCGGGCAGTAAATAAACACACACAAATCCACAGGCGGGGTGAGCTGGGAAAAAATATAAACATATATAAGATGGTAACATAATTGGTTAACAAAAATATATACAAACTCCACGCTCCTCGAGTCCGGTACCACCTCACTGGGAATCTCAGACCTTATCAGAGAACTAAAGAAGGGTGAGGCTGTCAAACACCACGATCCACCCGCAGATAAGCTTCAGTCAACCCAACTAGAGCATCTCGAATCACGATGAAACAAAGAACAAGGCTTCGAGAAGGAAACCCTGAGAAGCCTGGAGAACCTGCTCAATCCTAGGAGAGCGGGTAACCAAGCATCGGCCCAGCAACGACACCTGAATCAGCTCTGAGATCCTCAACCAGGAAAAGATCCACAACTCGAGTGAAAGTCTGACAATCGGTTATCCACCCGCACGAGGATGACGAGAAGCTGGACCCAAAACAGGGTAGGGGGAGGGGTGGGATAGGGAAGGGAGTAGGCCAGAGCAGAGGCAAACAGGAGACTGGGGAGAAGCTCACCCGCTCAACTGCATGATACCCAAAATCATGGCCTACACCTAAGGGAAAGGGGGAAAAAACGACTAAGACCTCTGTACTCTCACCTATACACATAGACGAGCTTCATGGTCTATAAAATGGAGAAGGAAAGGAGGGAAAAGGGAACAACAGGGAGAGAAATTCCTCAGTCGAAGACCAGCCAGAGCCGAACGTGTATGAGTAAGCAACACAAGTGGAGGAGACACACCCACGAAAACTTCAACCCCTTCGCTGGGTAGAAAGAAGAGGGAAGAGAGTAGGGTCTCACCCAACACCCAAACAATGACAGAGGAAGGCACGACAACAGAAATTCTCAACCTGCTGACCTCTCGCATTTAACCTAACTCAGGGAAGGTGAGCAGGAGGTCAGCAAGCAATAAAGCCCAACGCATACTAGGCTAAGCAGCATAATTAACCAAATAAATCACCAAATGTGTGTGAAAATAAATAAAATAGTTAGTTATAAATGATTTGTTTAACCAGACCTCTGAACTCTTTTAGGGTTCTTCTCGGGCTGGGAAATAAATAAAATAAAATAAAATAAAAATATACTTGTGTTTGGCGCATAGCCTAACCGAGGGAAGCGACAGGATGAGCCTGACATCCCCACGGAACTAGGCAAGGCAGATAACAGCATGATGTCGAGGCACCAGCAAAATAATAATAAAAAAATTATAATTATAAAGCTATTGTCCAAGAGGAAACATCCTGGGGAGATGCCTAAGCTGGAATATAACGGGAACCTGATGCGGGAAACCCGAAGACACGGATCAAAAACATTATCAGAAATGAAACCAAACAACCCAGCTTAGAAACCACCAGGATGAGACCTATGGGGAAGATAAGAAATGAGCCGACAAGAAAAAACCCAAACAGAACAAGCTGAGTGACAAACTCGCGGGACAACATGGTTGGCTGGGGACAATCAGAGCATGATGTCCAATTGTTAAAAATAATAATAATAAAATTATACTATAAAGCTGGTTGTCCATATGAAAATTAGATACGGGAATATAACGGAACCCTAAGGTGCGGAACAGCAAAAACTTATCATAAAGTAAAACCGAACAACACAATAAGATGGTGAGACCTTGGAACTTGGAAACGGTAAAGCTGCTGGGTAAACCTCGCGGGACAACATGCTTGCAGATGAAATTATAGGGCAAAACAGCCAACAAAACAGAAAACAAAATCGTAAAGATGACATGATGCAGAAGAAAATGCCAAAACACAGTTCAGATGGCGGAGTGGCCAGAATGGCCTGATGGCGCTGGTGAGCGTGAGCGCTGGGCGCTGGCAATGCACCTCGCTTTTCCCGGGATCTTGACATGGGATGCCCATCAGTGTGCTCTGTGGTTGTGATCCTTCACTCACCTCTTGGTTATACAGACGCCTTCATTGAAGATGCTCGATCTGGGGTAGTAACCCAGCATTCCTGGAAAGTTTTTTTTCTGGTATATTTAGTAATATTTATACCTAGAAATTCGTGTTAGTATGGAATTTCACCGCTGACACGGGCTGAGCTCAGAAAATATTTTCAAATCATTTAAATTTTTGTTCACAAAAAAGAATTTTAACCAGATTACACATTAGAAATTAAATAAAACAGGCACTTTTTAAATCCCATAGAAGAAATGATTTTGTTTAGAAACTTTGAACTTAAATATGGCTGAACCGAGCACATCTTTATTAGTTCACACAATTTTATTAACATAAGTAAATGGCATAAATTTTTCTTTGGTAAAATTTTGAAATAAAGGGCCAATACAAAATGAGCTGGGAATGGTGTTTAGACGGTACACAGTTCTGTCAAAAGTTGCTTATAAGGACTCTCAGTGAAATCATGGTTATGCTGAGATGTTATGATATTGGATAAGTCAGCTAACCAGGAAACTATTCATTAGGCTGAGCATTTCCAGGGGGCCTGGTTCTACATAGATATATCTTTTATTCATATCATGATGAAAATAAAAAATAAGCTACCAATTTGTCTTTTGGCCTTGGTTTTCAGTTTTGGGACTTAAATTTCATTAACCAGAAAATGCAAGTTTTAACTAAAATTTCAAGAAGTTATGTTTACTCAAATTTTTGACAAAAGTCTCTTCAGCCAAGAGATGATGGTTTTACAATGCAAGGGAACGTCCTCGACTTATCAAGAACAGTTTTAGAAAACCTTAACAGTTAAGTTGAACTACCTATTAAACAGGATGTCAATGACAGAAATGTCATTTAGACAGACAAAAGATGTAGCTTATAGAAGCCACAACAAAGAGTCAATCTGAGGACTATATGTCTATAACAGCAGTAGATAATATAAATGTAAAAATTAAAAAGCATGACACTATGAACAGCATTCAGGGTACCATTGTGCTTCCTGAGAGCAGCGATGAACCAGTTGAAAAGAATATTCTCTTGGACTCTTAAAAAAAGATATCCCAGAGTCCAAGATTGTGAGGTAAATAATATACCGAGTAAACAAAAAAATAAGAAAATGTTAAAAATCACAAAAATAAAAATTGAGGGTCAAGATCTACCCCGAAAAATAAAAGTTTTAGGTCAAAACAGAGAAATAAGGCCCTATGTCCCAAAACCACTACAGTGTCAAAATTGTAGTAAATATGGGTATACAAAAAAATATTGTCGAAACGAACCTGTATGTGCTTATTGTGGATCTGAAGAACATGCCAGACATGGAACTGCAGCGAACAAAAATGTGGGCAGAATCATCATGCAGGATCCAAAGAATGCATGTATTACATATACAATACAGAGCTGAAAATGCTACAAGAAAGAACAGGGATGTTTATTAGAGAGGCTAAATTAGAACTGAAATTGAGAGGAATTCAGGGTCCTGCTAAGAAACTGACATATGCCTCAGTAACAAGAACTAATAATGAAACAAAAATACATACAGATAGAAGTAATAAAATGCAGGAAAATAAATCTCAAGAAGAAAATAATGCTTTACAGGAAAAAACTAAAATGGTAAAGAATCAATAAACAGGCACAAGGGATATGGGTAACATTTTATCAAACTCATTTAAATGTTAATGCAAATAGCACAAGATGATGAAGACTACTACAGAAGAAAGAGAGGAAAGTAGTGATGGAGTGGAAATTAAAGATAAAAAAAAGGCCTTTGGAGAGAACACCACCCAAAACAAAAAAAACCAACTATAATTAGAGCACATCTGTTAAACCAAAGACAAAGGATATGAAGAAAGAACCAAAACAAAACTAAGAATGTACCTTTATCTCCTAAAATAACAGTAAAACCTATGGATACAGATATCCAAAACACTGAAGTTGAAGATGATAATGATTATGTTAAGGGACAAGAGATTACTCCATCACCAATAATTGGTACAAGAGCAAATGAAACAAGGAATGTATATGAAAACACAAGTGGATGTAATGATTGTTTTGTAGAATTGTGCAATAATAACAAAAACATAGAAAAAAGATGGTTTGACAAACATTATAAGAAATTTTATGAAATATAGAAAAAAAAGAAACCTCAGATTTGAGTACCCGTGAAAAAGGATGCATGTGCATTGAGCACTTAGTACATTATAAAGAAAAACAAATGGCAAACTAATGTATACTTACTTTGAGTAAAATATTAGAAAAAATCCAAGTTGATAATATAAAAAAAAGAGTAAAACTTGATCTCTATAATAAAATATTTTCAATAGCTGTATTATACAATGGAACATAAATGGTCTGCAGACCAGATTACACCTAGGAGAAATACAACAATTACCTACTAAAAGAGTATGAACCAATGATATTATGTTTACAACATGCCAACAAAACAATATCAGCAATAGGTAAATATACCTTAGCATCTACATCTAGAGAGGAGGAAGGAAATTTAGGTACTGCTATATATATGTACATAAAGTATGTTATGACAAAGTACCTGTAAACTTTACTGATCTACAAATATCGAGTATTAGAATATGAATAAAAAACGATAATTGTTTAATTTATAATTTATACAACCAACCTAATTAAAAATTATGACTTTGAAAAACTTAAAGAATTACTTGATAATGTCAAGGAGCCTACATTAATAGTAGGTGACTTTATTGCCCACAACCCAATGTGGGACTGTAATTGTACAGATTCATATAGAGGAGGAAGTAAAATAGAAGAATTCATAGATTCATATGACATGTGCTGTATAAATGATAACGAAATCAGCACATATTTTTCTAAAACACATTGAACATTTTCCTCAATCGACTTAACTTTATGTACAACAAAAATAGTTGACAGATTGGGTTGGAATACAGCTGACGAATTGCATACAAGTGATCATTTCCCAATATTAATTTCATTATTACAAAATAATCCCACCAAGCACGTCCCTCAACATAACATTTATATAAAGAAGATTGGGAGCAGTATGAATTCCACACTAGGAGTATCCCACCATTTGAATATTTAAAAGACCCTAATGAAACTAATAAATCTCTTGTTGATTTCATTAAAAAATGCTGCTGGTAAAGCAATACCAAAATCAAAATCTCATCCAACAAAACAAGAAGTTCTATGGTGGTCTGAAAAACTAACAGAATTAATAAAAATAAAACACCAAATTGAAAAAAACATGAGACAATTATCTGCACGCATCCCCGCTTATTTTAATATTCTTATTCTTTTGCTTGTTGCTATTTTCATATTGATTGAGAGCCCTACCTATAATTTTTAGGTAGCATTGTCATCCATGACATTTAAGCTACGATACTGTATGAAACACAAGACAATAAATGATAAATGCACTGCGATGTCATGTAAGGAATGAAAGAATATAATTTATATTAAAAATTTCATGCTTATTTCACTGTACATATTTTAGCATTAAGTTTACTGAAGTACATAATTCATATATCATTATAATCCTTAAATCATTGGCTTGATGATGTTTAGTGATGAAATTGAGAAACACTACTTTTCTTTGGGTAAAACTGAGGTGTATTGAAAGTTATAACTGAAATACATATTTCATGAGGGGAAGTTGCAGCGTAGATGTTCACTCAGTGATGGCTGGAACAGACTGACCAGTTTCCAGCCATGTGACTGGCTGATCAATGGTCAGTCAGAAGCGTCGTAGGAGACAGGGTTCAATATCAGATGCATGGGTGGTGTGAATTGATAATAGTAACAATGAAAAGTGCTCTAAGAATTCAGACAAGTGATTCTCCAACAAAAAAATTATTTGAATTAAGAGATGTATTTATAAATAACCACCCTCCATCTTTCCCAGTTAGGGCTAGAAGATTGTTGGAGTTGCTGAATATAAATATACAAGTGCCTTTAATAGTAAAATCACCTGGACAATGAATAGAATGAGAATTTGTTCATACCTGAAATATTTATCAAAAAGTTACCCATATACACCAGAACACCATAGACAACATACAATAGAGCATATAAACAGAAAAGGTCCACATTATGCAATATACTGTATACAGATGAATCTAAATCAGAGCTGGGATTGGGATATGCTGCAGTGTCCCAAGACAAAACTTATCAATTCTCACTATCTAATAGTGCTTCAATATTCACAGCAGAATTGTGTGCAATTGCATCAGCTATAAAAATAATTAAAGAAGCACCATTCAATAATTTTGTGATTTTTAGTGATTCAAGAAGCGCTATAGAAGCTATTCAGAGTTACAAATCAAAAAATAATATTGTACCACAAATTAAATTATTTCTTCATAAATTATATGATAATGGAAAAAATGTAGAAACATGTTGGATCCCTGACCATGTGGGGATCAAAGGAAATGGATAGGCAGATAAAACAGCCATAGAAGCAACCCACATGACAAGATCAAATGTGAATATCCCTGTTACTGATTATGTAACACACATAAAGGTGGGTGTTATAAACAAATGGCAACACATATGGAATAAAGAACCTGAAAATAATAAATTAAAACAAGTAAAACCTAAAGTTGAAAAATGGAGCTCATCGTATCAGGGAGAGAGACATCCACAAGTAATTCTAACACGTCTCAGAATAGTCCATACTCGCCTGACACATGGACAATTAATGAGCAGCCCACGTGGCCTGGCTTCAGAGTGCTCAGAGTGCAAGGTGATGTTAATGGTCAAACATGTATTGTGTGAGTGTCCAAAATATGACCAACAGCAACTGTCAACTTTTGGGAATAAGTCAATGAAGGAAATTTTGTCAGAATCTTTAACATTTTCAGTCATTCCGATTTTGTTGTTCATGAGGAACTGTGATTTGATAGAAAAAATATAAAAATAAGTAAATAATAAAAGGAAAAAATAGCATTTGTCAAATTTAAGTTTAAATTTAAAAAAAATATTAATTAACGTATTATGAATTTTAATATACCTTTTTAGTGTGGAAGCATGAGTAAATGTATTTATTGTGTGCATGTGTTACAGTTTGAGAACATGTGCCTATGTGGTATTTTATCCTAATCCTTAGGACCAGTCCAATAAGAGCTGAAAGTAAGCTCAGTGGTCTGGTTAAACTACTTAAATACTACTACTTCACTTCTCACTGATTCTAATGGATGTTAAAACAGTGTGAAAATCTTCCAGTGCCTTTGAGACCTTTTCTAGTGACTGGCATGGTATCGCGGAAGGATGCATAGGATTTTTTTCCTACTGTCTCTTCACCTTGTAATAAGGTGTAGAGTTTTTTGCGGAGCCAGGGGGTACAATGTACCTGAAGTACCCACCACTCTGGATGGGTTGTGGTTTTATCTCAGTATAGGTGACAATGTTGTCTGGTTGTTTTTATTTTGGTGCTTCACCCAGTGCAAGGGTGGGCACCTATCATGCTTTGCTAGCCATCGGAGTACTTCCTTCGTTGCAGAGTTCCCACTAAGTAGGAGGCAACCCATGGCTATACCATCATGCCACTATGAGTTAAGATGAGCACCAACCAGAGGCAGTATCTACCTACAGTAGCTCTCATAACTGATAAGTAATGACAAGCATTGTTTATCAATGCTAGCAGTTTTTTCTATTTCAAATTCATTACTTATCTTAATGTTTTGGAGTAGAATATTTACTAACATTCCTGCTAGGTGGGGGGAACTGGTCACCTACACAGATGTTTGAAGTGTTGCCTGCGAAATTTTGAATTCAAGCTGCCGTGCAAGTGAACTAATAGCTATGTAATTACTTGGTAAGTACATATAAAACTTTATTTTATTATAAAAATGTCATATTTTTTTAAGAAAAATTAATTTTTAAGTACAAATGAATAAAAAAGGGCAGAAATGTTAGTGAATAAAAATGACTCATCTAAATTAGCAATAGTATCTGAGGTCAGTCACTTGCCCTAGATTCTGAGATTCAGCTGTACTTGCCTAGTAATATTGGTGGGCTGCTATTTTCTTTTTGCTTTTAATTTGATCGAAGCATCTGGAATGATTTTTTGACCATGTAAAGTTCTAATTGTAAGTAGTTTGTTAGTTATGAAACAATTTGTTTTTAAATATTGTACAGTAATGTATATATTTTGGTGTTCAGTGTGCCTAACATTTACTTTGTTTTAGATGAATCCAACATTTTCTTATGTTTATTGTTGAAATGCACTGTATTTGTACCTTATTTGATAAGTGATAATTAGATATGATTAAAAAGAGTATTCATATTTTTGTAAATATTTGGAAATATTTGACTTAACTGAGAATCCTGTTTATTTATTATTTCAGTGGTCTAAGAAATTTTGAGTTCACAAATCTGGGGTACAAATAATGCATAAAAATATTGAAAGATACATCCTTTGATTTTCTGTTCTAGAATGGATTGTTGAGATTGCATGGAAAGTCAGTGTGGTTTAGAAGAAGACAAGGCTTACAGGACCATGCTAAGATGCTTCATTATCTAGATACTGCAATATCCAGGGAAGAAATTGATTCACTGAACTATGATCAATTAAAGTCTGTAAGTAAAATAATTCTCTTTAATGTTTTAAGCTTAAGTTATCATTTTTTGTGCACAGCTTATTAACCCTTAAACGCCGAGCCTCTATTTACAAAAACGTCTCCCGTATGCTGGCGGCATTCAGGAGTTAACAAGCGGAAAAAATGTTTTTCAAAAAATCACAGCACGCTTAGTTTTTAAGATTAAGAGTTCATTTTTGGCTCCTTTTTGTCATTGCCTGAAGTTTAGTATGCAACCATCAGAAATGAAAAAATATCATTATCATATATAAATATTGAAATGTATGAGAGCGCAAAAAAATTTTCATATATAATTTTATACAAATCGCACTGTGAGCAAAACGGTTAAAGCTAACGGGTTTTTTTTCTTTGTATTGTACACTAAATTGCGATGATTTTGGTATATATAAAAATTGTAAAACGATCAAAACAACACAGAGAAAATATTATCACAAAATGATGCATGAATTGTAACGCACGGACGTAAAAATGTTTTTTCAAAAATTCACCATAAATCGAAATATTGTGCTAGAGACTTCTCTTTTGTTGAAAAATGAAGCTAATTGATTGAATATTACTAGACTGTAAGTGTTTTAGCTTACAATTGCAGTTTTCGACCATTTCAGTCGAGTTAAAGTTGAACGAAAGTAGAACTTTTTCTGTTTATCGTGATTTATATGAAAATATTTCAAAACTGATAAAAGCTACAACCATGAGTTATTTTTGTTGTACTGTAAGTGAAACTGCGCACATTTTCATATATAATACTTTATGTAACGACTAATATAAAACGGTGCAAACATTACGACAACGTGACTAAAAGAATTTCTGAGATGTTCGGCCGAGTTACTGCGGACGTAAGGAAAATGTTTTTTCAAAAAATTCACCATAAATCGAAATATTGTGCTAGAGACTTCCAATTTATTGCAAAATGAAGGTAAATGATTGAATATTACCAGAATGTAAGAGTTTTAGCTTACAATTGCGTTTTTCGACCATTTCCGTCGAGTTAAAAGTTGACCGAAGGTTGAAATTTTGGCAGTTATTGTGATTTATGTGAAAATATTTCAAAACTGATAAAAGCTACAACCATGAGCTATTTTCTGTTGTATTCTACATGAAATTGTGCACATTTTCATATATAAAAGTTTATGTAACGACTAATGTAAACGATGCAAAAAGTTTTTTCAGAAATTCACCATAAATCGACAACGTTGCAAAATGAAGGTACATGAAGAATTTCTGAGATGTTGCGTTTTTACCATTTTTGGTCGAGTTAAAGTTGAATTGGCAGTTATTGTGATTTATAGCGAAAATATTTCAAAACGATAAAGCTACAAAAGTTATTTTCTTTTTTTTTTTTTTTTTCAGAAAGCGATGCAAAATCGAAATGTTGTGCTAGAGACTTCCACTTCCAATTTGTTGCAAAATGAAGGTACATGATTGAATATTACTAGAATGTAAGAGTTTTAGCTTATAATTGCATTTTTTTACCATTTCGCAGTTAAGTTTTTTGAAAATATTTCCAAACTAATAAAAGCTACAACCATGGGTTGTATGTTGCTGTATTTTAGGTTGAAATTGCGCACATTTTTATCGTGATTTATATGAAAATATTTCAAACCTGATTTGTTGCAAAAAAGTAAATGATTAACCATGAGTTATTTTCTGTTGTTATTTACATGAATGCAGTGCGCCCATTGCGCACATTTTTCCATATATAAAACTTTATGTAAAAGTGTTCAATCTCACTAATATAAAACTTCATCCTGCCTCCTTGTGCCATTTCAAACATTACGTTAACCCAACGTTGATGAAACGTCGACTACAAAAATTTTCGGTCGCCTTTGACTCGACCGAAATGGTCGAAAACGCAATTGTAAGCTAAAAAAAGTGTTTTTTCATTTGGTCAAAAATTGAAGTCTCACACAATAAATCGAAATGAAAAATTGTGCTAGAGACTTCCAATTTGTTGCAAAATGAAGGTAAATGATTGAATATTACAAGAATGTAAGAGTTTTATCAGTTTTGAAATATTTTCAATTGCGTTTTTACCAATCAGTCAGTCAACGACTCGAATGGTAAAAAAGTTGAGCTAAAAAGGTTGAATCATTTTCATTTTGCAACCAACTGGAAGTTAGCACAATGGTTTATTTATGTGGATTTTTGAAAAAATTTCCAAACTGATAAAAGCTTTACAACCACTGTTTTATATTAGGTTTGTTTTATGTTGCGCAATTTCACATGAAATGGTTGTAGCTTTTATCAGTTTTGAAATATTTTCATATATAAAACTTTATGTAACGACCGAAATAATATAAAACAATTATGCAAAACTTACATTCTAGTAATATTCAAATGACAAAACCGGAAGTCTCTAGCACAATATTTGATTTATTTCTGAGAAAAAAATTTTTGGCAACAAGAAATTTTCGTCATGTTGTCGTAATGTTTGCATCGTTTTGTAAGTCGTTACAAAACTTTTTATTCAAAATTCATTTCATAAATCAACAGAAAATATGGTTGTGCTAGAGACTTCAAAATTTCAATTTGACCAAAATTCAAAAAATGAAGGTTAAAAAATGATTGAATATTACTAGAATGTAAGAGTTTTAGCATCTCAGAAATTCTTTGCGTAATTTTGACCATTTGCGCAATTTCACTACAATAGAACAAAAATAACTCATGGTTGTCTTTATCAGTTTTGAAATATTTTGATCTGAATTGATAAATTTTTAACTCGACCGAAAATGGTCGAAAACTGCAATTGTAAGCTAAAACACTTACAGTCTAGTAATATTCAATCAATTAGCTTCATTTTTCAACCAGAAGTCTCTCGGCACCCAACAGACAATTTTCTGTGTTTGATCATTTTAAAATTTGTTATATACCAAAATCATCGCAATTTACAATACAACAGTCGGCGCCATTTAAGGGTTAATTATGCATGCTGTCATTTATTTAAATGATAATGATATTTTTTCATTTCAGGTTCTACTAAACTGGCAATGACAAAAAAATTCCATCTCTTAATCTTAAAAACTAAGTGTGCTGTCATTTTTAAAAACTTTTTCCCGCCATTTCCACTATTTCTGGAGCGTTTTTTGTAAATGACTTCGTTAAAGTTTTAAGTGAGCGTGATGGGATGGGAGGACGGCATTCCCTGTATGGTTAATGGTTTTGTATAGAAACATGTTTCCCAAGATTGCCTTGTTAGTTGCAGTGCACATTTGTTAGACCTTCATTTCAATTGGTTAATCTTTTTATGTTTGTGCCAGTTGTTTTTGTGTATGTGTGATTTATAGTGCATTCATTTATACCAGATCCAACAAGAGGGGCAATTCTAATGATGCTCCTTGACCTTTTGGGGACACCGGATGCTGTTGACATCCAGGAGACATCTTTTGCATCCATGGTTAGAAATGTTAGGGCAAGTCAGTACTTGGATAAGTGACCTCTTAGGAACTCCAGATGCTGTTGGCATCTAGGAGACATCTTTTGCATCCATGATTCAAATCTTGGGCTTGTGACTTCCTGTCCCTCTGCCTGATTTGTTGGGAGACCAACAGTGTATGAGCATTCCATTTCTAAGGACCCTAAAGGCTACCAAGTGCCCGAAGGCCTTTTGCGTTACCACTTAGGACCACCTCCAAACTAAATGCTAACAGCTTGTTTTTGATTCTGACTTGGCTAAGAAGTGGTGTCTAGGAGCTCCATTTCTTTTGACTTTATGTATGATCAGATGGACATACTCTACAGCTGACATAGTGGACAACAATACATTCCAGGGGAGATTTCATAAGGTCAGAGGCATTAGTCTGCCCTTAGCATTCAGGAAGAACCTGTCAGACAGGTACTTTAGGACTGGAATGCGGTTGTCCTTAGGTCCTCGGACTCTTTTTTTTTTTTTTTTTTTCCTAGGGTTCTGTGGTGGCTGCTCAGCAGTCATGTAGATCATCCAGCTCTTGAGGATAGGTAGCATTGCACCTACGGTGTACGGCTGCAAAAGAGGGGTGTGTGTGCAACTGGCCCCTTACCCTCTCTTTTATACCTTTCTAAGGGACAGTGAGCAAACTGTCATGTGTTGGACAGGCGTGCATGCAGGTGTTCTGAGTATCCTGTCTATAATCTAGTTGGATTGATAGATGGAACTCCTACCCTCTCTCTAGCAAGGGGAGAGAGGGACTGACAATGAATAGACCTTTTGGTTATCTTCAGTTTTATTGTCCAAGCCTATCTTCGAATCAATAACGTTACTTCCCACTTATTTGAAGGCCCAGAAGTCTGGCAGTTGAACATCACACACGTTCAATGGATCAGCGGCATGGGTCTCCTTCCTTTGATCTTACATGACCAGGAAGGAGGCCCCAGGTGAGCAAACTACCAGTCAGTTCAGAGATTTGCTAAGAATCTTCCCACCAAGGAGTAAGTCTACCCTATGTAAGACTGAGGGTTTGTATACGTGTAGAAACAAATGACAAATTTTTAAAGTAATTTGTATTTTCCCTAACATACAAACCTGAGGTCTTTACGTAAATGGCCCACCTCTAGCCACCCCTCATTCTGCTTCCTGTGCCAAAAGGTAAAGTGAATGCATACCAACTGGGTGGAGGGGATTCCTTCCCGTCTGTCCCCCCTCGATGTAGGACCACCTTGACGTGGTGAAGGGGCTCTTGAACCACAGGAATCAGTTCCTGGGTTTGGGTCCAAGAGTCCCATATACCACTATTTTTTTGGATTAATTTTTGCTGAATTTTCCACTTTCGCTAAAATTTATAGGGCCTGATAAATAGGAAAAGATATTGTAGCTTGTATTGGGTTTATATCCGAAGCTAAATAGTGTTAACTGTGGTGGGACCATCAACTGCCCAATAATGTTATGACCTGAAAGTTATCAGATTGATAGCTCAAAGGCGGAATTTTTCTTTAGGGCTAGACCACAGATTCCAGGGGGGCCTGGTTCTAGGGATACGACTCTTGGCATTCTATCTGGTTTGCCCATAATGTGATTAAGGTGGGGAGAATTGTATTCTTGTAATACTCTCAATCATAGCAAGTGGGTTTGGCTTACACTTGGGCCACTCTAATAATTTTGTGCCCTCCCCTGTGGGGTAGGGTAGGGATGCTGGCATTTTTATACTTTAATGTTTATGAATAGTAGTTGTAAGGATTCAAGTACCACTTGGCCCTTTGACGGTACTGTCCCGGCGCAGTTGATGACCGCTGCTCCAGTACAGAGCAAATCTGGCATGGAAATGGACAATTCTCTGAATAATCCAAATAATCAAAATCAGGGTGGTATTAAAACTTTAATACTGTATAAAACACCCAAAAAGACTAAATATCGATATGACCCAACCTTGACTCACTTCGACTCCCTCTTTTGGGGAGGAAGTTGGTCAAGATTTCTGACCATGGAAATAGAATAACAACTTTTCAGCCTCAAAGTTGGAAAACTACTTATTAAAAAGACATTCAACAACAGAAATGTCATTCAGACAAACAAAAGAAAGGACATGGCTTATAGAAGCCACAGCAAAAACCTATCTGAAGACTATTTGTCAATAAAAAGTATTGATAATGTAAATGTAATTATAAAAAAACGTGACACCATGAACAGCATTCAGAGTACTATTGTACTTCCTGAAAATAATAATGAACTGGTTGAGAAGAATATACTACTGGACTCTCTTAAAATGAGATACGCTGTTTGAAAGTCAAAGATTGTGAGATATCTATGCTGTAGTACAAAGTCAGCAGAATAATAAAATATTAAGAATTGCACAAATAAAATTTGAAGGTCAAGACCTACTATTTCTCAAAAAATAAAAATTTTGGCTAGATATACCAAAATACAGAACTGAGACCTTTTAGAAGACGTCCTCGAAAATCCTTATCGCTACAATGTCAAAATTGTAGTAAATATGGGCACATGAAGAAAAACTGTTGAAATGAACGTATATGTGCTTGTTGTGGTTCTGACAAACATGCCATACAATGGAAATGTAGTATGCTAAAGTGTGTAAACTGTGAGCAAGATCATCACTCGGTCCAAAGAATGCATGTTTTATATGTACAATACATGTACAGAATTAAAAATCTTTCAAGAAGGGACTTGGCTTGTCTATAAAGGAAGCTAAATTGGAACTGAAAGTGAGAGGAATTCAAGATCCGTCTAAGAAACATACATATTTTTCAGTAATAAAAACCAGTATTGAAACAGAAATGCTTACAGATAGAAATAACGGAGCACAGAAGAAAAAACCCAGGAAGAAAATGTCTTACAAATAAAAATTAAATTGGTAATAAATAAACAGGTACAAATGATATGGATTAAATTTTATAAAATTCATTTGAAGTATTAATACAAATAGCACAAGGTGATGCTAATATAGAAGTAGCAGAGGAAAGTTGTGATGGACCAGAAATTAAAGAAAAAAAGAGACCGTTGGAGAGAACACCACCCAAAATGAAGAAACCAGCTATTAATAGAAACTTTGGTTAAACCAAAGTCAAAGGATATGAAGAAAGAACAAAAACAAAAACAGGCAAAGAATATAGCTTTATCTCCTAAAATAATAGTAAAACCCATGGAAGCAGATGTCCAAAACATGGAAGAAATTGAAGAGAACCATACCTTAGATAACAATGATTATGTCAAAGGAGAAAAGATTACTCCATCTCCAATAATTGGTAGAAGAACAAATTAAAAAATAAATATACATGATGACACGTGGATGTAACGATCGTTTCGTTGAATTGTGCAATAATAACAGAAGTGTAACAAAAGATGGTTTTAGCAAACATTATAAGAAATTTTATGAAATAAAAAAAGAAACAACTGATTGGAGCACCCATGAAAAAGGTTGCTTGTGCATTGCACACTTAACATATTATAAAGAAATGCAATTAAATTGTGTGAGTAAATTATTAGAAAAAATCTAAATTGATAATACAAAAAAGAAAGTAAAACTCGACCTCTATAACATAATATTTTCAATAGCTATAGTATACAATGGAACATAAATTGTCTGCAGACCAGATTACATCTAGGAGAAGTACAAAGATTACTAAAAGAATATGAACCAATGATATTATGCTTATAACATGTCAACAAAACAATATCAACAATAGGTAAATACACCCTAGCATCTACATCACGAGAGCAAGAAGAAAATGTAGGTATAGCCATATATGTACATAACAAAGTATTTTATGACAAAGTACCTGTAAACATTACTGACTTGCAAGTATCAGGTATTAAAATCTGAATAAAAAAGGATAATTAATTAGTTTATAATTTATACAACCAGCCTAATAAAAATTGCGACGTTGACAAACTTAAAGAATTACTTAACATTTCCAAGGAACCTTTATTAATAGTAGGTGATTTTAATGCTCACAACTCAATATGGGACTATAATTGTTCACACTCAGATAGAGCAGGGAGTAAAGTAGAAGCACACTCAGATAGAGCAGGGAGTAAAGTAGAAGAATTTATGGACTTAAATGACATGTGCTGTATAAATGATGAAGAAGTTAGCACATATTAAAAAACACATGGAACATTTTCCTCAGTAGACTTAGCTCTTGTATACCTCAAATACAGTAGACAGATTGCAATGGAATACAGTTGATGACTTACACACCAGTGATCATTTTCCAATATTAATTTTAATGATCCTCCAAAAGCTGTCACTCATGATAACATTTATAAAGCAGATTGAGAACAATATGAAATGCACACTATGAATATCCCAACATTTGAATATTTAAATGACCATAATGAAACTAATAATTTTCCTATTGAGTTCATTAAAAATGCAACTGATAAAGCAATACTAAAATCAAAACCTCATCCAACCAGGCACAAAATTCCATGGTGGTTTGAAAGGCTAACAGAATTAATAAAAATAAAACACTCAATAGGGAGACGACTAGATAATTTAGATAGAAATTTCAAACAAAATGAATAAAACATTACCAATATTAGAAGGAACTTTACAAAAAATTACTATATTTTTATTAGAAATTGATACATTAAAACCTCTCTACAACAAATTATATGCAAAATTTAAAAAAAGAAGTAATTCAGGGAAGAATCATTTCATAGAGGAAATATGTCAGATCTCTCTAATAATACTCCCATACAAAAAATATGTGAAAAATTCAGGAAAATAAATGGTACCCATGTTAAATCACCTAGACATGCATGCCATATTAAAAGATGGGAAAAGGATATTTGATGTGAAAGAAATAAGTAATGTAATGGGAGAAAACTTGGCAAATGTAAGTACTGTAGTGATAATAATTTAGTTGAACCCTTCAGCACAAAGAAAAATAGTACAACTGTATAGAATTAATAACAATAAATTTTGAAACCATAGAATATATATATTATCATAGAAAATTTAATATGGAAGAGTTAGAACTTGCTCTCTTGAACAGCAATAACTCTGCCCCTGTAGGTGACAATATTTGTTTTGAGATGGTCTGCCACTTAGCACCTTTGGCAAAGTCATACGTATTACAATTTTCTAATCACTTATGGCTTTTAGATTTATTCTCTGATGAATGGCATAAAAGCTATAATTATTCCTATCCCCAAACCTGGAAAGGATCCCAGTAATGTAAACAATTACATACCAATTTCTTTAACAAATTGCTTATGCAAATTACTAGAGAAAATGGTAAATGCTCAACTAACATGGCACATTCAAGAAAATAAAATTTTGACTCCCACTCAGTTCGCGTCACAATGTAACAGATCTACACTGGAATCTTTATGTAGCTTAGAAGACCATATACGAAGAGGATATGAATGAAAACAAATTACTATAGCCATCTTTTTTGACACTGAAAAGGCATATGATACTACATGGAATTTATGCAATATTAAAAACGTTACATAAAAACAGTATCCGTGGACATTCACCCAGGCTTATCCACAACTTTTTGACAAATTGCACTTTTCAAGCGAGAATTGATGATGTATTGTTAAGTACATTTCCACTTGAAAATGGTGTTCCACAAGGAACCGTTCTTAGTGGGACACTGTTTATTTTAGCAATAAATGATATTAGTAAAAATCTACCTATTGGAATTAAAAGTAACTTGTATATGAATGATTTTGCCATATACTCATCATCTAGAATTAAACATCAGAATGAATCATTAATAAGAGCACAGTAAAAAAGCACGTAACATACATGAAATCTAAATGTAAAAGAGCATTAAATCTAATTAAAAAACTATCAAACACTACTTCGGGAATTGATAGACATACCCTTACTTTAGTGTATAAAGCAACAGTGTTGTCTATCATTGATTATGGAAGTGAAATATATGGCTCGTCATCAGATGCAATGCTGAAAACGTTGGACCCAGTTCATAATGAAGGCCTCAGAATATGTTCAGAAGCCTTTAGATCATCACCAATGTCATCTTTACAAGTTGAATGTGGTGAACTACCTCTCTCTCTCTCCATAGAGAGGTAGTAACAATGAAGAGTGCTCTGAGAATTCAGACAAATGATTCTCCAACCAAAAAAATTATTTGAATTAAGAGATGTGTTTATAAATAATATCCACCTCTTTCCCAATTAGAGCTAGAAGATTGTTTGAGTAGTTGAATATAAATATACAGTTACCTTTAATAGTAAGATTACCTCCTTGGACAATGAATAAAATGAGAATTTGTACACACGTAAAATATTTATCAAAAAGTTATTCATATACCCCAGAACACCATAGACAACATACAGTAGAACATATAATCTGAAAAGGTCCATATTAGGCAATATACACCAACATATCTAAGTAACAGTACGGAGTGGGATATGCTTCAGTGTCCCAGGACAAACTGTTTCAGTTCTCTCTACCAGATAATGCCTCAGTATTTACAGCTGAGTTATGTGCAACAGCATCAGCAATAAAAATAATTAAAGAAGCCTCATTTAATAATTTTGTGATTTATAATGACTCCAGAAGTGCTATAGAAGCCATTCAGAGTTACAATCCAAAAAATAATACATTAAACCCCCCGTATTCACGTTCTCACGATTCGCAGACTCGTATTCGTGGATTTCTCTGTGGAACGTATCTACCCATCATTTGTGGAAAATTCGCCCATTCACAGTATGTTTCACTGAGAAATATTCACTAATTACTGTATTTTCATATCATTTTCATGACTAAGTGCACTTTTTGTGATAAAAATGTTAAAATACTCAGGTAAAAGCATTTTGAGAAGGTTTTACTTGTGTTTAAACTATCAAAATAGGCAGTTCTAAGTGTTTTTATAGGGGTTTTAAGTATTCACGAATTTTAGGTATTCACGGGGGTGTGCGGTGCGCATCCCCCGCAAATATGGGCGGTTGGGGGTTTACTGTACTGTATTGTACAACAAATTAAGTTTTCACTCCATAAATTGTATAATAATTGAAAAAATGTAGAAATATATTGGATCCCTGTCCATGTAGGGATTAAAGGAAATGAAGAGGCTGATAAAGCAGCTAAAGAAGTGGTCCACATGACAAGAACTAATGTAAACATCCCTGTTAGTAACTATATATATATATATAAGATATATACAAACAATCTTTGTAAATAAATAGTAAAGTATAAGGAATGAAGAACCTGAAACTAATAAATTAAAACAGATAAAACCCAGTGTTGGGAAATGGAGTTCATCATATCAGAGAAGCATCACCATATGAGTATCTATAACAGGTTTTGAGTGATGGATGGGCAAACTCACATGAGTTTTAATATTACACATCATATGATTTGGATGAATTTAGTGGGGA